>NC_135535.1:11118410-11423802 GCF_045843805.1 Urocitellus parryii
CGGGCCAGGCAGGAGGACCCGCTGTCCTGCGGCTCCGAGTCCCCCGGGGCGGCAGCCGTCACCGTGGCCAAGCGGGCTCTGGGCTGGGGCCTGGCCAAGGGCCTGGCCAGGAGGGCAGAGCTGGGCCCCCTAGAGGGGCCACCCCACCCCCTCCTCCTCCCCCTCCTCCCCCTCCCCCTCCTCCCCTCCTCCCCCTCCTCCCCCTCCTCCTCCCCCTCCTCCTCCCCCTCCTCCCCCCCTCCTCCTCCCCCTCCTCCTCCCCCTCCCCCTCCTCCTCCCCCTCCCCCTCCCCCTCCTCCCCCTCCTCCCCCTCCTCCCCCTCCTCCCCCTCCCCCCTCCTCCCCCTCCTCCTCCTCCTCCTCCCCCTCCTCCTCCTCCTCTTCATTTGCTGGGGCTTAAAAATTAAAATGGTCTCAAGTGTGAGAAGAGCAAGTAAGAGATACCGGGAGCAGATGGCCCTGAGCCGGCCACGCTGCCCTCCAGGTGGCCAAGAGGCTCCTCAACGGCCCCGGCTGGGCATGTCCCCTCCAGTGGGCACGGCCATGCTTATGTGTTGGGCCCAAATATCTAGAGAAGAACTGGTTGTGAATGACCTGCTCTTCAACCGACAGAGCCCTTCCACACGGAGCATCGACCGTCCCCGACTGTCCCCACCGAGCCGCGCTGAGCTCTGGGGACAGAGATGCCCCAGGCACTGGCGCGCTGGGAAAGTGGCTGGAGGGAGCCCGGGGCCTGGCCCTGCCCATCGAGGGCCAGGCCCTGGATGCCACAGGGGCCCAGGCCCTGGTGGGCCCTGCTGGGGTGAAGGACTGTCCCTCAAGCAAAGAGCCTGGTCCTGGTTGCAAGCCGCACGTTGTGTCCCGGTGTCTCACGTAGCCACATGCTCGAGCTGCGCCCGGTCCGCGGGACGGGAAGGCCACCCAGGTGTGAAGCAGCCCCGCTCTGTGGCCTCAGGCTGCCCTCAGCCTCAGCCGCGTCCTGGGTCCGAGTGCCTGGCCAGGCAGGGGTGCAGCCCGGAGCCCCACGGCCAGCTCCCGAGGCGAGGCTGGCCCAGGGTGTCCTCCCACCTGACCTTCGCGACCCCCAGAGGTCAAGGCCACGCTCCCTCCCACTTCAGCCTGGGGACACAAGGGGCCTGTGACCTGCCCTGTGTCCCAGGGCAGGTTCCCGAGACTCTCAGGAAACCGCCTGGGGACGCTGGGTCTCCCACTTGGTCCCTCAGCAGCTCCCTGTTCTGCTCCAAAGCCCAGAAGCCACTCGGCCTGGTGCCCTGTGCCAGCTCCAGAGTCCAGCTGCCTCTGTGCCAACCTCCCTCTGTCACATCCTCACAGGATGTGACACACCCCCCAGGCCCAGAGCCCTGATGTCACCTCCCACAATACTGAGGAGCGACAAAGGTGGCCCTCCTACAGGCTGAGCCCAGGCCATTGTCACTGTCACTGCTGCCTGGACCATCCCCTGGGGCTGTCCCCACGCTCCACCCAAAGGGTCCTCGAGGCTGGGAGGCCTGGCCTCTGCAAGTGACCCCAAGCACAAGTGGTGCCCCTGTCCCCCAGGGCCCCAGAAAAGCCTAGAGAGACCTGGTGTGCCCCATCCTCAGAGATGACAGCCAAGGTCCCCAGGAGCCCTGAGGCAGGGACGCAGGGCCTGACAGACACCCAGGCGGAGCCCGTGGGTCCCGGCCAGCCCGGCTCTGACCACCAGCTGAGCACCAGAGCTGCTCAGTACAGGGTCTGCAGGGCGGCAGAGGGCAGGCGAGGTCCCCCCCCCTCCGTGCCACAAGGAGCACATTCTACCGGCGGAGATGGACGGTGAGGAGGAAGAGATATTATAATCACGTCGTAGGAAACACCAGGAAGGAAAGACCAGAGCCCTCCGAGCAGGGCTGCAGAGGGGACTCTGGGAGGAAGCTGTCCATCAAGGGCCTCTCTGCAGGGACAGGCAGGAGCAAGAATCAGCAGTGAAGCAGGGAAACCCTATCAGCCAGAGGGGATGCATGTGCAAAGGTCCTGGGGCAGAGAAGAGCGTGGTTGATGAAAGGTCAACATTCCTGGCCACTGTGGGCAAGGGGATCACAGGCGTGGGGTGCCCTGGTGCAGTGGAGCCGGAGAAGGGTTGTGGGAAAGAGAGGGATGTGATTTCAGCACCAGGTGCTGGTGCCCTCTACGGCTTCCCTCCTTCATTCCTCTGCTCACCCTACAGTCCCAGAGCACCAAGGCTAGACAGGTACAGGACTGGCCTTGGGAGCAGACTGCACTCTTTCCACACCATGGCGGCCTCTCTGAGGCCTCATGGCTGGGAGGGTAGGTGAGGTGCCAGCGTGGCCCGGCCCTGTCCCTCCAGGACCTGCCGGTGCCATCTCAGGGGCCCAGGTGGTGTGGTGCCCACAGCTGGTCTGCAGCTCGGGCCGGACCGCCACCAGCACAGAGCGGCTGCGCGGAGCCGGGAGGAGCGGGGAGGAGGTGGGGGAGATGGGACGCCACTGGTCCTGACCCACTGTCACCGTCTGCAGGACCCTGCCACACCCTGCGCCTCCACCCTCCACCTCTGCAGAACGGACGCTGGAGAGCCTGCAGCCCCCTGGGCGGAGACGGCCACACCCCTGGGCCAGGCTGTCCTAGAGGGGACGGTCCTCCCCCCTGGCCAGGAGGGCAGGAGCTGCCTGGGAGGGGCTGCCGGGGGGACCTGTCCAGCTCTGCTGCGCTCCTGGGGCGTCCGCGGCCTTCTCTCCAGGACACCAGGGGCCGGGGACTCCCACCCCCAAGAGAGGAGCAGACACGGGGTACGGGGTGTCACCCAGGCCTTAAGAGGGGCCCCAGCTTCCCTCCCAGCACGGTCAGCCGCCTCCCACAGGACCACCAAGGCTGCAAGGCCTCCGCCGGCCCTGAGGCAGGGAGGGCACGAGAGCCAGGGGTGGGCAGCCCAGACCCTGGGACACACACGTCACCTTGCCGCCCTCCCCTCCCGGTGCAGGGCAGGGCGCCTCCACTGTGGGGCTCAGAGAGGGCAGCGGGCTCGCTGGCTGGACCTCATCCTCGCCCCCCCCAGGCATGTGACTGCGCATTTACAGACGAGGAAACCGAGGCCCAGAGGGGCAGAGGCTGTGGGTCAAGTTCACGGGGAGTGGAGCCTGCGCTCACAGGACCTGGAGAAGCCACCAGGCAGACAGGCGGTGCAGGGGGGACGCCAGCCCCAGAGGGCAGCCCCAGGGAGCAGCAGCTGTCCAGGGGACGATCCTTGGGAGTTTCCCTCCCGGTGGCTGGACCCCAGGCGGGCAGGGAGGGGTGGGGTGGTAAGATCCCGAGGTGGCCCACCAGGGCCAGGTACAAACGGGCCCTCACAGATGTGACTCGCTTCCTCTCTCCTTGGGGACGCCAGAGAAGACCTGCCACCACCTCCAGCTGCCCAGAGGTGGGCTCCCTGCAGTCAGGGGTCCTGGGCATCTGCAGGGTCCCCCCAGTCCTGCACAGTCCCCAGGGTGCAATCCTGCACCCTGCACAGCTGGGCACCTGGCCCCGTTGCAGGCCCCGCCTGGCCACACTGTATGGGGGACAGGCCACCTGAGCCCAGGACCACAGGCAAGGTTCAGGGAGGGGGGGTGGCAGACCCCGGCCCGGTCCGGGTGGCGTCACTTACACGGCCATCTGCCCGGACGGGGCGGGGCACGCGGGCGTTGGGGCAGAAGCAGCAGCACCCGGCCAGCCTCGTGCTCGCCTCCGGGCCTGCACGGCGTCAGGAGGCCCAGCTGGCTGCCCGCTGCAGCTGCCAGCCCTGGCAGGGCTCCTCTGCGCAGACCCGCCCCCCAGAGGCCAGGGTGGGGCCAGGGGCCTGTGACCTGGGGGGCGGGTGGGAGGGGCAAGGGGAACGGGCCCCAGGCCCTGCGCGGTGGCCCTGGGTGCCTTCAGAGGCCTCCCGATGAGTCCCCAGAAGATGACCAGAGAGTGACCCCTGACCAGCCCCTCGCCTGCTCAGTCACAGGCCTCCCGTCCCCTGTCCTAGCAGATGTCAGCCTCTGCCTGAAGCCCTCCAGAGGCCCCGGGGCCTGCAGCCCTCCTGAGGGTGGGGGAGGCCAGGGCTGGGGGACCCTGAGGCCCCAGGCACTTCCTGGGTCAGAGGCCTTCCCTCAGCCCCTCCCCGCTACTCGGGAGCTGCTTGCTGCCTGGGTTTCCCCGTCTGTTGATGGAGCTCTAGGTTGGTTCCTCCAGAACAGACCCTGTGACAGTGCTCAGGAGGGGGACTTGGGAGGTGACCCAGAAGCTCCACAGGGTGAGACAGGGAGCCTTGTGTCCTCCATTCCACGGGCCCCTGGGGAGGGGACTTGGGGGAAGCATGGCCTCCCTGGCTTGTCCAGCCTGTGTCTTGCAGGCCATGGAGTGACACGGGAGGCTGCCAGCAAGAATGACAAGCATCTTGGGCGACCTCTGGGGTGGGCAGGAGTATGGGCAGAGCATCAGCAGATGTACCACTGTGGGTACCTCTTGCAGGGGCATGCAGATTCACCGATGGCATACGTGCAGAGTGCTGGCCCCGTGTGGACCCAGTGAGCACTGGACAGGTCTGAGCTGAGTTATCAGTAACAAGAATGTCATATTGTAATAATAATAAAGCCCTTTCCCCCTCCTACCACAGGGCCTTTGCATAGGCCGTTCCCCCTGCCCACCCTCCCTCCACCTGGTTACTGTCCGCTTTTCCTTCAGCTCACAGTCGCAGCACCCCCTCCTCAGGAAAGCCCCCTCCCCACCACTGCACTCCACCAGGTCTCTCCCTGGGACGTGCTCAGAGCCCCAACTCCGCACCTTTCTATCGGAGCATTTCGTCCCTGATGTCCCTTCCAATTTACCTGTGTGGTCCTTCTCTCCTGCTGGACCTCAGGCTCCACGAGGTCACCGGTCGGGTCTGTTTGTTGAGGGGGACATGCCAGGGCGGAGCCCACGGTTAGCAGAGGGTGTCTGGGAAGAAGCCAGTGGACAGGGAGGAGGAATCCCCGATGAGAGGTGCCACAGGCCCAGCAGGAAAGCCCCAGGGAGAGCCAGGGGCGGGGCTCGGGGAAGTGCTGGGGCGGAGCAAGGGCAAACAGGCTCAGTAAGACAGGCGCTGTCTCTGCCCTCCAAGAACTTTCTGTCCCCTGAGGGCACTACTTCAGGGAGCATGGCAGAGAGCAGGACCTGGAGCAGGAGCTGTGGAGAGAGGGCTGTGTGCCGGCCACGCCCGCTGCACCTTCCCCCCCCCCAGCACCTAGGAAGACTACATTTCCCAGCCTCCTTGTGGTCTGCTGCAGTCATATGACCAGCTGTGGCCAATAGGACGGGGGAGGAAGTGGTCCACCGCATAGAATCCTCCCCACCATCCTGCATGCCCTCCACAGGCCCAAGGAGACCAGAGCCAGGGTCAGTGAGCTTTTTCTATAAAGTCAGAAGGCAAATATTCTAAGTTTTCTGGATCATACGATCTCTGTCACAGTTAATCAACTTTGTCATTGTGTTCCTGAAACAGCTATTGACAAAGTATAAATGGACGGGCACGACTGTGTTTCAATCAGATCTTGTTTACAAAGAAACAGGGTGTAGGTGGCCAACCTGCATCCTAGAGGATGGGAGAGGAGTTGGTGGAGGGACCTGGGGCCCCACGTAATAGTGTGGAGGAAGCCTCACCCTGGCCAGCTGCCATTTAGTTGTGCTCTAAAATGTCAAGACACTGAGACTTGGGGATTATTACTATAGTATCATTATTATCATCATTAGTAGTAGTAGTACCAGGAATTGAACCCAGGACCGCTTCACCACTGAGCCACAACTCCAGCCCTTTTTATTTTTTATTTAGAGACAGGGTCTTTCTAAGTTGCTTACGGCCTCCCTAAATTACTGAGGCTAGCTTTTAACTTGCGATCCTCCTGCCTCAGCCTCCAAGTCACTGGGATTACAGGTGTGCACCACCGTACCCAGTGGGATTATTTTTTAATAACAGGTAGTTTATCCAAACTAACGAGGAAGACTTCACAGAGGAGGTGACATTCACCTTGGGTTGACAGGTTAGCCCCTACTCGGGTAGGCAAGATGAAGAGGGGTGTTCTTAGGAGAGACAGACCCTCGAGAGCCAACTGATAGAAGAGTGCAATGTAGTGTTTGGGCTGTAAAAGGACATAAAAAGTGGTCACCAGGAAAGAAACTAGGCCCCATATTTGAATAACGAGGCCGGGGTGGGGGTGGAATGCGTGTTCACTGGTTCCTTGCTCCCCGGCACGTCTTGGTTTCCTCCATTTCTGCATTTTGTCCCTGGCGCCCCTGCCGGGCGGGCCCTTCCTTCTGCCACCTGCTGAAACCCCACCCTTGTTTCAGGATGTAACGAAATCCCTGCCTCCTCCGCTTGGAGAGGCCACTGGGCCTCTCAACAAGGGTTCAGGCTTTGAGGCCAGACAGAACTGGGTTCAGATCCTGGCTCAGTCAATAAGAGAAGCTAAAGAACAAACTTTATATATAAAAGAGCCCAAATTTACTGAACTTGAAAACTTTTCATTCCTTATCTCCCCATGTGACAATTCTCAAAATAAGGAATGACCTCTGAGCAATGACCAAAGCCAGCATCGCAAGCAGAAAAACAGTGTAGCCCAAGAGCATGACCACAAAGCCTTTTGGTGAGACCTCAGAGAGGTTTAAGGTGGCACCTCCCGGACCCTCAGACCACGAAAGCCAGTTCTGCTAAACAACAGAGCAGCTAAGACTCCTAAAGAGAGCTTTCCAGGAGTCCAGGGGAAAAAGAGCTGGGGTGTATGGCTTCTGTCTGATGGAGGGGATTTATTCCCTGATTCATAGGAACCTCACGCAACTTTTAAAGGAACTGTAGTGGCTTCTAAGGAAAAAGATGGAGAGAGAGCCAGATAAAAAGAAAGGCTTCTGGGCTCTTGAATCTCTCTGGGGAGGGAAAAGGTTTAGAAAAACTAGTCAGATACAAACGCCATCACTCCCTGGAGAAACCCCAGGGCGATTCAGAGGAAAGAACCAAGAGCCCAGAGCCTGGAGTCAGAGCATGGAGAATTATTCCCGGGCCCCAGAGCAGAGCAGTCACCCAGGAGCTGGCGACATGTGCCCAGGTGGATTTTGAAGCTGCTCTGGACCAGGTACTGCTAGGTGCCCCCTACCTCCCCCCTTGTAGTTTGGGGGTGTCTGTGGGAGTCACCCTATGCCTGCCTACCCTCGCCGGGTATGGGGGAGCAGGAAAATGGTTCAGACCTTGCTATGGGGAAATGGTGACAGACCCCTGGGAGCCGCACCCCAGGGCCCCACCACATCCTCACCTGCACCCCTTCAGATACCGAGGTCCTGGGCTTCGAGCTGGTGACATGAAGAGAGGCTTTTGGAGAGGGAGTAAAGATATTTGGCCTGTGGGGCAGGCACTGGTCTGTCAGGACTGCCACAGTGACATCCCACAGACCGAGGAGCTTCAACAATGGTATTTATCCTCCCAGGGGTCGGAAGTCTGAGATCACATCTGAGCCTCCCCCTGGGCTTACGGATGCCCATCTTCTCCCTGTCTTCACATGGTGTCCCCCAAGTGTGTCAGCGTCCTAACCCCTCCTTGTGAGGACACCGGCCATTATACTAGGGCCACCCCTGAAGACCATTAATCACCCCTTTAAAGACCTGGCTCCAAGTGAGGTCACATTCTGGGGTATTGGCTTCACGTGTGGATTTAGACGTGAGTCATCGTGAATCTTTGAGGGCCAACAGTGATGGTGTGTGTTCCACAGATTCCCGCCCCCACAGGTGACCTTGCCACTCCTCCATCAAGAAAGGGGGTCTGTGTCCCCTCCTCTTGACCCTGGGTGGACCTGTGGTGTAGGCCATGAAAGGCAACACGGCCTCTTCGAGGCCAGCCCAGCCGCCATGCTGGAGGGAAGCCCAGACCACATGGGGAGGCCACGTGGACTTGCAGGGGGCGACTCCAGGTGAGGTCCAGACACGGACGTGCTCAGCCAGCAAAAGGCCTTCTAGGTGGCTCCTGTCCCAGTCCCCATCTAACAGTGACCGAAGGAGAGACCCTCACTGAGGGACAAAGCTGGGCCCGGCCGACCCCCCAACCACCAGCAGTAATGACGGTCACAAGTGTCTTTCTTCTCAGCCCTTTAGGTCTGAGCCAGGGGCGCTTCCACGGAACCACATCCCCAGCCTGGTTCTCTTTTTATTTAGAGACAGGGCCTCGCTTGATTGCTTAGGGCCTCGCTCAGTTGCTGAGGGACAGATGCTGGGGACCCAGGCCTCAGTGGGCTGGACACACCTGGTCAGGGGCAAGACCATGACCAGCTTCAGAAGGAAGCTGTCGTCCGGGCCCCGCTGTCCCCTGCCCCTGCCTGGACCCTCTTCCTGTCTTGCCGACCACACTCCCCAGCTGCCCGACCAGGTCTGGAATGTTCTCCTGTGTGGCTGCACTTTCTCTGTTCCTGTCTCCCATTCGGGGGGCGGCTGCACCTGCTCTTGGTCCCCACCCTCCCCTCCTCCCTCCCAGCGGGTCCCTTCCAGGGTGCCCTCTCCTCTCTGTCCCCGTGGCTTGCTGTTCTGCATCCTTTCCATCGGCTCTTTCTGGAATTCCGTCGCCCTGTCCGGGTCCCTCCCCGGGCTCTGGCTGGTGGTCCCCACCCTGTGGCCCCTCCCGCTCTCTGCCCCTCCCTCTTGTCCGCACCCTTCTCTCTGGGCAGAGGCCTCCTCCCGGCCCTGGCCTGACTCCTCATCTCTCCTCTGCTGGCCGCTTGCCTTCCTCAAACTGGGTCTCAGTGCTGTCACCGCGGCAGGACGCGCTGGAGGGCGGAGGCTCCCGGGTGAGGGACCGTTTTATTTTTACAACGTCCTTGGGTGGCTGAGGTGTGTGCGGGTGGGGTTACAGCTGGGTGGGAGGGACGGGGACGGCGAATAGCACTTGCCATTAATATAGGTCAGTAGCTGCACTGCGTCCATGATGGTCCCCTGCGCGGACAGCCTTGTCACCTGGGCCATTTCTGCAGAGGTGGCTGCCACACCCGCTCAGGGAGGCTGCCCAGAGGGACCAAGCGGGGCTCCCACCCCCACAGCTGGCAGTGGAGGGGGCCACTGTCACACCACCATGCAGGACTCACCTCTGACCCTGCCCTGCCTCGTGTCCTCCTGCAGACTCAGTTCTCCGGATCTCCCATCCTCATCTGAAAAATGGGAGAACTGTCCCCAAGAAAAGGATCAAGGACATTCCCAAGGCCGGAGAGGACAGTGTTGTTGAGTGTGCTCTGTCACCTCTGCCCTCCCCACAGCAGCCCTGGGCTCCCATTTCACAAAGAAGGAAACCAAGGCTGAGGCGTCTGTGACTCCGGACCTGACAGGCTCTGCAAGTCCCCGGGGAGCCACCACACAGAGTGCAGGGGACCTGATTGACAGAGGAGGCAGGAAGGCGCAGGTCGGCAGGAGGAGCAGGGGTGGCCCAGGGAAGGCGCATGTGCAAAGGCCCTGGAGCAGCGAAGACCCGCACAGGATGGAGGCGGCCCCCTGGGGCTTCAGGCAGACAGTGCTGTGCTGTAGCTTCTGCTCCAAAGCATCCTCGTCTGTCGCGCAGGGAGGAGGCCGCAGAAGAGCAGCAACCGGCAGGAGGAGCCCCGCAGGGTCGGCTCAGCAGGGACAGCCGAGGCTGGGCCAAGGCCCTGGGGAGAGCCGTGTGACCGTGCCCATTGACAGACGAGGAAGTGAGTCCTGAAGAGCCGCTGTGGCTGTCCACAGGACACATCCAGTGGCACTGGTCTCTGGAGTGGGACCCCGGGTGTCCCCTGGTCCCTGAGCGCCCCTCTTTCCTTGGGTCCTCGGAGGGCTACAGACCTGGGCGGGGCGGAATCCGAGGTCACGCCCAGGCCCTGGGCTCAGCGGCAGGAGGAGCGGGTGCTGTGGCCGCGGGTCTGTGGAGGACGATCCCACCCTTCAGCTGCCCTCTGGGAGATGCCCGACCGTCCCCAGCGCAGGCCACCCTGAGAGCCCCGGCCGCCTCCCACTCCCAGTTTCCACCGACATGGAGTCTCCTGGGCCCCAGGAACTTGGTGGTGGAGGCTGGTGCTGCCCATGGGCAGCGTCCTGGTCGCGGAAGCATGGCCACTGTCCCTGCTCCCACGACACCTCACCCCTGGCTGAGGGCAGGGGCATGTCCCCTCGGGGCTCAAGGCCGGGGGAGGCCGGGGCGCTGGCCTGGCCCTGGGCTCGGCTTCCCAGAGTGCGGGGGACTGGTCTGTGGCCCCTGTGGCACTCAGAGTCACAGAGGCAGCTGGTGCCTGGCCCAGAGGTGCCCGGAGGGTCAGGCAGCATGCACAGACTTTGGCCTGAGACGGGGCTGAGGGAGGATGGGGCTGGAGGCCAGGCCGGCAGGGGGCCGAGGGGACGGGAGCTGCGGGGCGCAGGACGCTCCTGCCCAGAGGACAGAGGGGCGCTCACAGGAGCAGGGAGGCCGGGGCGGGAGGAGGGGCCCTCGGGAGCAGGGCCGGCGCCGGCCGTATCTGCACCTTTTATCTCAGGTGGCCTCAAATCCTACTTGAAAACGGAGAATAAATAAATGATCAGATAATAAGACAGTGTTCCCTCCCGCCAGCCGGGGACCTTGGAAGGGTCTTCAGTGTGGTCTCTGCTCTCGGCTGGCCGTGTCAGACTTCGGTCATCCCCGGCTAACCAACACCACCTGGACAGCTGCCACAAGCCAGGCCCCGGCAGCTCAGGAGACAGGGAGAGAGCCCAGCCTCTGCCCTCAGGAGCTCACAGTCGCCCCCTGAGATGGTGGGACATACAGACCCAGGAACACCACTGGGGAGTCACTTGGGGCAGGGAAGCAAGGGTTAAGCGTTCCCTACAACTGAGGGTCTCCAGGAAGGGATGACACCTACCCAACACTCAAGAGCCCACCAGGCATGTGCAAAGGCCCTGAGGTACGACAGACCAGGGGTCTGAAAGCGCTTTGGTGTCGGTGGAGCCTACAGTTGAGATAAAACAAGATGAACCTAGAAGTGGGGACAGGAGCCAAGTCAGCCTCCCCCACCCCAGGATTGCTCAGCTCCCTGGAGACTTGAACAGGCCTTTGTCAGTGGGAGGCACCGATGATGCCCTCCTGCGCCCAGCGTCAGGGAGAGATCTGAGGATCAGAGCTCGGCCACAGACTCATCTGCGATGCGCATCCTGTGCAAGGCGGGGATTTAGGGACCTGGGACGGGCGGTGAACAGAACGGGCAAAGGGCTTCGCCCCAAGAGCTGAAGGGCCGGATCCCACAGCAAACAGAATCACCATCCCTGGGGCCTGTTCTCCCAGAGCCCACCCTTTGGGAAACCCGCAGGATGGCAGAAGGCAGCCCTGCAACGGAACGACGTGGGTGGGCATGGTGAGGAGCCCGGGCGCGGGCTGCCATCTTCCTGGGAAGCCGACTTGAAGAGGGGGAAGCGAGCGGGTGCACCTCAGGGGAAGGTGGGACCAGCCAGTGCCAAGGCCCTGAGGCTGCGGGGACCCTGGGGTGGCGGGAGGGTGAGTGGGCCTGCGGGAGCAGTGGGCACAGGACGGCCATGGAACGGGGCCGGGTCAGGAGGGCCTGATGAGACGGGGCGTCCCGGCCAGGCTCAGCAGCCAGCAGCGGCCACGGAGGACGCGGGCTCTGGGCTGAGCTGGCGGGTGGCGTTTCAGAAGTGGCCGCGGGGAGGATGCAGTCAGAGCAGGGCGTGCTGAGAGGGGGTCTCAGGTGTCCACAGCCCCCAGGTCGGGTGTCGAGAGGGGTGCACGAGACGCAGCTGGGCACAGGGACAGATGGGACTAGGAGAGAAATTTCATGGATCCCTGGCCAGCATTCCTGGGGACGTCCCCACTTGTCCCCGAGGCCTCTGTGCTGGGGCGCGTCCTCGGGGTTCCTTGCCACCCACCTGCAGGAGCCATGGGGGAGCACGAGGCACCAAGTGGAACCCAGCACATCCCCCTTACGTCCCCCGGCTTCAGCTGACTCAGGCACCGCCCCCCAGGAGGGCCGGGATGGCCATGGACTGTCCCCATTACCATAAAGGGCGGACACATGGAGGTGCTGACAGACAGCTGTCACTCTAAGTAACAACGCTGGGGACGATGGGGACAGAACCGGAGGGACGGGACGTCATCCCTTCCAGGCCAAGGCCAGGGCTGCCGAGGCAGGCCAGAGAGGACAGTCTGATGGCGGCCAGGTCACCTGCTTGGCACAGGCCCCGTGTGAGGGCTTGTCTCGGAGCTACAGGACAGGGGACACCACGCAGCGGGCAGTGGCCCATTTTCACCAGCCCAGCCACCCTGCCAACAGGGGGCCTGCCGATACTGCGACGTGGTCAGCTGGGGCCAGCTGTGTGAGCGCCCGTCTGATGGGACATGGGCACCTGCCTCTCAGGAGCCCAACCAAGATGGGTCCCCCCAGGCCACCTGGGGCTCCAACAGGCCTGGGAGGGGACGGGCCACACACCCCCGCAGGACCCCAGGAAGACAGGCGCAGAGGACCGTCCTGGTGACGGCCACGGCACCTGCCCAGCGCAGGCCTGTTCCGAGGCTCGTTCCCCTTGCCCAGGGCAGGGGGCTCCCACGGGGGGAGCGGCTCACGGCTGCGAGTCGGGGTCCCACAGGGTCATCTGAGGGGAAGCAGGGGACCCACCGTGGGTGACTGAAGCAGAGAAAATGGGGACCAGGGGTCCAATAGCAGGTGTGGCCCAGTTTGCTGAGTTGGCAGGACAGCTGGACCCCAGGGTCGGCCCCGGGCGGGAAGGACAGTGCCTCCTCGGCCAAGAGGGACCGACGTCTGTGTCGCAGCCTGCGCGTCTCCGGTTGGGAGGTGGGTGGGGTGTCACCGAATCTCTGCTCTAGATGTGACGTCCAGGACAGGAGGCTCCTGAGCGGAGTTGGTCAGGGAGGACAGGTCACCTCCATGACACTGTCTCCAAGACTGGACCCAAGGGGCAGGATAAAACTGCCCTCCAAGAAACCAGGGTGCTGTGGCCAGAGGGTGGGGGGTGGCTCGGGGGCCCGGAGCACCTCCCTGACTCTGGGCCTGGAAGGCCGTCCCCACTGCTGGGCCACTCCCTGTCCTGCCCTGCAGCTGGGCCACTCCCCGTCCTGCCCTGCAGCTGGGCAACTGCCCATGAGCCATTCCCTGTCTCCACCTCCTCACCTGTCGAGGGAGGGAGGGAGGGGGACCCGTCTGGACACCCCTCCAGCGCCTCGCCAGGCGAGGGCCCGGGAGCAGGGAGCTGGGTCCTGGGCCTCCTGGAGCCCTAGGGCCCCCAGGCCCCGGGACGAGGGACCCGAGCTGGCCGCAGCGTGTAAGGGAGACTGCAGTCTGTGCCTGCTGCCTGCCTAGAGGTGGCCCTCACCCCCCTCGCCCCTGTCCCCCCGTCCCCAACCCCGGGAGCAGGCCTCTGAGCCATGGAACCTGCTGGGCCCCCAGGAGCTGGGTCAGGGCGATGCCAGGTGTGTGGAGAAGCCACCTGGGTGGCAGGCAGACCGCCTGCCGTGACAAGGACCTGCAGGTTTCAAGGCCCAGCCCACTCCCAAATCCGGGGCCTGGGAGCCGGAGTTGTGAGGTGGACGCCACCCGCCCAGGAAACCGAGGGCCGCCGGGGAGCAGAGCTGCACCTGGAGCTCCCGAGGACACGCGGCTCGGGCACAGGGACACGCACACAGGCCAGCTCACGCCCAGAGCGGGGAGCCAGCCGGGTGGCAGGAGAGGCTGCCGCTTCACGAGGAGCCAGACGGAGCCAGATGACCACTCGTTCTCCTTCAGGAACCAGAAGTGCCCGGAAGCTTCCAGAATCGGCCTGAGGTGCCCTATGGAAGCCGCTGCCAGCAACCAAGGCCCGAGAGAGAGCGTGGGGCAGGAAGGAGACCAGGAGGGCGGCCTGCCCCTGCCACCTCCCGAGCCCAGGCTCCTCCCCGCAGGACACAGAGGACCCTCTGATTTGGGAGTCTGAGCCAAGCTGCGCTGGCCTCCTCCCTCAGCCAGGACGGGGGCTGGCACAAGGCTCCACGTGGGAGGCCCAGCTGAGTGACCCGGGACAAGTCATGTCCCTCTCAGACCCGTGTCCTCACCTGCCCTGCCACCCTAACACCCGCTCAGCGAACCTGTAGGAGAGGTGACAGACCCCCTGGAGAAGGTCCCCGCACGTGGCCAGGCCACAGACGTGTGACCTGTCGCCTCTGGAAATCATCATGTCTCCAGTTCCGTCTCCACACCAGGACGCAGGCCTGTGCTGCAGAAGCCGACCACCCAGTCGCGGGCCAGAGGAGGCCACTGGGAGGGACCGGGCCTGGCCTCCCCTCGGGCCCATAGGGGTTTGTTGAGCACCTGTTTGGTGCAGGGCTCCCGCCAGCTTCTCCTCCGGGGACCCCGAGGTAACGAGTCCTGCTCCCCACTTGCAGAGGGGGCTGGCAGGGGGCAGCCCACGCCCAGCAGTGCCCCCTGCTCCCGGTGCCAGGCGGGCGGCCCCTCTGCTCACCGCAGGACGAGGCCTCCACTCACTGGCCTCCATCCTGCCTGTGAACCCACAGTCTCTGCCCCCAGCCCTGAGTCTCCACTCCTCCATCAGCTCATTGAACGGGGGCAGCGTTCCCAGGCCCCATTCAGGGAGGCTCCGTCTTCCGCAGGACACAGTGACAGCGTGGAGGTGGGCCCAGGGACGGGCAGGGTCAGGACGGCACTGCCCCCATGGCCACCAGGAGGCAAGGACGGGCCGGTGGTGCCTCAGCCCACGTCCTCCTCCCTAAGCCCAAGGTGGGCACCCGTGAGCCCTGGCGGAGGCTTTGGGCCGTTGACCCGTGACGCGGGAGGCCCAGGAGGGTCACGCTGGAGAACGAGGGCTGTGACTTCACCCCGCCAGGCACACGGCGTGGCAGGGCCAGGAAGTGGTGCCTCTCTCAAAGCCAGGGAACGTGGGAAGGTGACAGGCTGCCCCCAGCTGGCCCTGGACATCGGGGCACCCTTGGGCCTCCAGGCCTCAACCTCAGGGCTGTTATTCAATGAGATGGTGACCATGTCCATGGCTTCGTGCCGTTTGCTCCACTGAGCGTCTTGTGAGCTGGGTGACACCCTGACTAGACAGCACTGTCCCCTCCATGCGCCAGACCCAGGGAGCAAGGCCACCTTCCCAAGGTCACACCACTGGGCTGCAGTGACCCAGGACCAGAGCCCGAGGGAGACTTCGTCCCCTCTGGTGGGGGCGGGGATGGAGCGCCGTGTCCAGCACAGGGAAGTGGCCTCCTCCACCTCCTCCAGCACCTGGCTTGGCAGGTGGAGAGGCCCAGGGCCCAGAGGAGCCTCGCACAGGGCTCAGGCTCAGCTGACCGCAGCGCCCCAGTCTCCCTGCTCATTTAACAGACGATTCGACCATTTCAACACCAAAGCCTGTTGTGTAAGGCATTGCCAGAAACCCCCGCACTCCACTGTTTTGATATATATATATATATATATATATATATATTTTTTTTTTTTTTTTTGACAATCCCTTGGGGCTGTCCAAACCCACCAAGATGTCCTAAGGCCAAAGGGGCTGAGAGTTGCAAAGACCTGGGCTCTTTTTTAAGATTCTCTAACTTCTAATTGCTGTGTGGCCCTGGGTGAAGCCCAGCCCTCTCTGAGCCTCAGTTTTCTCAACTATAAAATAAGGTAGTAGACTCTCCTGTCCTCCCAGATGTCTGTCCACTCTGGCTTTCAGGGAGCCCAGTGAGTTGTGTCCTGGGCTATAGGACCGAGGAATGCAAGCCTGAGTGATTTTTAAAAATGTGTGTCAGCCCCTGGGTAGCTTTGGATTATTTTGGAAACAGAAGTAGAGTCATCCCATCCTGCAGAGAGGGACACTGAGGTTTCAAGGCATGAGGTCCTGACCCGGGCTCCAGGTTGGAGCTCCTTCCTGACCCTCTGAGAACAGTGTCCATGGAGGGTGAAAGGCCAGTGGAGACCACCTGCCTTAACCCGCAGCCTGCCGCCCGGCCTGACCCCAGAGCCAGCCGCCCCCCTCCGCCCCAGAGGCAGGACTGGAACGGCCGAGCTCCTGACGTCACTGAGTCTGCGGGGCCCGCTGTGCAGCAGCACTGAGGCCGAGAGTTGCTGTTGTCGGTCCACTTACGTTATCAAAGGCTGAGGCTCAGGAGACCCAGAGAGGCGCCTGTGCACCCAGCTGGCTGGAGCCCCAGCAAAGACGAGCCCCCGAGCAGCAGGTGGGGATGTCAGAGGAGACGCCAGACGCTCCCTAGTGAAGCAAGCCGAAGAAGCAAAGAATTGTTTGGTTTGTGCTCAAAGTAGCTACAGAGTGGATCTTGAAGACCCTCCAAAGGCCTGTGTGTTGAAGGACAGTGCCCCGCCCCTGGCCCTGGTGAGAGGAAGGTCTACAAGAAGATTAGGGGACTCGGACCTTCCCGGCTGCCTTGAGGGGACAGCCTCATCTGCCACAGGCCTGAAGCCATGGGTTCAACTGGCCATAGACCAAAACTTCCGAAACCAAGAGCCAAAATGAACCTTTCCTCCTTTAAGTTGATCGTCTCTGGTATTTTGTTACAGTCACACAAAGCTGACCAACATACATGCCAACAGGAGACAGCAACTCCAAGGCAGAGCCGGGCATGTTGGGCAACTCCCAAGGCCGCCCTCGTTAGAGTTTAAACACTCTTCCCAAAGAAGGGGGGTTCTCTTGGAAGTGGGCTCCACAGAGGAGTTCAAGGCACAACCGGCCGGCCTGGGCCACAACCCACGAGTCTGGGCATCACAGAGGGAGTGACAGCCCTCTGGTGAGATGTCACTGGTGAGATGCCTCCTGCCTGGCTCCTGGGGGAAGAGGAGGCCGTGGGCCAGGGGCAAGGGGAGGAGGCTGCTGACACAGGGTGGCCATGCAGAGGGGACAACCTGGATTCCTTATTGAAAGAACTTCGTGGACATCCTCTGTGACCCTCCAGGTCTCTTCCGGGGCCCGGCTGAGCCAACAGACATCACGGCCCAGAAGAGGTGGGGGTTCCAGAGGTAAAGCGAGAAGAGTGGTTTTCAGAGTCAAGAGGGACCCAGGCCTCTGCAGGCCCCGGGCGGGGCGGAGCTGAGGACACAGTAGCTCCCTGAATGCGGGCCCTGGACAGTCCTCGGAGCCGCGGGGAATTGAAGCCCAGGGCCCGAGGCTGGCGGGGCAGAGCAGATGCGCAGGCCTCATCCGAGAGCACGGAGCTCTGCTGGGGCGTCCTCCCGCTGGCGAACCCCAGCACCTGGGCAGCGCAGAGACGTTGGGCCAGCAGTGGAAGCCCCCTGACGACAACGGGAAGCCGACCCCGCTCTCCCAGCCACACGGCCCTGGGGCGGGGCTTTTGCTCTTGCTCTGCTTCTGGAAGATTCTTTGCCCTTCAAGCCCCGTGGTTCCGCACTACGATCGCCCCCTCTTGCCCAGGATGTTCTCTGCTGCGGTTTCCGACCCCCGCGGCCACGCGGTCAGCACAGCAGGGCAGTATTTTGAGGGAGAAAGAGACGGCGTCCACACAGGGCTTACCATAGCACATTGTTACAGTGTCCTGGTTTATCACCTGTCACCGCTGTGTGTCTCTCATGACGCCTGGTTCACACACTGAACCTGGTCACAGGGGTGTAGATGGCAGGAGACCCGGGACATGCGGCGTCTGCGCTGCCCGCTGTCTCAGGCAACCCCCGAGGTCTTGGAGTGTGTGCCCATGGAGAGGGGTCTGCTCCTGTCTCCTCCATGTCTGCTGCAAGCTCCTACGCACCCTCCAACGCCCAGCTCAGAGCTGCCCACAGAGGAAAATGAGTGGCCGTCCACGCCCAGCCCCTCGCTCAGCCTCGGCACATCCATCCCAGGAGGAAAGGACGTATCTGGGGAAGGAGGGCCAGAGACCTAGCGAGTTTATTGTTCTCTAAACCTGAAACCTAAAGACAGATTCTAACGTCTGGGCCTTCTGCCACACCTTCAGCCATCCCGCCAGCCCCAAAGCTGCTTCCCTGGCACCCAGCTCCGTCACCCCCGGGCCCTCTGAAGCCCTGAACTGGGTGGTCCAGCCCCAAAGAGGTGTGGCAGCCAGAGCCCCAATTCAGCACCGGAAGCCTCAGAAGAGCGGAAGCTGCTTAGCCATATTTCTCAGACCCCACAGAGAGGGCCTGACCTGCAGCGGCCTTTCTTAAAACTCACCGCCTGTTCCCATCTGCCTCCCTCACCGCCCCTGGAGTTCCTCCCACTCCTCCAAACACCCCGACTCCAAGGACAGGCCCCTTGTCCATGCCCCTGCCTCCCTGTGTTCTTGGTTCTCACCCCCAGGCTTCCCAAAACTGGAGTCAAGAATCAGCAAACCTGCCGGGCGCGGTGGCCCACACCTGTCATCCCAGCGCCTCGGGAGGCTGAGGCAGGAGGATCGCCAGTACAAAGCTGCCTCAGCAATGGTGAGGCCCTAAGCCACTCAGGGAGACCCTGTCTCTAAAATAAAATACAGAACAGGGCTGGGGGTGTGCTCAGCGATTGAGTGGCCCTGAGTTCAATCCCTGGTACCAAAAAGAAAGCAGCGCAGGGTGGGCGTGGAGAATCAGCAAACCCCGAGGAGGAGCGGAGAGCAGGGCTGTCGGTTCCTGAACAAACGTGTTGTTTCTGGCGGCTGCTAGAGCAAGGTCTACTTGAGCCTCTGCTTTTAACCCCACCTGGACGATTCTTTGCTTCACTAAGGAGCGTACTCCCCCTCGTCCTTTTCCTCCGCCACGTGGGTTCCAGGCCGATTGTACCATCAAGGGGACCCAGTCACTGCGCCTGCCCCAAACCGCCCTCACCCCGAAGTCCACACTCTCCGCTCAAGTCTCGTGGCCCCGACTCCACGTTTCCACCTCCCCCACATGCTTGTGGCTCCGGTCCGGTCCCTATAAATGTGCCTGGGCAGCCCACCTTTTCTCAGGAGAGAGATGGTGCTCAGGGACAGTTTAGCTACAGAATCCACGAACTTGACCTTGTCAGTAACTTAGGGCAAACACAGACCTGCAGGATCCGTGTGGCACATCATGCACCCGCCGTACAGGTGTGACCAAGCCCTGGGGACTGCTCTGTGGATGCTCTTCTGGAATTTGAGCTGCTTGGCACAGTCACCCAACTCCTCGGAGGTCAGCATGGCGGGTCCCCCCCCACCGTCGCACACACAGCTGTGTCCACACCGGCTCCCGGGACCCGCTAACCAGCCAGCCAGCACTGCCAGTGAGCCTGGCATTCCATAAGCAGCATAGATCAATTGGAAAAGTGAATTACCCTTGGTTAGTGACTAATAATAAGATAATAACTTTATAGCCATTCAAAAGAAGTGTGTAGGAGCTGGAGACAATGTGGCAAGAGCCAAAAAATTGAATTAAGTTATGCAAAAAGAAAAAGAAACATCAAAAGCGGGTGACTTTGCAAGAGGCAAAGACCCGTTCAAGTGGCGTCAGAACTGAATTCATCACAGATGAAGGTCTCGGCAGAGCGCGGCAGAGCACGGGAAACGGAGCTTCAGTGATCTCTGAGCCTCTAAATCCAATAAACGTCATGAAGCCACGGAGACGTCTTAGTTCACGTGTTTGAACCTCGAACACCTTCCTGTGTCGTGCAGGGAGAGCTGGGGCGTCCACATGGCTCACGCCTCTCTGTCCTCGTCCACAGTGCTCCGCCCGCTGGGCTTTTGATCTCTGGGCTCTTGCACATACCCGTTCCTCTGCCTGAAGGACACCCCCAGATCCACGCAGCCACCTCATCTTCACACAGGTCTCAGCTCCTGGGAGGGGACTTCTCTGATCACCTTCACCTTCCGCCCCACCTTCTCCCATGTCCTAGTCCCTTTCCTGTTGCTATAACATAGTAACCGAGACTAGGGAATTTGTAAAGGAAAGAGGTTTTGCTCCTGTATAGTTCCAGAGGCTGGGAAGTTCAGGATCTGCAGACTGCCTCTGGAGAGGGGCTCGTGCAGAAGTTGGAAGGACAAGTGGGTGCAGGCACAAGAGGAAAAGAGGGGCTCAGTCCCCATGCGAGTGAACCTGTCCCCCTGAGAACACCATTCATCCATTCATGAGGGCCCCACCCCAGGACCCAGCACCTTCCCCCAAGACCCACCTTCCAGTGCCGTGGCCCTGAGGAATGCAGACTGCAACTCAGCCAGGTACGGTGGCTCACACCTGTAACCCCAGTGCCTCGGGAGGCTGGGGCAGGAGGACCGCAAGTTCAAAGCCAGCCTCAGTGATGGTGAGGCGCTAAGCAACTCAGTGAGACTCTGTCTCTAAATAAAGTACAAACACGGGCTGGGGAGGGGCTCGGTGGCTGAGTGCCCCTAGGTTCAATCCAGGTAACTCTCAGGGACACCCCCACACCATGGTATCCCTCGGCTATTGTCCTGCCCTGTGTCCTTCATGACCTTTCTCCAGGTGACACCACTCTGTCCTGGGCCACTCTCCACCTAGAGCTCATGGGGACGAGAGGTAGAGGCCCAAGACAGCGGAGGTCCATGGCGCTGGAGCCCCCGCCGCTGATCGTGGCCTGCGGGTCCCGGACCCCGGGGCCTGTCCTGTCTGCCCTTCGGCAATGACAGTTCCCACCCCGCGGCTCTGCGGAGGACTGGGCGGATCCGGGGCGCAGGGCAAGGGGGGCTGTGCTTGTGCGAGGTTTAAGAACTTTTTTATTACGGAATATTTCAAACACAGACCACAGCAGAGGAAGCAGGATCCTAAGTCCCCTCCAACCCTCCTCGGAGCTTCCACAGTCACCAAATCAGCCACACGCTGCGCCGTGTCCCCACCCCAGGCCACTTAGAGGCAAATTGCTCCTTCCTAGATCTGCATCCCTAGCGTTTCACCAGGACTAGAGGGGACTCTTTCAGTAAGTCTCCACAACATCGTTATCACACCAAGAATAATGAACACAGGACCACTGTCACACCCTGACGGCGAGCCTCTGTCTGCCTGGGCCACCCTCTGCCCCTGACCCCAGCTCAAGGCCGAGCCCAGGACAGGTCTCCATAAATAAGTGTCCTGTAAGAACGTGGGTCATCTCTCTGCCCCGGGCCTCCCGTGTGACCACCCTCTAAGGCCTCAGGCCTCTGAAGCGTCCTCCATCCGGGTCCGTGCTCTGTAGACCTTTTCATGCTAACTCCTCTTATTTGAACACTATTAATATAGTCCCGGGTGGAGAGGTAGAGGGGCGGGGGAGGGGAAAGGGTGGCGTCATTGTTCCAGAAACTTCCACTGACAACTGAAGGCTTGAGCCCATCTTAGGCACTGGGATCAGCAATAACTAAGATCCTCTTGAAGAAAATAACCCAAAGTTCACGCAGAAGAAAGAAGAACGTGGGACTTCTAGGTCATAAGGAAAAGAATTTGGGGAAGAACTTGGATGAGGACGTGTTGAGGCGTCCCCAGCCGCTATGAGCTGAGTTGGAAGCGGCACACAGACCAGGGAACAGACAGAGCACTCAGAGCTGGATCCGAGGATGCTGGAGAACTCGTTCTGTGGCAGAGATGACATTTCAATTCAGTTGGAAAAGGAGCAATCGTTTTATTGATGGTGCCAGTACAAGAAGCTATCTTGAAAGAAAAGTTGAAACCTCATCTTACATCAGACGTATAAATAAACCCAGATGGATTGAAGAGTCAACAGTTAAAGAAATTAAAGCAAGAAATATCTTGAAAGACCAATCTCAGGCATTTTTTTTTAAATCATATTTAAAAGGCATATTTTATTGCACAAAAATGACTTCTGTGACAACAGATACTGTTCACAAAGTCAGTATAAAAACAGATGATTGGAGTGTAAAACCATTTGCAAGGCAGGTGTCAAACAAAAGGTTAATATTTACATATGCAGAGTTGCTACAAAAGAATAAATGGACAAAAAGGTCCATTTATTTGCCTCCTAGTTGGGCAAAGGTAATGGGCGACATGGCACAAATACTGGTCAACCAACGTGAGAAGAGGCACCAACTCACTGGTTGTAAAGGCGACTGAAGTTATAGTTACTATGAGGTTTCCTTTTGTCTCCATTGGACAGACAAAAATTAAAAATAATGCTGACACCTATTGCTGGAGTTGATGCAGGGAAACAGTGGGCTTGTGAATCGCTGGAGAAACCCAGAGTGTCACAACACTCTGGGAAAGCAATCTGGCAACAGCAGCTAAAATCAAAAGTACATATGCCCTTCAATGGAGCAGTCCCCCTCCTGGGAATGTATCCCACCAAAACCAAACTCCAACTGGAAAGATGCGTGTTCGAGGGTGTTGACTGCAGCACTGTTTAGAGCAGAGGGGGGAAAATACGGGAAACGAAGGGACGAAGCCATCACCGCACTTCCTCGCCGTGAAAGATGAAGCTGCCACTCAGAGACTCCGTCAGGGCTACAGCAACCGACTTGGAGGGTTTCCCCGGTCGAGGTCTGAGTGCGTCTGATAGGCTTCGGGGAGTGGCTGGATTCGAGTTCCCCCCACTTTGTAAAACAACGGCAGGAGAAAGGGGTGCGGCAGGACCTCGATGTGGGGTGCCGGGGAGCACCTGGAAGCTCTGTGCATCCCCAGGTGGCAGTGGCTCTGCCCCCAGTGGGCGCATTCTGGCACCTGTGTGTCACGGGAAGCCACCTCAGGAGAGAGGACGGGACCCCCAAACCCAGCAGGGACCAGGAGTCGGGTCCTCGTCCGCTGGGCTGGCCCCCCGTGGGTGCCCAGAACTGATGATCATGACCACTCCTGCAGGTCAGCTGGGGGTGGCCCTGAAGCGCCCACGTGAAAACTCACCAGGGAAAGCCCTCCTCCAGGCCCCGTGATGACAGCCCCCAACAGCGCCACCACACCCATTTGACAGATGGACAGACTGAGGCAGGGAGAAGTGGAATAGCCCCTCCCCGTCTCCACTGTCTTGGGAGGGAGGGGCAGACATCGCTATGTATGATGTCCAGGGCCCTGGGCCCTCCCACCACCTGGGCCCAGGAGGAGCCTGAGGGTCCCCCGCACACTGGCTTTGGGTCCACATCTCCACAGGAGGCCAGTGCCTCCTGCACTGTGTCCAGGGCTGGAGGAGGGACTCTGCCAGGCTCAGGACTCTTTGCTCCTGAACCCTCAGCCTGGAAGCCTTTGGGCAGGGCAGATGCCCCTGGAGAGCAGGAGCAGGCAGTGGGTTTGCGAAGGTCGCCTCCTCCATGCAGCCCTCCCTGCTGTGCCCCGTCCACCTGCAGCAGTCCTTGGACCTGCTGATGGCAGACTTGGTTTTGTTTTTCTGTGTCGATGGCACAGAGCTTGGCACGCAGCAGGCGCTGGGCTGGATTCGAGTTCCCCCGACCCGGTCCCACCAGAGCACTCGCCACGGCCACCCTCCAGCACCTTAGAGAGAATCGTCACAGACCCCCGCGCTTCCCATGGTCGCCATTAAACAATCCATCATGCAGGCGATTTAGCATCTCCTCCCTCTCAAGTCCTGGAGGCAGAGATGCTGCCCGTCTCAGGCACTGGTGTGACTTCAGCATATAGTAGGTGCTCAACATATTTTAGTTCCACACCCCATATCTTTGGACCCACTGGTCGCTGTGCCCAGAAGATCCTCTCCTGGCCTTCTCTGCCTCCTTGGCCTGGGCTCACCCATAAAACCCCAGCTCGGCTGTCACCAGTCCTTCCTGAGCCCCCAGTGGTGTCCCCTGCCCTCCAGGTGCACTCCGCCATGGCCTCCCGCCACCGCCCACTCTGGGCTGAGCTCCCTTGCTGTCCCTCTCTACATCCTTCCCACTTTTGCATTTCATTCCGGTCACATAGCCCCCAAGAGCAGCTCGACATGCAGCTAATATTTACTCAGGCTTACTGTGGAGTAGTCGCTGGAAGTGTGTGTCCCACGTCACTTTATTTAATTACCAGGACAGCACCTCAAGGTAGGTGACGCTACCCCCATGGTCAACAGCCTCCCTTGAGGTCACCTCCTAGGGCCACACTGCCTAGGTGCACCAGGGCTGGACCCTGACCCCCAGGGTCCCCTCCCCAGCCTGTGTGTCACTGAGCCCCGCACCCGGATGGTCGCCACCTTGTTGATGTGCTGGAACGCACATGGAGGGGTCCCCTCCGTCACCTCCTACGTGACGCTCTCCAGGGACCTCCAGGGCCTCAGAGAGGCTGGTCCGGCTGGAGGACAGAAAGGGAGGAGGGGGCTGTGGGTAGCCGAGCTGGCCCCAGGCCATTGGGACGTCTCTGTCCTCCCTCAAGTTGCTCTCCCGGGGCTGCTGCTGGCCTCGTGCGCCCGCCCGCTTGGGTTTCTTCTCCGCTTCCAGCCCTGGACCCTCTCCTCCTGCCCTTCTCTCCTCAAAGTCCTCTACGTGACATGGAAGAGGGTGTTTTCTGCTCTGGAACCTGATCATTCCTCACTTTCAGGGGCAGCTGGTTCCTGCAGAAACCCCGCACCAGCCCGCTGGGCAGCGTGTGGCCACGCAGAGCTGACGGGAGGTGGCAGCCCTGGAGGGACAGTGACTTCTCTGCAGGAATTCTTGACACTCTGCCCGTGGGGCTTTGCTACCTGTTCACACCTGGCTCAGAGCTAGCCACTCCCCCGCAAAACAGGGTGCCCTTCGCGGGCTGGACCAGCCCTGCTCTACGGTCCACGCCCCTTGCCACACACACGGGGGCTTCCTGAGGCTTCTGGGGCTGCTGCAAGGAGTGAGACCCACATCTCCCACCATCTCCTTCCTCCTGGCCGGTGGCTGAAAGCCCCACTCAGACCTCTGCGCCCCAGAGGTTCCAGGATGGGGCTGAGCGCTCTGTCCACGGCCAATCAGGGCCTGTCCTACTGCACCCGCCTCCCTCAGCCTATGAGGGCCGGCTCCTCCAACTTCCACTTGCTGACGCAGGACTCCCTTGGCTTCATCCCAACGATCTGATTCGTGCATTCAGAAAACACCCACAGAGCCCCTGAGGTGTGCCAGGAACTCTCCAGGCACTGGGGTCCCTGCAGTGAACGAGAGAGAGCTCTGACATCCCCGGGGAGGCAGGTGGGTGTGAGAGACTTCAGATAATCCACAAGAGAACATCAGGCTTCAACCAGCGCCACAGAGAAAACTCAGAGCGACCACTGCAGTTGTGTGGGCAGAAACGCCCTTCCGGAAGCCAAACCGACACCAAACTCAATGATGAGCTCACAAGGACTGCACTGGGGCAGGGAAATGGCACAAACAAAGGAACAAACAAGGCACCATTCCCACATTTACAGTTGAGTAAGTTGAGTCCAGAGAGGTCACATCACTGCCTAAGGTCACACTGTGAGTGAGCGACCAAGCTGGACTCAAACCCAGGTGCACATCCCTCCACAAGCTTTTACCCTTCCCTCATTGCTACGGCCCAGGCAAAGGCCACCAAGCAGTAAGGCCAATGCCCGCCCCACAGCCACAGGCCCAGCAGTCTCTCTGGCTTCAGCTCAGCCTCCCTTCCATCCCCACCAGCCGTCCCAGATCCTTGAGGCTCCCCATGTACAGCTCCATGCCTCTGCATCTGCAGGGCACACCTATTCACTGTTCATTCATGCATCAAAAACATACCACAGACCTACTATGTGCCAGACAAGCTCAGACATCAAAGAGCAGCTCCAAAGACAGGGAAAAGTGCCACAAGAGGAAAGCACAAGGTCCCCAGGAGCACACAGTGGGGACTGTCAGCCTCCCACAGCTCTCTCCCAGGCTGGCCAGAGGGTCCTGGATTAGCTGTCTGCTTGTCGCCCTCCACGATGTGGGTATTTTGACCGCATTTGCATCCCTAGCACCTCAGCACAATGCCTGGCCCAGAGAAAACATGCATTTGGGCTTTTATAGCAGTAAAGTAATCCATTTTTATTAAGCACCTACTATGTGCCAGGCATTGTTCTGAGGGCTGGAAGCATGAATGAAGCAGACCAAAATTTCTGCCTTCAAGATGCTTGCGTTCTAGGGGCACCAGAATGCAATGGCATGAATCAGATCCATTCCTAATTACTTAGCTAGCACCCCGAAAGTGAGAGACAGGAACAGGGCAGGAAGGGGACAGCATGTGGCAGACACTGGCTAAATGACCAAAGCAGAGTTCTGGGCTCTTTCCGGCTCCCTGCAGCGCCCTCTTGCCGGCCTACGCCTCCCTCACAGTTGCTCATCCCGCATGGATCAATTCTTCCCAAACGCCTCTGACCACCCCCCTCCCCCACCCCACTGCCCACACCGGCCCCAGGCCTGACCCTCTGGATCGTGGAGACACAGCACCTGCCTGACAGCCTCCCTGCCTCCGGGTTTGGTTCTCAAGCCTCCGATCCCCACCGGCCTCCCCCAGGTTGCCCCAGCCTCCACTCGACAGCCTCCAGGTGCTTAGTCTAGAACATTCTCATCCTCGTCTCAGGATCCACCTGACTTAGTATTTTGTCCCCAAACTGCCAGTCATCTTTCCCACACCTCTGAGCCTTTGCACCGGCAGCTCTCCCAGCCTGGAGCCCCCTCCCGCCCACCTACCCACCCCCCTTGACCTGGCTACCTCTTCCTCATTCTCACACGGCAGTTTAAATGTCCCTCCCACCGCGGTTGGTGTGGCCCCACAACATCCCGCACCGGTTCCGTCTCCTGGGCGTGGACTCCCAACTCCCTGCCCCTCCTGCTCCTCTGCAGAGCCTGGAGGCAGTGACCATATCTGCCCTCTCACCCTCTTGGGCATTGCCACACAGTAGGTGCTCAATTCTCTGAATGAATAATGAATGAAAGGATCGACTTTGGACTTGGTGCTAACAGAACTTGAAACCCTGCAGTGTTCATATCTCTGCCGTTGCAGGACTTGATGTATGACCTTGGGATTTGGGATGTGACCTCACCGAGCCTTTGTTTATTCAGCTATAGGAAAAGTCATTACCGAGCGTTTGCAGGATGGTTTGAGAGTCAAGTGTGAACATCTGTGTGAAAATGCCTGGCACCTGGAAGTCACTCCATAAATGCTTGCAAATCTGTGGGTGCAAAGTAAACAGCCCTGTGTAACGTGGAGAGCTCTTCTCCGGGGCCAGGACACGGCCATCAAGACAGGCTCTTGAGTCAGGCTGCTGGACGAGGCGCCCCACTCCTCCTGTCACTAACAACACAACCACGTGCCAGATACGTGAACCCTTGTGCAACTCAGTTTTCTCATCTGTAAATTGGGAATGATGAGGGTACCTTCCTCACAGGACGGCTGTGGATCCAACTCAGGTGAGGGCCTGGCGACTGCCCGTGCCCACTGAACACTACTAGCTGGTGTCATCGCTACCCACATGGAGCACTGACCACCGCACCCTGACACCCTTATCCATGCTGCTCCCCGATAGGCAAAGAGGCCAATTTCCAGAGGGGTTAAGAGAGTGCCCAAGGTCAAACAGGAAACTGCAGACTTGTGCTTCAAGGCCAGGTCCGCTGTGCCCAAATCCCCTGTTATTTCCACTCCATCAGAGAAGAGGCTCAAAATAGGCCTGTGGCATTTCGGCTAATTTCCTCTAAGCCCTTCCCAAGTAACGAACCGTGGGCTCACAAAGCTGCTCCCCCAGAGCATCCATTCAGCAGCACTAAGTACGTGTCCTGGCGGGTCCCAACCTTCTGACGGGCCCATGCCAAGCCAAGTCTTCCCGGGTGGCCTTGCCTTGTCTGCAGAAGGGACCTACAGGGGACAGCTGGATGGGGAGGGGGAGGTGCGTGGCACCAGCGTTCCATCAAAGAGACCGAAGACGCTCTGCATGTGAACTGGGGGGAGAGGAGAGCTGCCCTGGCTGAGCATCCGCCTGTGCCGAAGCCATCACTGTCTTCTGCCACCCGGTCCTCACTGTCACCAGCCAGCTTCTACTGGGACCAGCCCTGCGTTAGGGCCCAAAGATGAGATAGAGAAGGAGACCAGCCTTGACCTCCAAGGTAATGAGGGACCACACACCCCCAATCAAGAGCCGCAGAGGTGACCACAGAGGTCTCAACGGGTGGCCGTAGTGGGAAGCCGGGAGCCGTTTCAGAACGGGGTGGGCAGGTTCTACGGTACCCACTTCACACACAGTGAGACTGAAGCTCCGGAGGGCCAACTTGTTGGGAGCCCTGCGGGCACCGAGCAGCGGGGTGAAGCTGTGCTCAGGGCCTGCCGGTCTCCAGAGGTCTCTGCTCTCTCCCCGCAGGCAGCTGAAGAGCTGCCCCCCCCCCCCCGTGCTTTTCTCAATGATGATCTGGCCAGAAGATTAATCAAATGCTGCTAAAGCTGCAGCCACCATCGGTGGCTTGGGGCGAGCTGTTTCTACAGACAAATGGAGGTTTCAGAGCTCCTGTTCCTTTTAAGCAAAAGGTTCAGGGGTAGGGGATGAGAAGAAGGGCCCTACCCCCAGTGTGAAGGGGCTTCCTGACAGGTCAAAGGCATCCAAGGTGACAGGCATGAGTGAGGGCGAGCCTCCCAGGCCATGTGACCTCACCCAAGGCTCTCTCCACCCCCCAAACAGCCGGGCGACCTCAGAGGCCTGGGTGCCTGCCCCTCCTGTTTTCCTCAAGGACAGCAACCAAGGAAAATGGCCCACTGGGGCCACTGGTGGACTGCTAGGTCCCCTGCCTGGTGGGATCCGCAGACCAGCCCTCCCCTCCCAGCTCCCAGCTCGGCTTCACAGGACAGAAACCAAACTGGAGCAGTCTTTACCCTCAGCCTGCAGGCACTGGGCAGAGCTGAGAGAGTCTCGGTTCTTGTCTCCTCTTCCTGTACCAGAAGCAAAGCAACGGCCCCTCCTAGGAGTCCTTCCCAGGAGGAGGGTGGAAGAAAGGAAAGTTCGGTGCAAGGTGGAGAAACAGGTAGTTTTTCCACGCTGAAGAGTGCATGGGCCCGACCTGCCAATCGGCTTGGAGTCAGGCAAGGGGCTTTCCACGCTGAAGAATCGGATTTTAATTCAGTCATTTTATTCATCTACTCTTTGATAACCACCAGACCACTGAGAACTTATCAGGCAAATGATCTCAACCCAAAAAGTGGGGGGAAAGGAAAGAAAATAGGGAAGGATTGAGCTTCGAGATGGAAACATCTCGAACCCTCCCCCAACTGACCCATCAAACTCACGCTTCTCTCCAAGCTCCCTCCACACCAAAAATAAATAAATAAATAAAAGGCACGCGCCCACGTCACACCCCATGTGCTCTCATTCACTTAACTATGAAACTGATGGGGGGGGGATGTCATCACCAGCAGCAGGAATTAGTGTGCTGCTTTTTCCCAGGGTCACATCAGAGGAAAGTTGCACATAACCAGCGGTGATGCTGGAGACCAACCCAGGGACCTGATTCGGCTGAGCAGGGGGAGGGGCGCTGAGGTGCTCAGCTGTTCTAGCAGCGAGATGCTTTCTCTCTTCCAAGCCCCGTTTATGAATGACAGAGGAAACTTGGAAAGATACGCATCTCACCCACTCCCCCTGCAAACATGTTTATCCTCGAGATGAAAATCATGGCCCAAGCCCCAGTTACCAGTCACCCTTTCGCACCCTGATCCATGAATAATCTTTCCAAAATGTCTGCTCGTAGAAGCCAGATTCGGGATTTCACGGAAAACTGCAGAGAGACACAGACAGTACAATGCGCACCCCCTGATCGCCGGGGAAAGACAAAGAGGGGAGAGGGGACCGACCAAGAGGAGGTGCATCTACCAAGCCCATAAACCCAAACAGGTCCACCGAAAAGCCGCGAGGACCGAGGCTCTAGAACAGCACGGGGCGCGGGTCGGTAATTACCATGCGGGTCCTATGGCCACCACTTCCAGGCAGAGGAACGGCTGGCTGAAGTTTGGTGCCCGTCTGCTGGTGCTGGGAGGGTTGTATTTGAAGCTCTGGGCACGTAGGGATGGCATGAGAAGGAGGCTGAGCTGGAAGGAACACCAAGGGGGGAGGGCAGGGAGAGTGCGAGCGAGGGAGAGGGAGAGGGAGAGGGAGCGAGCGGTCTCTGGCTACGCCTTCCTCTGAGCTCCGGGAGCCCGGGAAGCGCTCATTCGAGGCCGGGGAGAGGAGCAGGAGCAGGCGCGCGGCCCCGCTCGGCCCTGGCCCGGCTGCCCCGCGGGAGGGAGGACTCGGGCCGGCGCCCCCCTCCTGGCCGGCCGCCCTCGGGCCGCGGAGCGCGGCGCGCGCAGGGAGCTGTCCAGTTCAGCACCACCGGGAATGCAGTAGGTGGCCGCGCCTCCGCCGGGGGCCGCGCGGGCAGCGAGGGGGCAGGCGGCGGCCCACCCTGCAGCCAGACGCCGGCTCCCCGGCTTCCAGGAGCTTTGCAGATAGGGGGAGGGAAGCCCGCCTCGACTCTCCGGGAGAAACCCCCTCCCTCCCCCACTTCGCCCACACTGCCCCCGCCACCAACAACAATACCCGCCGCCGCTGCTCGTCCTGCCGCCGCCGCCGCCGCGCCTGCCCGCCCTGCGCCGCCGCCGCCGCCGGGGCCGAGCCATGGAAGGCGAGACCCCCGCACCTGTGCCGCTGAGATCAAGGGCTGGCCGAAGGCTGGGCAGTCGGGTCTGAAACGCCAGCGCCCGGGACCCCCCAAGGAAGAGAACTGGCGAAGCCAAGGATTTTCATGGCGCAGGCCGCAGAGCCGAGAACCAAGAGCGAAGGTTGCATCTGGGCTCTTCGGATCTCTAACTGTCCAGGTCCCGACCATGAGAGATGGTGTTGAGCACTCGGCCGCTGCCTGGTTCACTGTGGAAGCCATCTCCAAATTAGCTATCACATATGGAAACTGGAGACCAGAATTTTAGGAAAAGAGATTAAGGCATCTCACTTGGGGGGGGTGGGGGGTGTCTTTTTATTTTTATTTTTTCTTTTTTTTTTTTTTTAAATCACTGCAACTGGAACAGTTTCTGATCTCAAAAGGCAAGCCTCTCTTCCCGTGTGATCTTTATAATTTACACTCTTTTCCGTGAGCTTTCTTACCTTCCTTTTTTTTTAATCTCTCCACACTCAATTCACACATCTATCCATTTTATTATTAGTGGAATTATCTTTAATTTTTTTTTTTTTTTTGGCGTTGGTACTCGCACCCTCACACACACTCTCCTGAGAACCCGAAGTCGGTTGGGTGTTTATATAATGAAGAATTATGGGGCTGTTTGATCGAGGTGTTCAGATGCTTTTAACCACCGTTGGTGCTTTCGCTGCCTTCAGCCTGATGACTATAGCTGTGGGGACGGACTACTGGCTGTACTCCAGGGGGGTTTGCAAGACGAAAAGTGTCAGTGAGAATGAAACCAGCAAAAAGAACGAGGAAGTTATGACCCATTCTGGGTTATGGAGAACCTGCTGCTTAGAAGGTATTTGATTTCCCATCTCCTCCTCCCCCGCCCCTCCCCTCCCCATTCCCCCTCCCCACCCTCCTCCAAATAAGTCCCCTTTACATTCCACCATTTTCTCACTTTCCTCCCTTCCACCACGGATCAAGGTTGGTCGGGTTAGTTTCAGAGGAAAGAAAATCAATAAGCAAAAACCCTACTCCACTCTCTCCCTCCACCGCCCCCTTCCCCGACCTCTTCATTGGCACCATCCATGATATGATGGAAACCAGAGAATGTCTTTAAAAGTCAAATGGGCTCTGCCTGCACCGGAATCATTAGGATTTGCTTTAGGTTTAGCCCTCCATCTATGAGGAGGGGAAATAATTGCTTCCCTCAGTGATGCTCATCTGCTGGCCATGAAGAATTCAAAAACGTCCTCCTCCTCCTCTCCCCTGACTCTCCGAAAGTCTCAGACGCATCGCCCTCTTTAAATCTCTTTCTTTTTTAAAAAAGAAAAAAAAAACTGCTATTTCTAAGAATCCTTATTTGGTAAATCCTAATTATTCCAGGATCTCAGGCTGAGTTCAAGAGCATTTCGTAATGTCTATGAGCCACACAGATCGTTCGAGGCGGCTGGCTGCATGTGCATGTGTGTGTGTTAACGTTTACAAAGTCTAAAAATACATACGTCTCTCACAGGAAACAAGCCCAAGTTCTAATAAACAGCAATTCACTTGCGGGTTAGGCTGAGGACCAATTCCCTTTCACACAGAGTGACATGTCTGTCATCCAGCAGCGAGTGGAGTCAGCATTGTGCAGGGAGGGAGGGGGAGGGAGGGAGGGAGGCGCGGGCATGGGGAGGTTGAGGGGAATGGGGGAGCAGTGAGGCCGGGGAGGGGGGTCAGTAGTTGGCGCTGACTACTGAGGCATGTGTGCAGGGTTCTGTGGGCCAGGGGGCCCTCATGGTGTCGAGGCTGTGAGGCAGGGTGTGCATGAAGGCGTGTGCCGTGGGACACACAGAAAAAACTCTGCGGGTCATACGAGCTGCATTTGGCAACAGACTTTCATGTGAGCGAGGGCATTTGCATAGCTATATGTCTGTGTGCATGAGCCACCCATAGGGAGACGTGCACCGAGGTGCATATGTGTCTGCGTGGAAAGCGGGGTTTATGTGCTCTGCTTCTGATGTGAACCAAGACCGGAGGCCGTGTCTGGGAAGCAGGCACCGCAGGATTGTTTGCTAAGCTGGACATGGGATGGCGATGCAGGGAGGGAGGCCAGGAGGTGGGGGAGAAGAGAGAGAATCGGACAGCAGAGGCAGAAACTAATGTGGCCCCAGGGTCTGACCCAAACTGAGCCAAAGCTGCTCTTTGGGAAATGGTTACGTCTGGGAGAGAGCACAAATTCCATGTCCCCTTCCCAACATTCTTGGTGCGAATGGTTGAGTGACGGCTGAACATGTTTTGAATAGCTAAGTGACTTCATTGAGCCATGGTCTGTTTGACGCATACTGCATTTGGTGCCCTCTCTCCATCCAAGCCGCTGCCTTTAACATATTCTGCAGAGGACCTCTATGCTGAATGCCACACGCTCTCCCAGCCAGAGTCGGTTTCAGGAAATTAATAGGGACTGTTTTAAACACACGCATACACACCCCACCTCACCAAAGGAAAAGCCTGCATACCGCTGGTCGACGGCAGTGAAAAGACTGTTTTCCTCTTAATGAAACATTCATGGCAGACTTTTATTCCCGAAGAGAAGGGAAGGGAAGTCAACGAGGAGTGCTTTAGGGAAGTGATCTTAGCGCCGATTTGCCTCTCTCGGATTTTAGTTAGATGGATGGAGATAGGTGGGCAAGAGATGAGAGGAAAGACAGGATATTATTTTAGGTGAAATATCATCAGATATTGGTGACTTGGTATAAACAGACTTTTTTAAATCAGGGTTTTATTTACAAATGCTCCACACTGTGATCTTTGAAACATCTTCTAATTCCCAGAAAGCGAGGGGTCTAGAGGTAGCTGTGGGCCACTTGTGCATGGTAAGGCTTAAGTGTGTTCATTGAAATTCTGTCTGGTTGGCGTCCGATCTCCAAATGTGCTGGCCACCCCCTTTAACTCGCTCCAAACCGCACCCCCTCCTCCAGCCTGGACCAGCTGAAGGGTTAGAATCGCAACCCTTCCCAAAGGTCTTGTGATGCTCACAGAAGCTGTGGGTTTGGCACTGTCCAGTGGTCTTCCCGGGTGCCCAGCCCCAGGCCCTTGCCTCCAGGTGGCGAGGGGCGGGCAGGCCAGGTCTCTTTAGGGTTGATGTTTCCTGTCCACGTGGAGCCAAGGCCTGCCCAAGGAGGGCTGGTGCTCAGGGCCCAGTTCACCTGGCCCTTATTTTCCAAAGCTTCTGTCCATATTTGGGGCTTTGCGGGCCTGGGACCATCTTAGGAAACTGGATCGTGGCCACTCGGTGAGTCATTTTCAGGCTGCATTGATTTCCAAAGATTGTAAGTTCACTTATTTCCAGAAGTTGGCGCAGACGGTTCTTGGAGATGGTTGGTGGGATTGCTTTTTGGACCAAGCACGCAAGACGGAGCCGGCCTCTGGGGAGGTCAAGTTACCAGCGCTTCGGGTTCTCCCATCTGTGATTTTTGGGGGTAACTAGACTTGCCAAAAAGGTCCCTCCGTGGCCTCTCTAATTATGTGTTCTGCCCACACCTGAGAAGTTGTGAATGGATTTCAAATCGTCTCCCCGAGATGCTGCTAATAACTGCAGATGAAAAACAAGCCCGTCTCCCTCTGATCTCTTTACCCTTTGACTCCCACCAGGACTTTTTTTTTTTTTATCTCCCAAAATGATATTTTCGTTCACCTCTGGATGAAAATAAGAATTAGGAAATATTTCCTTGCTTTGTGGCTGCTTCTGAAGTTCATTAGTCTACAGAAGAATCAGAAGGGACACGGCCACCTGTTAGGTGCAAACGGAGGGGAGGGATAAGAATCAAGAGAAAACTGCAGAGTAGATACTGAAATGTGAGCGTGAACTTGAACTTCCCGCAGGCCGTGTCCTGGGTGGGACTTGAGGAAGGGGGTGAGGCTGGGGGCAGGTGGACCTGGGCACAAAGGGGGTGCCGAGGGACGGGAGGAGTTCTCAGACTTTTCAAGAGAGCTGCAGTAGGCGTCCAGGTGGGGGGACGTAGGGGTGTTTCAGGGAGGAGCTTGGTGCAATCCACAAGAGGACACTGGGACCGGCTGCTCCGAGGAGGTGTCTCTGGGCCTGTGGTGGCTTGCTGATCAGGGCATTAACCTCTGTGAACCCCTAAAGGAAACCTGGTGTCCAGGGGACAGCAGGTTCACTCGGTTGACTCTCCTGGCCCCTCTCCCCTCTGCCCTGCAGAAGAGGAGCTGGTCACTGGGCAGCAGGGTCTGGAACAGGAACACACCTCGGGGGCCCTGTTCTCTCCTGCCCCTTTGCCTCAAGGTCTGAGGGGCAGCAGGAATCATGCTGCCCGTCCAGGCTGACCGGGTCCCTCTGCCCACTTCTCCAGCTCCTGTTCCCTCGGCACTGCCACCGTGTCCCCTTCACAGCTGCTGCTCACACAGGACCTGACAGCCATGCTAGGTCCTCCCTCTCGTCGAGCAAGCAGCCCCTCCGTCGTCCCAAGTTCATAGCTGCACCTGGTGCAGCCTGCACCGGGTGGAGGGTTCTAGACTCTGCTCGGCCCTGGCTCTGCCGCTCCGCCAGGGAAGGGAAACGGCCTTGGTGTCAGGAGAGCCCGCAGCCTCTCCTGGACACTCTCGCCTCCAAGCGTGGACGAGCTTACAGATGGCCCTGCTGGGCCGCCACGCGGCTGCAAACTGCTTCGTGATCCCTGAGCTAACGGGACTTTCTTTAGCAACTGCACACACAGTAGGTGCCTCAGAAATAGTGATCGATGGATGGGCTCAGAAATCCTTCTAATTACTGAAATGAATGCAAACATCAAGTGAGAGAGAGAGAGAGGGAGAAAGGAGGGAGAAAGGAGGGAGAAAGAGAGAGAGGGGAGGGAAGAAGTCAGAATGACTATTTGTTTGTTCTTCCTGGAACATCTTTTATTTAAAAAAATAATAATAATGAGTCATGAGACTATTATTACAAAATAAGAAAATTCAGAAGGAGCCAGCCGCCGGTGCTTCACGGATCCTAACTGGTTAAAGTGGAGACCAGTTATTCAAGGAAAGTTAAAGAACGCCCAGCCTCCGCAGCCAGGAAGGCAGCACTCGCCGATCGTCCTCCCGTTTCTGCTTTTACACTCACCAAAGCTGGGTTTCATCTCATCAGTACCAGACGCCTCTGGGCAGAGAGCAGGCACTGTCACGGACCAGGCCTATTTAGCTTTTCCAGAACCTTCTATGTCCTAGCGAACCTCCCATCTAATTCTCAGGACCCTGAAACTTTCCCCAGGCCTGTCTGGGTTCTAAGTGGCACCCCACCCTGCTCACCCCACCTTGGCCCGACCTGCCCCTTACTTACCTGCGGGTCCCAGGGTTGGCACCCGGGCCGGCCCTCGCTGCCTCTCCACGTGTGAGTGGAAGGAGGCATTCAGGGCTGGGCTGCTGGCTGAGGTCGCAGGGCCCAGTGTCTGAGCCAGACTTCATGGGGCCCTTGGGACTCTGGGCTGCATTTCCCTGGAGACTTCGAGGGCTCTGCGCAGTCCACCTGGCTGGTGACTGGGGTTCTGCTCTGGGTGCACCCCCCTGCACCCCGTCCCCCAGCACAGGCACCTTTCGGGGTGAGGCCCTCTGCCTAACTCCTCTGTCCTGCGAGCCGAGCCCCAGAGGCTGAGGGAGGCAGCACCCAGTCCCTCCCACCGAGCTCAGGCGAACACGCCCTCCGCCGCTTCATCTTCTGCCCTTCAGTTTGGACCCGGCCTCGGTGTGAACAATCCGTTGGTCTGGGGTTGGCAAGTGTTTTTAAAACAGAGCAAATTAACGTCCCCGTGACTCATGGAAGTGTGCAGAGAGTGTCCTGGGGCGTAGTTGAAGGGATGTCCCAGACCCACAGACCCGGGCTCACCTGAGGCACCGTAGCCTTCTGAGCCGTGTGACGTGGGACAGCTGGGCCTCTCCAGGCCTGGGTTTTCCTTCTTTATTAAAACAGAGCAAGTATCATCGTCTCCTCCCAGAGTGGCTGGTGGTCTAGGGATCAGATGAATAGATGTCCTCACTTCCTGTCCCCAACCATCTTATTTGAAACTGCTCTCAATCCCCCACCCACCCCTCCTACATCTCCTTACCCATTCTGGTGTCTAGCAGGCACCTACCACCCACCTCCTCAGCCTCTACCTTTGCTCCTCGAGCCCGTCTCTCACCACTAGCCACCAGCCCTGTGAGAGCCAGGTTTTTCCTTCCTGCCCAGGGCTGGGGTCCCAGCATTCATGACATGGCAAGATGGAAACCGCCTTTGTTGGTGACCAAGCACATGCCCACTGCCTGCCACAGGGTGTCGTTCAGAAATGGTGGCCCCTCTGGTGCTCAGGGAGGGCTCTTGGAGTGAGAAGTGGTGGAAAGCTTTTTTTCCTTTTTCTGATATTCTGAAAACTAGCAGAGCTCAATACAGGGAAGGGAGGGAACATGGAGAGGGGAGAGCTCAGCACACCAGGGGCCAGAATAAAGAGTGACAAAAAATAGAATGTGCTTGGAGAGAAAACAGGGCCTGGGAAGGAAGAGCTGGGGGTCCAGGCGTCCCCCAGGGCAGGTCCCGGGCACACTGTCCTTCCCCACCCAGGGCCTCCACAGACTCTCAGGGACGTCCTCCCAGGACTGTCCACCTTCTGGTGGTGGCAGTGGGGAGAGAAAAGGCCTAGGCAGACTGAGATTTTTTAATGTATCGAAATTCAGTGACTCTTTCTAGCTTCAAATACCTTTTTTGCCCCTAAAGCCAAATTCACATGAAACGCGCCCGCGAGTTTCCGCCTGGTTTCAAGCCGCCATCCGGCAAGGCCTGTCCCGCGCTCAACCAGTCGCAAGTGCTAGGCCAGGGACGGAGACGTCACAGGCAGCAGCGTGGTTCAGGGGCCACTGACTCGGGACCCCAGAGCCTGCTGGAGGCCACAGGCCCCGACTGCCACTCGTCTCCTGCGCCTGTGAAGTGAACTGTGGCCCACGCGGCACAGCTGGGAGGGGCTGTGGGGGGTGACATGGGGTTGGGGCCTTCCTGAGGAGGAGGGACGGGCATGGAGAGCTGGAGGGCCGCCTGGAGTGAACGGTGACAGAGAAAGAGAATATTCCAAGTGGGGGGACACCCAGGGCAGAAGTGAAACCAGTGGTGGGAAGCCAGGCGCTGGAGCGGGGTGTCCTCGGCTGAGGCTGGATGGTGGGAAGGGGATGTGGACGTGGTCTGAACCCCCGAGACCTTGTTAGTCTTGCTGAAGGCTTATACTTTCTGTCTCTGGCTTCTGGTGTAGAGCTGTGTGACCTTGGACTACTTAATTCAGTCTCTGTGCCTTCCTCTCACCATCTATTCACGGGGGATGGTGCCGCCTGCCTGCAGGTTGCTTTGGGGATAGGACAGCCCTTCTCTCGCCTGTGCCTGGCTCTCTCCTCTTGCGCCCCAGGCTGAATGCAGGGGTCTTTCTGCCTCCCAGCTTCCCGGGGCCACCGTGCAGAGGGCGGGACAACGGACTCCACTGAATTCACTGAATTTCCTTTCTCTAAGTGCAAAGAGTGGCAGGCGAAGACGGGACTGGGTGCCAACTCTGGGAAACACAGGAAGGCAGTGGCGACCGCTCCCCACCTCCAGGACCCTGGGAGGGAGCCCAACAGGCCGCTCCCAGCAGGGGACCTGTGGCCTCTCCTTATCACCCTCCCACGAATTCCCAGGGTTCCTGGCTCCTTTTACAGCATGATAGGATCTTGGAGGATTTGAGCAGGAATCTGGATGAAGCCCAGTTATAACCTTGAGACTTTTTTCCTTTTAGTATTTACTTTTTAGTTGACGTTGGACGCAGTACCTTCATTTTATTTATTGATTTTTATGGGGTGCTGAGGATCGAACCCAGGGCCTCGCAGGCGAGAGCTCTTTGGCTGGTCCACAGCCTCAGCCCCATCACCTGGAGACTTTTTGAAAGTAGGAACGGGGCGGACAAGGGCCCTGGCTCCTCTCCTGGGTGCAGAAGTGGCCGTCTCCTCCCTGTTCCGTCTCCTCTGGGTTCTGAGGCACCGCTGATGATGAAATTAAGATCTACCTAAAAACAGCCTCTGGGGGGGACGGGTCTCATGCTCACGTTGGTTACAAGACACATTCTGATGTCAGAAACCCGGAACTTTAAACTCCGGGTCTTAGAACCGAAGGACGATGGAGAGCTCATTGGGCAGGGAGACCCCCGGCAGGTCAGAGGGAGCCCGGGGGTCTCTCCAGCTGGCAGCTGGTGCCCAGCCTGGGCCTCGGGAAGCAGCCTGGGGCAGAGGAACCCGCAAGTCTCCTACAGGGGCAGGGTGAGGGCGCTCTCTGCCTCCCGACCACCTTAGCTGCAGCAGGCCTCAATCCTGTGGCCCTCTTTTCCTTTTTTCTTTGATTTCTTATTTTTTTGTCTTCTTGCTGAGCATCCGCTTGCTCAGATCCGAGTCCCCTGTAGGACTGCATGCTCCACGAGGGCGGGACCTGTCTGCCCAGCTACCGCGGTCCCCAAAGCCTGGTCTAGAACCCGGCATGGACAGAGTGCTCAGGGATGTGACAGTAAGGGCCAGGGGGCTCCCAGTCTAGCCAAGGGGACCGACCAGCTTGGGAAGGGACCCTCCCAGCGACCTCTGACCAGCCTCTTTTCCCGCTCGGCTGGGACAGCCACCTTCTGCAGAGCCCGTGAGACCAGCAGGGCTTCCCCCGGGCATCCTGCAGGGCCCCAGGCCACGCCTTGGCCTCAAGCTTCAGGAAGTAGCCAGGCTGGTCTCCTGGACGCCAGGCCGGTTCCCCTGGAGAAGCCCTGGTCGGTGGCCGCCTGGCCCAGGGACTGGCCCTCAGCCTGGTTTGGCTGAGGAGCGCCACCCTGGCTCCTGACCCTCGGTTGGTCTTCCAGCTGCTACCAAGGTGCCGAGGCCCCACCCTCGGGGATGGACCCTTGCCTCACCTCCACAGTCACCCTCAGCTCAGGACCCAGGGGCCTCACTTGGGCCACGGCCTGGCAGAGCTCCCCGAGACCTGAGTCCTGGCCCCAGACCCTCCTGCAGCCGGCTTTGCCCATGGCACTTCCCTGGCTGTCCCTGCCTACAGTGTCACCTAGGCTCCCATGTCACCTCTCCCCCCTGGCCTCTGTCTTCCCCTCCTGAGGGCAGGTCTCACCCTTTATCCTTGTTGAGTTTTCCCTCAGACTGAAAACTCTCCCACCCCCATTTCTTCTTTTCTTTTTTGTTTCTTGTTTCTGTTTTTTTTCTTTTTTCCTGCGGTGCTGGGGATGGAACCCAGGGCCTCGTGCGAGGCCAGCCCTCTACCAACTGAGCTGTATCCCCAGCCCACCCCCCACTTCTTTTTGCCCTACAGGACAGCCATTCTGCAGTGCTTGGTGGTAGTGACCATGAGAAGAGTCACTCCCTGAGGCCTTCTTTTGTGCTAAGCTGGTTTAGAGCTCTCCAGAGGTGAGCGCTCACCTAATCTCCACGTTTCCTCAGATACCCATTGTCTCCATCTGAAGGGGATCAGAAAAGTTGACCATCATGCCCAAGGTCACACAGCAAAGTGACAAAGCTAGAATTCCAACCCAGAACCTGAATAAGGCTTCTGTGACACTGATCATGTTTACAGTTCTTCCCTGAACCCCAGATCTCTAGACACTTTGTTTTTTCGTAGTTGAGGGTGTGCTGGGTGGAAGTCACTGTCTCTACTCCTGTGCCCGATGAACTAGTCGACAGTTAGAAGGTTCAATTGGGACATGCTCCTTGCCCAGGGGGAGGGGGACAGATTTTCTCATTGCTGTGGACACAGAGGGGGATCATAGCCTAGGGACACTTGCAGCTTGTGGGGTGGGGGGTGAACCTTGCTGCTCTCCTGCCTGCTGCCCAGGGGAGGACCCGCCATGCCGCTCTGACCAGTGGTCCCGGGGTGTCCGCAGCAGCCTCACGTTCTCCCCAGCCCCCTCCCCAGCCAGGCCCCTCCTGTCAGCTCCGCCTCCAACAGCCGGGTCCCAGCCCTGCTCACCTGCTCACCTGCTCACCTGCTCACCTGCTCTGCGCCTGGGGCAGCACTCTGACCTCCAGGTCCATCTCTGACCTGGGAAGGGAGCCAACCCTGCATCTCCCTGGGAGTGGGCACGAGGTGCTGCGGGTGCCAGGGTTATTATTTGTCATCCTCGCGGGTGCCAAGGGTGGTGGGCGAGGGGTGGTGCGGGGCCCTCGAATGCTCAGCAGCTCCAGAACTTTCCTGCCAAAGATGCTGTAACCCCAGGCCCAGGCCTGCTGGGCAGCAAGAAGGGGAGCTGGGCACAGATGTCCCTTCGGTGCGGGCCTGCATGTCCCCGAGTCCCCCCACTCCAGAGCGTCCCGAGTGGCTGCTTCGCTGGGTGGCCTTCGCCTGGCTCCGTGGGCGTCTGAGTTTGCAAACTCCACTCCGCGCCCGTGGCAAATTAAAGGCAGAGTCTTTGTCTCGACAGCTGAAAGTGTCACTAGAGCCACACCAGGCTACAGGGGCTGGTGTCACGGAGGAAGGCAGGAAGCCGTGCAGCCGTAGATGAGTGACCATGTCCACCCTCCTCCGCGGGGCGAGCCTCCTCCACTCCCCTCCTGGGCGTCCCCCGAGCTGGTGCTTCCAGACCAGACGAGTCTCGCCACTGGGTCTCTCGGGAGCTGCTCTTCCAGAGGGTGACATTTCCTAACCTTGACCCCAGCCTGGGAAGAGCTCCCTGTTGTACCGACCAACCCCCTGCCAGGCGCCGTTCAATAACTAAATGCCAGGTGCCTGGGAGGCGGTCCCCGCGGCCACTGTCCCCGGAGGGAGGGGACTTGCTGGGGGACCCTGGGCTTCAGAGAGAAGAAGAAGCTCAAGGGTTTCTGAGTAGGAGACCACTGCCCAGCAATGTCCCAGGAGACGCTCGAACCTCAAGACACACCGCGTGGTCGGGGAGAGCACCCAGGTCCAAGCTGAAATCTGGCGGCTCTGTGCTGCGTCCTGGGTCACGGACGGGCCAGCCCCAGGGGTCTGCCGCCCCCTCCAGCCTCTCCTCCCTGTTTGATTTTCCTCATTATATTTATGTTCTCTGGATCTGTCTGTCTTCGGTACCTAGTACCAGGCCCAAGATCAGCACCTGGGACATAGTAGGTGCGTCATAAATGTTTGCTGGGTGACGACAAGTGTGCCCCAGCTCTGAAGGAGTCAGTGAGCCAGGGACATTGGCAAAAGCACGTGTGAGGCCACGTGGAGTGGTGCACACCTGTGATCCCAGCGACTCCAGAGGCCGGGGGAGGAGGAGCACAAGTTCAAGGCCAGCCTCAGCAACTTAGGGAGACCCTGCCTCAAAATAAAACAGAGAAAGGGCTGAGGATACAGCTCAGTGGTGGAACACACACACACACTCACACACACACACACACACACACTCACACACACACACTCACACGCACACACACTCACACACACACTCACACACACACACTCACACACACTCACACACACACTCACACACACACTCACACACACACTCACACACACACACACACTCTCACACACACTCACACACACTCACACACTCACACACTCACACACACACTCACACACTCACACACACACTCACACACACACACTCACACACACTCACACACACACTCACACACACTCACACACACACTCACACACACACACACACTCTCACACACACTCACACACACTCACACACTCACACACTCACACACACACTCACACACACACTCACACACACTCACACACACACACACACACTCACACACACTCACACACACACACACTCACACACACACACACACACACACACACACTCACACGCCAAGGGAGAGTGACTCCGTGGGAGGAAGTCAGGAAAGGGATCCTAAAGGGAGCGCCCTGGGCAGTGGGTTCTGCAGGGTGAATAGGAGTTTGCCGAACAGGACAGAAAGGCCCTAAGCAGAGGAGGCGAATGGCATCGCCCAAAGCTGCCCAGAGGGTGGGGTCAAGGAGAGAGTGCAGCTCTGGCCCTGGGCAGCAGACTCCCCAGGGACCTTGCTGGCCGATGCTGACTCAGGGCCGGGGCCGGGTGGATGCTGAGGTGCCAGGTTCCCAGCTCCCAGGTGGGGCTGGTGTCGAGAAGCCAGGCTGCGGGGCACGGCAGCGGGGCCTGGGGACGTGGACCTAAATCCCACGCAGCCTCTGGCCAGCGGCCTGTTTCTTGGCCTCTACCCTGAGGCCAAGGACCTCCCTCCCAGGCCCGGCCCACGGCACCAGCCCTCAGCTTCCCTCCCCCTGGCGGGCACCAGCCCTCAGCTTCCCTCCCCCTGGCGGGCAGGGGTGGACCAGAGGTTCGAGAGGAAGGAGGCCGCGAGGGCCGGCGATCCACGGCTCGGGGGCTGCTGTCCGTGTCCCTTACCAGGAGGGAGGGGGGGGGGCTCTCCCCCGAGCGCTGCTGGACCCGGGGACGGTCAGCTTAGTGACGCCAAGCAAGGCAAACGTAGGCGCTTACGTTCTGGAGGTCGGAGGCCGGGGTGGGGCCCTGGGCTGCAGTCGGGTGTCAGCAGGGCCCTGTGCTCTCTGGGGTCTCTCAGGAGAACCTGCCTGCGTGGGGAGGGCTCCATTCACCTTCACCACCAGCCACCTGCCCAAGCCAGCGGCCTCCAGCCCGCCCAGCCTCCCCTCCATGCTCAGGGGCCCTCGAGGTTACACTGGCCCCAAGGTCACCCAGGATGGTCTGGCTCGAGGTCAGACGACCAGAGGGCTGATTCCATCTGTGACCGTCACTCACCCCTGCCGTAGAGCGTGACCCAGGCACTGGTTACAGCAGCTGGGGTGTGGCCATCCCGCTCCTCCCACGGGGAGCGGGTTCTTCAATAGCTCCCGAATGCCGCAGCACACCTGGAGGGAATCAGAGCTTGCATCAGGAAAGATTAGATTTGACTCACAGTAACGGGAAAATAGAATTGGCAGTGGCTTAAATAAGACGAGAGATTCATTCTCTTTCAAGTAAATGGATCTGGAGGTGTGTAGTATAAGGCTGGTCTTGGGGACCCACCAACTGGTCAGCAATGCAGATTTCCACAGTATCCGGCTCCACCACCTCTACAGTGCAGCCTTCAACCTCACAGTGTAGCCTTCAACCTCACAGTGCAGCATGGCTGCCAGAGTTCCAGCCACTGCCTTCACATCTCACAAATCAAGGTAGAGGATGGCACAGAAGGACAAGGGCAAAGGGTACCTGTCACCTGGCTCCTGAGGAGGCTTCCTGGAAGACATCACGCAATATTTTTACTTTAGTCCCAAGGGCCACAGGTTTCCGACGTGACCCTACCCTAGCCACACCCTTTATTCCATGAAACACTGGAGAGTCTGTGGCTAGGGAAGGAACGCAGGGAGGGAACTAGCCGAGGGTCCACAGAGCTCCCCTCGCCCAGCCCTTCATCTGACCCTCCAAGACCTCGAGGCCCAGGAGGGAAAGGGCCGGCCATGCCACCGAGGAGCCAAAGAGCCGCCGAGAGCCCAAGTGCCCAGCCCTGGGCAGCTGTGGCACAGAGCCTGCGGGGGACTTGGCCACTCCACCACACCCGGGGTCACTCTGGACCACAGGGTCTGTGGCGGCCTCTCTGGGGGCGGATGAGAGCCCCACCGTCGGGAGGCCCTGTCCTCCTGCGTCTCCCAGCCTCCTTCCTCCTGCGCCTCTGGGGCTTCTGCCCTGGTGAGCTCGAGGTCCTCCGTGTGCCCACAGGCCGTCGACTGCGGGGCCCGTCCTGCCGAGGGGCCGCGGGCCTGGTGCTGAGCGGAGGAGGCCTCTCCCTGTCCCTCTCCTTGGAGATGAGGCTTTCTATCTGAAGCGGGTTGTGACAGGGACTTCGGTCGCCTGGACTCTGCGGGGTTTGTTCTGACATGGGACAGGGTGGACGGCAGTGCAGAGCCGGGGGCAGGAGCAGCGCCGCCTTCTCCTGTCAGAGCAAAACCCAAGCGCAGCCGCCCCGGGCGCCCACTGCCCCCGCACCGACCCGCGTGGAGAGCTGGCTGCTGCCTTGACCTTCCTCCGTGGCTTCACCAGGCGAGAAAGCTCCCGAGACAGGGACGTGTCAGGTGGGGCTGTTCCCCTGCCTGGCACGGTGCCAGGCACACGGCGGGCACATGGTCCTCCAGTGGGGCACCAGCCGGGGTGAGGGAGCCAGGCGGCATCTGGCACGCAGTAGGTGCTCAGCAGAAGTGTTTTGATAAAAGAAAGAAGGAGGAGCGGAGGGAAGGAAGGGAGCGAGGACGGGAGAGGCCCGGGAGACCCAGCTGGTCTGGGCCCCGGCTTCCCGGGAACCAGCGGAAGCGCAGAGCTCGGGCAGCGGTCCTGGCCGCGGTCCTGGAACAGCAGCAGCCTCCCCGCGGTCTGCAGGAGGACGAGGACCTGCCCCGGTGCCTGCCTCACAGCACCGAGCCTCTGTGGCCAGGGCCTGGCACCAGGGCTGCAGGCCGAGCCAGAGGGGTGGGGCACCATGGGAGGGGCACAGGGCGGCCGTACCTGGCCCCGCTGTCTCACTGGGTGGCCTTCAGGCCTTGGGAGGACAGGAGGCCTAAGGATGGCAGAGGCTGCCCCGGGGCAGGAGGCCTGGGCCCCAGGGCCTCTCAGAGCAGATGAACAGGCCGCTAGAGCCCAGAGGGTCTGTGACAGTTGGTTGGAGCTGGGGAAAGTGGCAGCATGATTCAGGGAGGGGCCTGCCTCCCCCCAGGCAGGGACAGTCACCCTGCCCCACAGATGCAGGGCCCAGGGAGCACCCTCTGCCCACAGAGGACACAGAAATACCAGGCCGGGAGGAAAGGGGTGTGCACTGAGTGACCAGGAGCAGCCTCAAAGCCTGTGGCTGGGACCCAGGCGAAAATCACCCAGGGCCACACCCCCAGCAGCCTGGGACCAAGAGATCTTCCCTGGAACCCAACCTCTTCCTGGCCTAGTTTCTCCCTCATTGATTGGGCGGCGTCAACCCGGCAGAAAGAGCGTGTCTGAGCCTCAGGCGGGCCTGGGTTTGGATCCAGACGTCCTGAGCCCCAGGCAGGATGCTCCTGAGCCTCGGACTCCTGTCTGCCAGGGAACGGAGGATCGCAGCGCTCACCCCAAGAGTGTGCTAGAAAATCCACTGATGTCAGGGGCTCGCAGAGCAGAGGCCGCGGAGACGCGTTAAAGCCAGACGTGCCTCCCACCAGTCCTGGGGCCCCGGGGTGTTCCCACGGGTCCAGACTCTGCCCCTTCTGCTGCTCCCAAACACCTTCTCCACGCACCCAGCGTTGGCCTCCACCCGAGTCGCAGTGCCCCAGGAATCCCGGCCCCATGCCCTAGGGACGTTTTTAACACACATTTAAGACATTCAGCTTCAAGTGTTCACACGTCCATCCCCGCACCCCTTAAATTCATCCCGGACACACAGCGGCCACTTCAACAGCTCATTATGACTCCTAGGCCACCCCTGCGCGGAGGAGAGAACGGTGGCCCTCTATTCCTACCCCGGGGCAGCTTTTCCCTTTAGGTGGTAAAAGGGCTCCGGGGGAGAAAGGGCAAAGGTCAGAGGCCAACCCACAGAATCGCCTGGGCTCCAAGAGACTTCCTGAGGCATGGGGGACACCTGGGGCCCAGGTACCCCGCCACGCGTTCTTCATGGAGAAAGGACAGTGGTGCAGGCGCCGCCCTGGGAGAGATGGTGGTGTCCGCTGGTGTGTGCCGGGGGCTTTCCCCTCGGCCTCCTGCAGCACCCTTAGGTGACGTCCCCTTCCCAAGACTCCTTCAGGGCAAGGGGGTCGGCTTCTTTCTCTCCGACCCAGCGGTAAAGGGATCTCTTTGCCCACCTGTGAGTCTTTCAAACACAGAGGATTCCCCCTAGTCTGAGAGGTACAGTTACCCGGGCATCCTCAGGAGACTGGCCCCTGTGGACATAACCAGATAAGCAGAGCCACTCGACTCCCCTCCGTGAGATGGCACAGTATGTGCACATCACACGCGCAGCCTCCCGTCTCTAGGTCTCTTACAATACCTGGACCACGCCGAGGCTCTGTTGTTACAACTAGAGACAGGAAAAGGGTCGGCCGTGTTCAGTACAGACACAATTTTTTTTAAAAAAGAAATAGTTTTGACCCATGCATGGCCCACTAAGATGGCCCGCCAACAGCGCTGGCTTAGAAGAGACTTCAGAACTTCTCAGCAATGACGGCACCACGGCGGGAGAGCAAGAGGGGCCGTCCAGCCGCAGTGACCGTCTTCCTCAGCAATCATGGTAGAAAGCACTCAGAGAAACAGGGCTTGGGGACATGTGCCTCCAAGCCTAAGAACGATGGTCCAGGGTGACCAGAATCCAGGTGACGAGTCCAGAGGGCCACAGGTTACCCCTTTCCTAGCCCGGCTTTGCCACTTTGACCCGTGGGCCTGTCCCCACCCGTTATGTGGGCATCGAGTGCCGGACCTGGGCCTCGGGCTTCACCCCGGGGGTCTCCATCCTAAAGATCCAGCGCAGTCTTGTTAGACCCTCGCCCGCTGAGAGGAGGCGTCGTTATGTCTTACACAGTCCAGCCGATCAACACATTACTCAGCAGATAAACTAATTTCTGGATACTAATGTGGGGCCTGGAAATAAATCACGGAGTCTCCTGTCTAGCCACAGTGAGGGACCAAGCTGGGGTGACAGGATACCCCCAGGAGGAGCAGAGAGCCCTGTGCCCTCCTCTGGGAGGGGCCTGGGCTGCCGCCGGCTGGTTGGCCCCCAGGACCCGCTCGGGGCAGCAGGCGTGGGGAAGCGCGTGTTCTCGCAATGAAGCTGATGGGATTTTAATAGGCAGACAGATGGCCTGGGAAAAACGGGAGATTTTTTTTAAATGAGGGAAAACACTCCACTTTCCTTCCATTAAAACAAAGTGAGAGCCACCCAGGCCGGGAAGATCTATCACCATCATTTGTATTGTCAGTTTGGATGTCTTTTTTTTTAATAATTGCACGTGGAGCCTTGATACTCAACTAGGGCAGTGTTTTAAAAGAATTAGAGGTGGGAACTGTCCGTGAACGCTCCATGTGATGATTATTATTTTGTCTTCATCTGATTTTACAGTTTCATAAATGATCCTAAATAGCGTTCCTCCATTCCTCCCTGTGCACACGGTTTCCACTAATTCAATGCCTTAGTGACCGTCGTGCCCAGATCTTCGGTTCTATACCACGGTCCTGGAGCAGCAGCACCTTCTGAAGTCTTTATCAAAAGAGCTGGGAGGAATGGGGGAATGCAAGGAGAAAGGGGGAGACAGAGAAGGAAAGAGAGGGAAGGACATCTAGGCAGGGTCCTCCTGGGGGCCGTTTCACTTAATCCTCACTGCAATCGTGCAATATCTGCTTTAGGATCCCCAGTTGGCAGATGAGGAAACCGAGAGGGGGAGAGATTCAGTCACCAGGGCAGGGGTGAGTGGGTCTCAGGTGCCCTCTTCTCACTTTCTTTGCTCCATCTCCAGCTCTGAGCCCAGCATCTTCTCCTCCGGTCATCAGTCAGATGTGGGGACCGCCCATCCATTCCTGCACTTAGTAAAAGAACAGCCCGTGACGTGGGAACCCTGTAGAGGAGGAGAGAGCAGGTCTCCCAGGAAGTGTCCAGGTGCCCTGCACACACCTCCCTTGGAGACCTAATTTCATCTGATTCCCGTGTAGCCCCAGGTGGCAGGGATTCCCACTGCAGAAGCAAGGCCAAAAGAGCTTAAGTGACCTTCTCAGGTTAAGTCACCAGTGGAGCTGGAATTTAAATCCTGGTCCACCCAATGGTGAGCACAGTGACCCATTTATTTCAGTTTCAGTGTCACGGATTTTAATTAAAAAACAAAAGGAAGGAGTGGGAGAAATTAGGGGTGTGGCCTGAGAAGAGGTTTAGAATAAAGGTGACTGTCCAAAGGACCATGGACCCAAGTCCTTTCCTGTCTGAATGCTGACGCTCAACTTTAATTCAGCAACAGCAGGTGCAGATCACGGTGCGGCAGCCCAGGTGCTGGCTCGAGATCCATGTTTGCTGTGTTGTTTTTTAAAACCTTTGACTCTGAGTAAAGAGATAAACTCCTGAATGTAGGTGCCCTTCTCCAGGCGGTTTCCAGAGGAGAGGTCTGGTCTCTAGGAGGCATTTGGAAGCATCCTCTGTACCCTAAAGTGCTGCACCTGTCACTTTGAACCCCCAGTGCTGATCCAGCTGAAAGGGGTCAATGAAAACTTGAGAACTTGAAAGGAAACAGCAGATAGACACATAGATAGATGACAGGTAGATAGGTAGATGGATCTTTAGTATCTAACATAAAGAAAACAAAATTCTTATATAAAGATAGGGATTTTTTAGTTTTTATTTTATTCTTTTTAAAGGATAAATAAAGAAGTTGACAAGAAGAAAGTAATCTGAGAGGTAAAAGTCAGGATCAGAATTGCTCAGATAGGATGACCAAGATGAAGCTGGGGTGAAGGTGGAGGTGGAGGTGGAGGTGGAGGTGAAGGTGGAGATGGAGGTGGAGGTGGAGGTGAAGGTGGAGATGGAGTTGGTGGTGGAGGTGAAGGTGGAGGTGGAGGTGGAGGTGAAGCTGGAGGTGGAGGTGGAGGTGGAAGTGAAGCTGGAGGTGGAGGTGGAGGTGGAGGTGAAGGTGGAGGTGAAGCTGCAGGTGGAGGTGGAGGTGGAGGTGGAGGTGAAGCTGGAGGTGGAGGTGGAGGTAGAGGTGGAAGTGAAGCTGGAGGTGGAGGTGGAGGTAGAGGTGGAAGTGAAGCTGGAGGTGGAGCGGGAGGTAGAGGTGGAAGTGGAGTTGAAGGTGGAGGTGGAGGTGGAGCTGGAGGTGGAGGTGGAGGTGGAGGTGAAGCTGGAGGTGGAGGTGGAGGTGGAGTTGAAGGTGGAGGTGAAGGTGGATGTGGAGCTGGAGGTGGAGGTTGAGGTAAAGCTGGAGGTGGAGGTGGAGGTGGAGGTGAAGGTGGAGGTGAAGTAGAGGTGGAGGTGAAGCTGGACCTGGAGGTGGAGGTGAAGCTGGAGGTGGAGGTGGAGTTGAAGGTGGAGGTGGAGGTGGAAGTGGAGGTGAAGCTGGAGGTGGAGGTGGAGGTGGAATTGAAGGTGGAGGTGAAGGTGGATGTGGAGCTGGAGGTGGAGGTTGAGGTAAAGCTGGAGGTGGAGGTGGAGGTGGAGGTGGAGGTGAAGGTGGAGGTGAAGTAGAGGTGGAGGTGAAGCTGGAGCTGGAGCTGGAGGTGGAGCTGGAGGTGGAGCTGAAGGTGGAGCTGAAGTTGGAGGTGGATGTGGAGGTGGAGGTGGAGGTGGAAGTGGAGGTGAAGCTGGAGGTGGAGGTGGAGGTGGAGGTGAAGGTGGAGGTGGAGGTGAAGGTGGAGGTGGAGGTGGAGGTAGAGGTGGAAGTGAAGATGGAGGTGGAGGTGGAGGTGGAGCTGGAGCTGGAGTTTAAGGTGGAGCTGGAGGTGGAGGTGGAGGTGGAGCTGAAGGTGGAGGTGGAGGTGGAGGTGGAGGTGGAGGTGGAGCTGAAGGTGGAGGTGGAGGTGGAGGTGGAGGTGGAGGTGGAGGTGGAAGTGGAGGTGAAGCTGGAGGTGGAGGTGGAGGTGGAGCTGGAGGTAGAGGTGGAAGTGAAGCTGGAGGTGGAGGTGGAGCTGGAGCTGGAGCTGGAGTTTAAGGTGGAGCTGGAGGTGGAGGTGGAGGTGGAGCTGAAGGTGGAGGTGGAGGTGGAGGTGGAGGTGGAGGTGGAAGTGGAGGTGAAGCTGGAGGTGGAGGTGGAGGTGGAGCTGGAGGTAGAGGTGGAGGTGGAGTTGAAGGTGGAGGTGGAGCTGGAGCTGGAGTTGAAGGTGGAGGTGGAGGTGGAGGTGAAGCTTGAGGTGGAGGTGGAGGTGGAGCTGGAGGTAGAGGTGGAGGTGGAGCTGGAGGTGGAGGTGGAGGTGAAGCTGGAGGTGGAGGTGGAAGTGGAGTTGAAGGTGGAGGTGGAGGTGGAGCTGGAGTTGAAGGTGGAGGTGGAGGTGGAGGTGGAGGTGGAAGTGGAGGTGAAGCTGGAGGTGGAGGTGGAGGTGGAAGTGGAGGTGGAGGTGAAGGTGGAGGTGAAGCTGGAGGTGGAGGTGGAGGTGGAGGTGGAAGTGAAGCTGGAGGTGTAGGTGGAGGTGAAGCTGGAGGTGGAGGTGGAAGTGGAGGTGAAGCTGGAGGTGGAGGTGGAGTTGAAGGTGGAGGTGGAGGTGGAATTGGAGGTGAAGCTGGAGGTGGAGGTGGAGGTGGAGGTGAAGCTGGAGGTGGAGGTGGAGGTGGAGCTGGAGGTGGAGGTGGAAGTGGAGTTGAAGGTGGAGGTGGAGGTGGAGCTGGAGTTGAAGGTGCAGGTGGAGGTGGAGGTGGAGGTGGAAGTGGAGGTGAAGCTGTAGGTGGAGGTGGAGGTCGAGGTGGAAGTGGAGGCGGAGGTGAAGGTGGAGGTGAAGCTGGAGGTGGAGGTGGAAGTGGAGGTGAAGCTGGAGGTGGAGGTGGAGTTGAAGGTGGAGGTGGAGGTGGAAGTGGAGGTAAAGCTGGAGGTGGAGGTGGAGGTGGAATTGAAGGTGGAGGTGAAGGTGGAGCTGAAGTTGGAGGTGGATGTGGAGGTGGAGGTGGAAGTAGAGGTGGAGGTGGAATTGAAGGTGGAGGTGAAGGTGGAGCTGAAGTTGGAGGTGGATGTGGAGGTGGAGGTGGAAGTGGAGGTGGAGCTGGAGGTGGAGGTGGAGGTGGAGGTGGAGGTGGAAGTGGAGGTGGAGGTGGAGGTGGAGGTGGAAGTGGAGGTGAAGCTGGAGGTGGAGGTGGAGGTGGAGCTGGAGGTAGAGGTGGAGGTGGAGCTGAAGGTGGAGGTCGAGCTGAAGGTGGAGGTGGAGCTGGAGCTGGAGTTGAAGGTGGAGGTGGAGGTGGAGGTGGAGGTGGAGGTGAAGCTGGAGGTGGAGGTGGAGGTGGAGCTGGAGGTAGAGGTGGAGGTGGAGCTGGAGGTAGAGGTGGAGGTGGAGGTGGAGGTGGAGGTGGAGGTGGAGGTGGAGGTGGAGGTGGAGGTGAAGCTGGAGGTGGAGGTGGAGGTGGAGGTGGAAGTGGAGGTGAAGCTGGAGGTGGAGGTGGAGGTGGAGGTGAAGCTGGAGGTGGAGGTGGAGGTGGAGCTGGAGGTGGAGGTGGAGGTGGAGCTGGAGCTGGAGCTGAAGGTGGAGGTGGAGGTGGAGGTGGAGCTGGAGTTGAAGGTGCAGGTGGAGGTGGAGGTGGAGGTGGAGGTGGAAGTGGAGGTGAAGCTGGAGGTGGAGGTGGAGGTGGAGGTGGAAGTGGAGGCGGAGGTGAAGGTGGAGGTGGAGGTGGAAGTGGAGGTGAAACTGGAGGTGGAGGTGGAGTTGAAGGTGGAGGTGGAGGTGGAAGTGGAGGTGAAGCTGGAGGTGGAGGTGGAGGTGGAATTGAAGGTGGAGGTGAAGGTGGATGTGGAGCTGGAGGTGGAGGTTGAGGTAAAGCTGGAGGTGGAGGTGGAGGTGGAGGTGGAGTTGAAGGTGGAGCTGAAGTTGGAGGTGGATGTGGAGGTGGAGGTGGAAGTGGAGGTGGAGCTGGAGGCGGAGGTGGAGGTGGAGGTGGAGGTGGAGGTGAAGCTGGAGGTGGAGGTGGAGGTGGAGCTGGAGGTAGAGGTGGAGGTGGAGCTGAAGGTGGAGGTGGAGCTGAAGGTGGAGGTGGAGCTGGAGCTGGAGTTGAAGGTGGAGGTGGAGGTGGAGGTGGAGGTGGAGGTGAAGCTGGAGGTGGAGGTGGAGCTGGAGGTAGAGGTGGATGTGGAGCTGGAGGTAGAGGTGGAGGTGGAGGTGGAGGTGGAGGTGGAGGTGGAGGTGGAGGTGGAGGTGGAGGTGGAGTTGAAGGTGGAGGTGGAGGTGGAGCTGGAGTTGAAGGTGGAGGTGGAGGTGGAGGTGGAAGTGGAGGTGAAGCTGGAGGTGGAGTTGAAGGTGGAGGTGAAACTGGAGCTGGAGCTGAAGGTGGAGGTGGAAGTGAAGCTGGAGGTGGAGGTGAAAGTGGAGGTGAAGCTGGAGGTGGAGGTGGAGCTGGAGCTGGAGGTGGAGTTGAAGGTGGAGGTGAAGGTGGATGTGGAGCTGGAGGTGGAGGTTGAGGTGAAGCTGGGGGTGAAGGTGGAGGTGAAGGTGGAGGTGGAGGTGGAAGTGGAGGTGAAGCTGGAGGTGGAGGTGGAAGTGGAGTTGAAGGTGGAGGTGGAGCTGGAGCTGGAGTTGAAAGTGGAGGTGGAGGTAGAGGTGGAGGTCAAGCTGGAGCTAGAGTTGAAGGTGGAGGTGGAGGTGAAGCTGGAGGTGGAGGTGGAAGTGGAGATGAAGCTGGAGGTTGTGGTGGAAGTGGAGGTGAAGCTGGAGGTGGAGGTGAAGGTGAAGGTGGAGCTGGAGGTAGAGGTGGAGGTGGAGTTGAAGGTGGAGGTGGAGCTGGAGCTAGAGTTGAAGGTGGAGGTGGAGGTGAAGCTGGAGGTGGAGGTGGAAGTGGAGGTGAAGCTGGAGGTGGAGGTGAAGGTGGCACTGGAGGTAGAGGTGGAGGTGGAGGTGGAGGTGAAGCTGGAGGTAGAGGTGGAGGTGGAGTTGGAGGTGGAGGTGGAGGTGGAGGTGAAGGTGGAGGTGAGGGTAGAGGTGGAGGTGAAGCTGAAGCTGGAGCTGGAGCTGGAGGTGGACCTGGAGCTGGAGGTGGAGGTGGAGGTGAAGCTGGAGGTGGAGGTGAAGCTGGAGCTGGAGCTGGAGGTGGAGGTGGAGGTGGAGTTGGAGGTAGAGGTGGAGGTGGAGCTGAAGGTGGAGGTGGAGGTGGAGGTGGAAGTGGAGGTGAAGCTGGAGGTGGAGGTGGAAGTGGAGGTGAAGCTGGAGCTGGAGGTGGAGGTGGAGGTGAAGCTGGAGCTGGAGGTGGAGGTGGAGGTGGAGGTGGAGCTGGAGGTAGAGGTGGAGGTGGAGCTGAAGGTGGAGGTGGAGGTGGAGGTGGAAGTGGAGGTGAAGCTGGAGGTGGAGGTGGAAGTGGAGGTGAAGCTGGAGGTGGAGGTGGAGGTGGAGGTGAAGCTGGAGCTGGAGGTAGATATAGTAATGGGGATGGAAGTGAAAGTGGTGGTGAAGGTGATGTTGGAGGGGAAAGTGGAGCTGGAAGTAAAGGGGGAGCTGGAGGTGAAGATGGAGGTGAAGATGGAGGTGCAGGTGGATGTAGTAATGGGGATGGAGGTGGAAGTGGTGGTGGAGGTGATGGTGGAGCTGGAGGTGAAGCTGGAACTAAAGGTAGAGGGGGAGGTGAAGCTGGAGGTGGAGGTGGTGGTGACACGGACCGTGATGAGGCTGGTGACAATTCCAATGACAACAGGGATTCTCATGGTTACTCATGTTTGGAACAATTCCTTGCTGTGCCCCAAACCTCTAACTTGCATTTCTTCACATCAGAAGAAAAACTCGGTTTTCCCAGACAACCACTGTTTCAGTCTGGTGTCGCCCAAGCAGCCGCGTTCAGGGGAGGGAGGACTGTAGGGGCTCCCTGCACCACCCCCTAGGCAGGAGAGAGGGATGAGTGGACTAGGGAAACCAGGGCCCTGCTACCTACGCCCCTCCATCTTCCCACATCCGATTGTCCCCACCCCAAGGTCATTCACCCAAATCAGTCCCCCAAACTGACAGTGCTTAATGCCCTTGTCATCTGAAATACACAAATGAGTACAGTCCATTTCTGGTGGATAAATAAAATCACCACTGCGATCACTGAAACATATTTACTTTTTAATTAGGCAGCAGCCAAGTAGGAGGCACCTGTGGGAAGCCATCTCCCATCACCTCCCGGGGGTCATGCTGCGGTGGCCAGGGGACTGGGTGGCCTCCACACCCCTGACAGGCTGCTACACTGCCTCGGAATAATCACATCACTTTTTTAAAAAAGAAAATCCAAAATGCTGACAGATAGGCTGCCAACGAAATGGCTTCTTTAAAAATAACCTGATATCTGAACGTAAGTCGCCGCCGCACAGCTGCGTGCTCAGGCCTCGCCAGGTGCCGCAATCATCGCCGCGGGCCTGGCTGGGCTGTGATCGGGACGTGGCTGTGTCGAGGGCTGGGTGCGCCTGCAGTGGCCCCAGCACGTCCTTGGGAAGGGGACGGTGGTGAGGTGGATGATCCTCTGATCCTCACTGGGGAGGGAGAAGCGGGAGGCCAGGGTCAAAGCCCGGATGCACCTGTTGGGGAGAGGGTGGCTCACAGGTGCGCTGTTGCTCACAGTGTTTGAGGAAGGGCCTGGTTCCATTGCGCAAACCAGGAGGCACAGGTGCGAGGGAGCAGCCTGGGGGCGGAAACGAGGTCAGGTCTGTAGTGTGGGAGCTGTGGGGGGAACTCGTGGGGGGAAGGATGGAGGCAAAGTGGGTCACGTCTTTGTGGAAATGATGAGAGAATTGGGTCAGAACTGTGGGGGAGAAGGCTTGAGAATTGGGTCGAGTCTTTGGATAGAAGGGGGAAGTGGGTCAAATGTGGACCGTGTGGAAGGGGGCAGGGGAAGGTGATCTTGAGAGTGGGCTGCTTGCCTGACATCGGAGGGCAGCGCGAGCGGCTTTGGTCCCCACAGGGGCTCAGCAAGGCGCTGCCGGGTTCTGGCCCTTTCCTCCCGATTCCGTGGACCTGCTGGCTCAGGTCACATTAGAGTTCAAGTCCCTGTCCCTACTCCTACCCCAAGTTGCGTGACATAAATCTCAGGCAGGACAGGGTGTGCTTCACTCTCCTGGCACTCCGCAAGCCAACCCAAATTGGCATTTGAGGAGGTCACGATTCCATAACTTTATGTGGCCTCATTTTACACAGGTTGTCGGTCCAGCCAGAGGTCCACCTGCTGTGGCCCCAGCAGACCAACCAATTCAGCACCGTTTCTCTCCCCTCTCTGACCGCCAGCATCGCTGGGCGACTTGGAGCCTCAAAATACATGTTGTCAATAAGAGCCGAAAAATAAGTTCATTTTCACGCCTTCTAAACTGGCTTTGTTCAGATCCGCGCCACCACAACAATACTCAAGATTACACTTAAAAGGAGTGTATGGTCCTTAATCAGCTCCTATTGGCCGCCCAGCTGAATGGAAGGACTCTCAAAGCAGACACAGAATGCGCGATTGACAGATGTGCTAAACCCACAGAACTTCGGCAGCAGCTGGGGTCAGCACGTGCCAGCGCACATCTCTCTGGGGATTTCAGCCCGTGTGGGTTAAAGAGGATTTCTATGAGAGCATATGCTCATGACCTCCCGGCTCCTCTTGAGACCTATGTATGGAGTTATGATGAATCTGATCAGATAAAGCCACATTGATTAAATGTGCATTTGGGCTTCTTCCGAGAATTCCCTTCTACTGACATGAATCACAGTAATTAATGAGATCAACGCGTACTTGGCATCTGGGGTGTGTGGCCCTCTCTGAGAAGCACACGAGACAGTGCGGGCTAGGAAACCCACGTCGTTCCTTGCACACCGAAGAATGCCTCCATCTCCTTGGAGAGGAAATGATCAACCAAAACAGCCACGCGCCTTACTCTCCAGGTGACATGGGTTAATGTGCTGGAATTACTGGGATATAGGCTGGTAAAGAGACTTTCAGATCAAGTAATCGGCTCTGGCTTTTTCTAGACTCTCAGAATCTTTGAATGTAGAAGAATCTGGTAGACGCACAAACCTTCTCCAGGAAATGCAGGGAGAGGGGCTCTAATCGGGCTTCGTTGCCTCTGCAATTCAAATCAGACCTTCATTTCCTTCCACAGAGTTATTTTGAGCCATTCATTATTATCTTCCCTCTGAAGCGGGGGCTGTTTGATACTGTAAGATTTTGAGAATCAAAGAGAGTAAAAAGAACACTGAAGAATTATTCTTGCTGCAATTTCAGATGAATTTGGTGCTGACAAAAGATTTTTTCAACACACACACTTTGTATTAGAAGCAGGAGAGAGAGAGAGAGAGAGAGAGAGAGAGAGAGAGAGAAACAGCTCCTCAGGCAGCTCAGGGAGATTTGATCCCTGCCATTTTTCCAGCGCATTCTTGGAGGCCAGTCCTGCAGATGTTCCCAGGCGGTGGGGTGGACTAAACAGCCCCAGATGTGGAGGAAGAGAATCTGGGCTGGAGGCTTTCTGTGTCTTCCACTTCTGAGCTCTGTGACCTTGGCTGAGGCTCTTAACCTCTCTGAGCCTTCCTTTCATCCGCCACAAAATAGAGGCAGCAGATAACACCTCACACTTCAACAGCAAGGTGCAGCTCGCCTCCCGTGGAGAAGGCAGTTTATGCTGACTCAATGCTCCACGGCTGGCCGGTCGGCCAGTGCTCCACAGGGAGGTTCCAACAATCCAGTGAGTTCAAATAGAAGTCAGCTGAGGAGCTTAGGCAGAGCTTTAGCCTCTCTGAGCCTCGAATTTCTCGTCTGCAAAATGAACGATGTTGCTTTTCAGTGAGATCCTCAGCGGAGACATCTGCCCAAGGCACAGCAGGATTCCAGACCTGGTAGCCACTTGCCTGTGTCCCAGGTGGTAAATAGAGCTCCCCTAAAGACAGTCCCCACCAGAGAAGCCGATTCTGCCTCCAAGTTTCTGGCGAGTCTCAGTAGTAATTAAGGAAAGGTTAAAAGTGTCATCACAGGCGGGGCACGATCGGGTGTCTGTGGACACTCCTGTTGGGACAGCAACGTAGCCTACAGCTGGCCTTGCCAGCAGGGAGAGTGGGGAGCCCTCGCTGGGTGTGGAGGAGCTGGTGCACCCCACCACTTACCAGCCCTGTGTCTCTGCACCTCCAAGTTAGGAGTGGCACCAGGATGCCACTCAGCAGTCCCGACAGAGCCCTCAAGGACCCGCCGTACCACAGGCTGCTCCTGCCTCTTGCTATTACTGATAGGCACTGTTGGGCGGGGGGTGGGGATCGAAAAGCAAACCCAGATTTTTTTTCCTTCTTTTTTCTCAAATATCTCCCCACAGGAAGTGAAAGGGGAGGGAACATCGAGTTCCAGTAACAAGGAGACGGGTTGAAGGCAGGAGGAGGGTACAGCACAGGGCACTTAGGAGCCAGGACACTGCCCGGGCAGGCCAGGCCTTCAAGGCACAGGGTGGCGTGGAAATGCAACCTGGCCAGCAGGCCACCAGTGATGGAACCCAATTCCGGGACGTCATCTTGGAAGTCCTCCAGGCTGGAGGGAAAAGTCAACACAAAAGGAGGACTATGTGTAGGGCAGGGTGGACGTCAGTCCCTTGTGGCTTAGAAACTGACCAGAGGCCACCTGTTGAGTCAGGAAAGAAGAGGGGAGGGACTGATATTTCTCGTTGATGACCCGCCTTGTGTATTACCTTATTTCATCTTGCCAACTTCATGAATAATAAGAGCCAGGATTTAATGAGCACTTATTATGCGCCAGCTGTTCTAAACAACTTATTTGTATTATCTCATTTTGATCCTCACAATGACCCTTTGGGCAGCTCCTATAATCAATAAAGTCAAAACTGAGGCTCAGGGATGTTTAGCCACTTGTTCAAGGACACACAGCCAATTAGCAGAAAGCTGGGGTTTCAGTCAGGCTCAGAGCCCACACTGAGCCTCTTCCTCTCCTGCAGTGTGGCGCAGCGGGTGACAACATGGTCCCCGACTCACACTGCCTGTGTCCAGCCCAGTTCTCTCAGTGGTCTCCAGTAGGCCTCAGTTTCCTCGCTGTAAGAGGGAGTGTAAGATCTCGTCTCTGGCAGAGTTGAATTAAAAGAACATGAAGTGAATTTGCCCCCGGTTCCGTGCTGAGGGTGGGGGAGCAGGGAGAGGTGAAGTAGTCACCCCAAATTTCCCACTCCCAGTGGTCACCCCTCTCGCTGGGGAGAGGCAAATAGAGCAAGATGGCAGCCTGGGTTTGAGCCGCCGTGTGGCCCCTGAGCCAGAACGGTCCCCCTGCAGCGAGCAGCTGCAGGGAGGACGTCCAGCGGGCCACCCAGGGCTGGTTGGCCAAGCGTGGTCACCCCAGGCCTGTCATGCCGTCTTGATGGCTGCCAGCTGCCCTAAGCCCCCAGTGACGCAGGCCCTGTGACCAGGTGGCTCTGGCCCTCCCTTCCCCACTCCCACTCCTGCCTGTCTAGAGTTTTCACTCCAGGAAGAACAAGCGTTGTCAACTGTGAAGTGCTCTCCACGAGAGGTGGAGGCCCCACACAGAGGCTGGAGCTTCTGCAGAGAGGCCACAGCCCTCCTCCCCAGCCTGTGGTCACCTGCTCTGACTCCCAGTGGCAGTGGTGGTGGCGGGAGGTGGCTGGCTCTCATCTGCTCTGTCCCACGAGGGCAGTCCACACCTTCTTGACTCTGCCCCTCCCCCAGAGCCTCCCGGTGCCCGAGGTGGCCTCCGTGGTTCCTTCCCCCCGTACCCCTCCACGGACCCATCTCCACATCAGAAAAGAGGGCACGGTGTGTGTCCTGGGGGCTTCCCCGTGGGCAGGCCGCTGTCCACAGGAAGCTCTTACCGAGTTCTGGCATGACGGGGCTCCAGAGGCCTGGCTTGCAGACTCTTCCCCCCTCTCCTGGCCCCTGCCACTCAGACGGGTGGGTCGGCCCTTCCCCTTGGCTGGACCCTGCTGCCCACATGAGTCTCTTCTCCCCGAGACTCTTCCTTCTCTCCCGTGTGTGTCTCTGAAGGCCCATGAGGCGTCCGGCCAGAGCTTGGGATACAAACTCAGCATGGTGGGCGCGTCCCCGGCCCTGGCCTCCAGCCCTCGAGTCTGCTTCCTAAACATCCACGTGCACAGGGCAGCCGGGGTCCAGGGGGTCCAGGGTGGGCATCACGACGGGGAGCCCACACCGAGAAGAGTTCGTCTCGACAATGACAGGGACCACAGGAGCCGGAGAAGGACTGGCCGAGTGAACTGGGAACTGGAAGAGAACTGCTCCCAGGTTCAAGGTCACCCCAGAACAGGCGGGGCGGGGAGTCCAGCACCCCAAGACCCAGCTACACAGAGTGGCCACTCTGCAGAGCCCGTGAACAGAACCCACTCTGCAGGTGGCCCGCCTGGCCCGTACCTGGCTCTCTCCAACGCACATCACTGTGACCGCCCGGTGCCCCAAGCTCTGCGTTTACCTGATCTCTCTCGCTCTGGTTCCCCAGAAATGTTTGACCCTGTCTGAGAATGTGACCCGATTCTCTCTTCCCATCACTCCTAATCTGCCCTATTTTTATTGATTGATTGGTTGATATTTTGGTGCTGGGGATTGGACCCTGAAGTGCTTAACCACTGAGCCACATCCCCAGCCCTTTTGTATATTTTTAATTTTGAGATGGGGGTCTTGCTAAGTTGCTGAGGCTGGCCTTGAACTTGGGATCCTCCTGCCCGGGCCTCCCAAGCTGCTGGGATTATGGGTCTGGCCACTGCACCTGGCTCTGATCTGCCCTCTTGACGGCCTTCTATTGAAGTGGCCCGTTTTGTCCTGCCTGTCCTCATTCCATCCCTAAACTCTTAGTCACGGGAATAGATCACTTCTCTCCTCTCTTTAAGGGCTGCTGCTTTGCCCAACTAGAAGGAGAGGCTGAAGCACCCTTTGGTGGGTCCCCAATGGACCCGAAAGGGTAACGGTGACAGGCCCAGGCAGGGGCTCTGCCAGACCTCCCAGCCGGCAGCTTCAGCCCAGGCCTGTCACTGAGAAGCCAGGCGCCTCCCGTCCAGGTCCCGGAACCCGGGTCAGGCCACTCCCTTTGTCAGTAGATACCTGGGGTGCAGGAGACCTTGAGCACCCCAGAAGCCACCGAGGATTCAGGGCTCTGCAGAGGTTGGAGGCCTGAGGGCCCTGGGGGTGTCCGTGTGGGCCTGTCTCTATTGCCCTGGGGACTGTCACAGCCCGTAATCACCCGTCCATCACAGCCCATCAAGCCAAGGCCAACGGGAAGCAATAGGCTCACAGAAGGGCATGAGTTATTGAGGCCAATCAGCTGTCGATGGGGAACAACTGTGGGGTCACATTCAAGGGGAACACAGAGTGGCATTTTTCAGGCTGCTTGGAGATTGTCAGTTTAATTTTTACTTATTTATTTCTGACCTTACAGAAAATGCATTACCACAAGGTCAAAACATTTCTCTCTATATATATAATTTTGGAACTTCAGAAATAGAGAGAGAGAAAGCCATTGAGTAAAGACCGGAGGCTTGGACCTGGCCTGCGGTTCCAGCTGCTCTGCCCTTTGGGCAAATGGCTTGAGCACTCCAAGTTTAACAGTTCGTCCGTTGAAAGGAGGGGACTGGGGAATGACATGGATCAAATCACATACATGCAGGAGAGTGTCACCAGGAACCCACATTAGGTACAGTCCTAATGCAGCGATTGAGAAAGATTGTATCAGTTTCCCCTTCAGAAAAATTCCGTATAATGAGGCCTTTCCTGCAAGGGCGTTGGGGACATTAAACAAATTGCAAGTGAAGTCTGAGACAAAGACTCAATTATCTGGCTACAACGATAATCATTATTTTCATAACGACCCAGCAAGATGGTCACATTATAAAGACAATAGCTTAAAAACAGACCCCTCCACACTAGCGCAGGGTGACAAGATGCCCAGCTGTAGTCTGTGTTCACATTTTAGATTTATTTGTAACCGACATCTTAATTTGTTAAGTCAGATATAGGAATTATGCAGCTGTGGGTTTGGGAAGGTGACCCGGCCAGGTCCACTGCTCTCCCCTTGATTCTCTTCCACATCTGTCCTGAAACCAGCCGTCGGTCGGCAGCTAGCCCAGCGGCCAGAGCTGTCTGGGAACCTGGTACACAGTGGGTGACTGATAAATGGTTGCTGTCGATGTTTTGAATGAATGAAGTTTGCGAGCAGAATCTTATGGTTAGATCGATGCTCTGTGGAACCTGAGAGACAGACAGAGAGGGGCCGCGAGAGGCAGAGAAACTTGACCCCTGCGTTCAAATCATCTATCATCTAAGTATGGGAAGGAAGAAGCCTCTGGAGCACACACAAGCGTGCAAATCCATGCTTGTGTGAATGTGGCCGCCAGATGTTCAGCGGGCAGCTTGGGCTTGGGGTGCGCCAGGATTCAGGGAGAGCCTCCTTGCAGAGTCTGGGCCTGGCCAGTCCTCCAGGGTGTGGGGATCAGACCCAGGTGGGCAGGCGGCAGGGGGGCGCTGTTGTGGTTCATTTCTGTGTCCCCTGGCCTGGGCTAAGGGACTCCCAGAGAGCTGGAAAGACGTCCCTTCTGGATGTGTCTGTGAGGTGGCTTCTGGAAGAGACTAGCACCTGAATCAGCAGATGGAGGAAGGGCTGCCCTCTTCAGGGTCGGTGAGCTCGCCTGTCCACAGGGGGCCCAGAGGGCGAAAAGCTGGGGAGACGTCCCTGGCTCTCTCCTGGGTGGACCTGGCACACCCATCTCCTGCCCTGGGACCTGGGGCTGCCGGTACTCGGGCTTCAGACGCAGACCAAGACTCGGCCCTCCGCTCCCCTCTCCTCACTCCAGCTCAGACCAGGTCCTCCCAGGCTCTCGCTCCTCCGGCTGCAAACGCAGACTGGCAGTTCCTGGGACTTTGCAGCCCCGTGATCCCGTGAGCATTCCCACAGCCATCTCCTCTCATCGCTGTGTGGCCCGTGTGGCCCTGTCCCGTCATTCTGTTTCTCTGGGGACCCCGACTGATGCCAGTGGACAAGAGCCCAGGAGGAGACGGGCCCCGGTCACCTGGAGCTCCCGCCTGTCCTGGGACCCAGGGAGCTGGAGGCCCCCTCGGACCTGGGGCTGAACTTGATCTCCTGAGGGTGGCGGAGGGTCCAGGGGGTCGCTGCGGAGCAGGTGCCCAGAGCCACGCGGGCTGCGGGCAGGCCAGTCGGGCGCCGTGGGAGGCGGTGGCGACCCCAGAGGAGATGAACGGCGGGGATGAGCTGCTCCGGGAGGCCGAGTCTAGCAAGGCAAAACCCAGGATAATTAGCAGATATTTAGGCCAGGGAGGACTGATTAGCATCGCTCTGTGAGGCACACTTAACGACACCCAGTGACCTAATTTCTCAAAGAGAAACGCAGATCCTTGCTTCATACCTCCCGGTCCAGAGGCCACGGGGCAGAAGGGAGCCGCCCCTCCCCCGCTCCCCGAGGCCACAGTTGTCACCAGGGGAACAGACAGCCTTCCAGGGTCCTGCAGGGACCTAATACGTCCCCACGGTCTGGACATGACGATCACAGGTCATGAGAGCCCCTCCCGCTGGCCTGTTCTCCTTTATTTTATTTCTATTTTCTCATTATCTTTAGGAGTCGGGACCTCGAGAGACCCCCCTGCCTCAGCCTCTCGAGAGTCAGGGTCCTCAGGTTCACGCCACAAGCTCAGCTCCTGTTCCCCTTGATCCCCTCCACCACCAGGTCGGAGGCTTGGCCCTCGGCACTGGGCCAGCCTGAGGTGGTCAAGAAGATAAGGCCCCGACAGTCCAGTGGGCAGACTGGCCACATACGCCATTCTGAGTGATGGGTGACGAGGGGTTGGGACCAAAATCCAGCCAGGGGCTCTGTGGCAGGAGCAGGGGAATGGAGCATCCAGGCCAACAGAGGGCTCGGGAAGTTCTCCCCAGGATGGGACTGAATTTGCAATCCAGTCCCACGTCACACACGCAGGAAGGAGGTGGCCGCGCAGAGGAGGAGGGCGAGGACCAGAGGGGCAGGGGCCTGGGTCCTCCAGTCCATGGGGAGCATGGGGCTGGGGGGGAGGGCCATGGTGCAGAAAACCGGGGGGGGGGCCAGCCAGACGAGGCAGTGAGGCTTCCTAGGACAATGGGGAGCTCTCGTGGGGTTTGGGGGCGTCTTCCTCAAGGTTTTATCGTAGTAAATACACAGAGTGTAAAATTTACCCCCTCAACCACCCCTAAGTGTCTAGGTCAGGCGCATTAGAGAGCTTCATGTGTAGCTTTCACCTTCAGCTCCAGAACTCTGTAGACTAAAACTCTGCACCACTGAACACCAACTCCCCCTCCCCCTCCCCAGCCTTTGGCCACCATTCTGCTTCCTGCCTCTGTGAATGTGACAATTGTAGGCACTTCATAGAAGGGGAGTCACACTGTATTTATCTTTTAGTATCTGGCATAATGTCCTCCAGCTCCACCCATGTTGTAGCGCGGGATGGGATTCCTCCCTTTTCAATGCTGACTAATATTCCACTGTATATGGACATATCACATTTTCCTTAGATGTTCCTCTTTTGAAGGACACTTGAGTTGCTTTGGGGTTTTAGCATTGTGAATAATGCTGCTGAGAACACAGGTATAGAGATATCTCTCTGAGACCCTTTTGATTCTTCTAGAAACACAAAATGAAATGGTTAACTCATATAGTAATTCTATTTTAAATCCTTTGAATAACAGCACATTGTTTTCCCCAGTGGCTGTACCATTTTACATTCACACTAATTGTATAAAACACAGGGTTCCAATTTCCCCCTTCCTTGCCAACACTTGTTACTTTCTGTTTTTTCAACAGAAGCTATCCTAAGGGGTGTGAGGTGATATCTCATTGTGGTTTTGACTTGCATTTCTCTGATGTTAATGACATCCAACATCTTTCCTGTGCTTGTTGGCTATTTATGTATCTTCCTTGGAGACATGCCTGTTCAAGTCCTTTGCTCATTTTTGAAATGAGTTTATTTTTCATACTCATGGAAGTTAAAAAAGGGGAGTAGTATGAGCCAATTTAAAATAATGGCAGCTGCTCCCATTAATTGAGCATCTACTATACTCCTATACTCCAGGCACTGAAATGAGTGCTTGGTGCACACTGGCTCATGGATTTGGGTGCTCCCGACACCCCTGAGTCTGGCAAGACTTTGGTCCTCATTTAGAGAAGAGGAGGAAGCCAAGTGGCTAAGTAAGCTGCCCAGCAGAGAAACAGTCTTCCAATCCAGGCAGCTTGGCTTGGTTAGAAGCCCATCAACAGGCTCTATTTTGCTAGAAAAATCCCTCTGGCTGCATATGAAGGGTGACCCAGGAGTGATAATCTGGAGGCTTGGAGAGGAGAGGGGAGGCGTTGGGAAAATCCAGTGGCCTGCCAAGTCCTCTCTACCACCGGCCACCTCTTCTTCCTTTTAACAAGGCTCTTCCCTCGACCTCCCTTCCCCATCCTGGTGTCCTTCACGCAGGATCTTCCGGCCTCACCAGCACCCTGTGGGTGCCAGACTGGCCTTTCATGGGCGCCAGGGCCACTCTCCCAGGGACCCAGGCATCCCTCATCCGATCCAAGTTACAAATCCAGGGATGGATTTCTCTGGGTCTGTTCTCTTTGCATTTCAGCCTTGAACACATGCTTTTCTCCCTGGAAATTCCTGTCTTAATTTTGCTTCCTGGTTCTGTCCACACTAGAGACGAGGCTCCTCGGAGAGAACTCTGTTTTATGACCCTGCAGTCTAGCAGCCCTAATGGAATCAGGCAGTGTCTTCGTTGAGAGCGCTCCAGGCCGGTCCCCCTCCCCGGATGCACCATCCCTCTCAGCTTGGGGCGTGGGGTTGGCTTTGAGCAGTGAGTAGAAAGAAAGTCAGCCTCACATCTCGTTCCGATCCCAGGTCCACGTCCTAGCATGAGGCCCTGGACGGGCTGTTCTCCCTGCAAGTCCAGAGGGAGGGAGGAGGGAGGGGGACAGGGAGGGTGGCGTCCTGTCCACTTTAATCACGTTGCCTTCAAGCAGGGCCTCTGTGAGATCAGACCCCATGACTGGCCTGGCACCCGGGAAGTGCGGAGTGGAGGATCAATAAGCACTTTGAGTGGACAATGAATGAGCCCCCACTGAACACTTCCTCAGCCTCGGGCCTGTGCGCGACCCTGCCATCTGGGCACGTGGTCCTTCCCGTAAAGCCGTCAGTGCTGTGGCCCTCGCCCTCACCTACCTTACAAGTGCTGGGGCACGGCGTCAGTGGACAGCGAGCTGCTGACAGCAAGTTCTAGATTTTCCTGGCCACTCTCCTGCATGTCCAGCTTCCAGGAAAGAGACCAAAAGAGGCCCTCAGCCAGGCGGGGGGAGGAGGGCGCCGCAAATGGGAAGCTGGGCCCTGGTGACCCAGGGTTCTCCTCAGTGAACTCAGGTGGGACCCCTCCCAGGCATGATCTGCGCTGGTCCCTGCGACCGCCAACCGCCAGCCGGGTCCCTTCTGAGCCTCTTCAGGGCATCCGTGCCCTTGGTTGGAAGCGGGCCCACGTGACCGAGGCTGTGTCCTGAATTTCCCTGCCTTCCAGCCCCCCGCAGATGGGAGCCGGGTTAGGGCTGCCTTGTTCTTGCCCAGGACACAGCAGGTCCCCGTGACGCGCGGCCCTGCTCCACGCCGAGGACTCGCAGGCCGCAGGCCGTGTCAGCCCTTTGGTCGCCTGCCTCTGGTGGCGTGTGGGAGAGGCCCCTCGCAACGCGTTAATACAGATTAAAGGTCCCTCCAGTCCCTGTGATCTTCGCCGTGTCACAGGGAAAGCGTCGTTCCTCTGGTCTCCTCTCTGTCGCTTGTTAATATTACAGGGTTTTGCTCTAAAAAGCAGAGGTGCGGTGGGTCCTCCGAGGGCTCTGACTCCAATATCGCTTTGTCATTTCTTGCTTATGCTCGCAGCAGTCGCCCGAGATCCAGCCTGGGGTCTGGGGGTGGGGACAGTCCTTGCCTCTGGGCGGCCCTTGGTATAAATCAGAGGCGCTCAGGGGCCCCAAGGAAGCCAGGGCTCATCAGGAGCAGCGCAGCCCGGGTGATCAGGATGGGGGAGCACCCGCCAGGCCGCTCTGGGTCTTCTGGGCACGTCTTCATGCCAGGACTGGGAGGGCCCCGGCGGCCACACTTGGGCAGGCTGTCCTCTCAACGGGCTCCTGCTCTGAACGAGAACAGGTCTTAATCCATGGCGGAGGGTGGGAGCCCGGGAGACTTCATTGAGCGCTTTTTGCTTCTGTTTAACCATTACTTTTACATGTCATGAGAGCTCCCGATTCATTCAGCAATGAGTGTTGGAATCCCTACCTGCAGGGCCCTGGGGATCAGAGATAAGTAAGCAGGATGCAGAAGACAAGGAGCAGGAGAGCATTGCCCGGTGCCCCACGGAGAGAGAGCAGGAAGCCCTGTGGTAGGACAGAGTTCAAATCCCAGGTCCTCAGCTGAGAGCAGAGACACACGGGGCAGAGTGGGAGGATGAACTGCAGATGCGTTGGCAAAGGACCTAGCACTGTGCCTGGGAGACAGAGCAGGGTCTGTTGGTTCCACCTTGACTGCTCCCGTGCTGCTGGGTACAGGAGCGCCCGGGCTAAAGCATCCAGGAGGGAAGGCTCCCTGGAGAAAGAGGTGCCTGGGGCACAAAAGACACACCCCTTGAGTCAGGCAGAGGCCAGGAGGGGGATGCTCCGGGCAAGGGAAGCACACAGGCAGAGACACAGGTCGGCCTGGTGAGTTTGAGTTTCCGTCACTGTCCCTGTGCAGGTGGGTGGAGAGAAGGGAGCAGGGGCCGACCCTGGATGAACGGGCAGGTGACTGACCTCTCTGTGCCTCCTTTTCCCCACCTGCCAAGTGAGGCTGTGACAGCTGTAACCACTTCTCCAGGTGACTTAGACAGCACCTGGCCTGGGGGGATGGGAGCTGTGCTAAGCTCTAGGCTCCCAAGTCACCTGCGAGACACAATGGTGGCCCCATTCTCCAGGTGAAGAAACTGAGGCTGGAAACGCTAAGGAACTTGCCTGAGGCCCCACGAGCAGTGAGGGTGGGAGCAGCCCACAGTCCGCTGTGTCCGGGCCCCTCAGGCCACCCCGACTTTAACACCACAGGTTTGTGTTCTATGACAAGTTCCGGACCAGAGTCCCCACAGCGGGGGACTGTCAATCCCCATATCCCTTTCATAGGTGACATACAGAAGAGCTAGTTACAGCACAACTCTGGCTCCCACGGTGGACACTGTGGTCTCTGACAAGACCCTGGACATGGAGCAAGGCAGGACCCTCCCTTGGGAACAGAACTCTGTCTTCAGTGGCAGGCCTCGGCCCATGCAAGCCCCTGCCCCGTGGCCCACCCAGGACGCCTTTGAGAAGGTGCCCTCTCAACGCCGTTCTGTGATGTGGACGAGGGCACGAGGCGCGTGGCTCGGCCGGCAAGGGGCAGTGCGAGAGCCAGCCCCCACTCTGTCCCTTCACCAGCCCGAGGGGTAAATAGGTCTCGGTCTAAAACGCGTCCTCAGGAACCTGATGCTGAAGTGTGGCCCCGCGGCCTGTGCAAGGGACCAGGGCCACACTCAGGCCAGCAATGCATCCGCCCCCATGCCATTTCCTGACCTGGGGGACAGGGCACGTCTGCCCCCCTGCGGTGCCCACGGGGCCGACTTCCCAGTCCTGGGGCTGAGGAGAGGACACATTGCCCAGGGAAGGCTGAGCCCAGGGGGCGTGCACATGCTGCTGTGGTCCCCAACACGGTGGTCAGAGGCACTGACCGCTCGCTCTCATCAAGCACCGCGCTGGGCACCTGACTCTGTCTCATTTCATCCTCGCCAGGGTCACTTCCATTTTCCAGATTTGAAACTGAGGCCAGAGGGAGTCAGCGACCTCCCCCAAACCCCATGGCTGATAAGCTGGGCAGAGGCCATGATGTGGCCACACTCGGCGAGCAGGGAGTTAGCAGGGACTTGGTGCAGGAAGGGCCCGGGCCATCCCACCCCACACCCAAGTGCGCCCCAGGCACCCTGTGGGGGACACCCCCGGAGTGGGTGGCCCTGTGGCCCCCACACCAGCCCCGCCAGACACACACGTGGCCCTCCTCTCACCCGGGCACGGAGGGGACCCAGGCTGGCGGGAGGAAGGAGGCCACGTGCTCCACCCAGCTTGGATGGCGCTGGCAAGGGCTCCGGAGCAGGTGGGGTTCCCTTGTGACTCTCCCAGGCGGGAAGTGAGGACGGGCTGGAAGGACCCCAGCAACCCCAAGCTCCTGGAGGACAGCGACTCTGGAATGTGACAGATGCCCTCGTGCGCAGGGGAGCACGGCCCTGGAAGCCACCGCAGGGTCACGGCCCGGCAGGCGACGGACCTCGGGCAGGGCGGGGCCTCCCGTTCCATCTGGAAAGGAATCGAGCAGATATCTGCTGAGCAGCCCCTGGGTGGTGCCAAGGCCCGTCACGAGCACTGGGGACAGGAGATGACTCAGGCCATCCCTGCCCTGCAGGAGCTCTCGGGAGTGATGACACAAACACGCAACTCACACAAGCGAGCAGCCAGGCCCACACTGGGGACAGAGCGTGGCCCGGGAGGCTGAGGCTTCTACAGGTACCAACAGCAGAGTCATGGCAGGAGCGTCCCCGTCTGTTCCCAGAGGAGGCTGGGCAGTCAGACGAGCGGGAGGTAGCAGGCCACTGGGCCACTGTCCTCCTGCAGCTCAGTGGCCGGGAGCCAGGGCGGATGAGTCAGGGCTTCTGGGGGACGCACACTCAGGCTGCCCGCTGTAGGCGGCAGAGGGGCCTCCTGGGGGGCGGCCTGGGAGTGGGACGGCGCAGGGTTCCACCTGCTGCTCGGATCCTAGCAGGTGGCAAGGCCGGCCTCAGCACCCAGGCCCTCCTTCTCACACACGACCTTTGTTCCTTGCCATCCCAGCCCTGCTGTCCCCTCCCTCTTCCAGGTCCTGCTTTCTCCCCCACGCCTCCTGGTCCTACCTCAGGGGCTGCCACTCAGCCAGGTTGACAGGAAGGAATGAGGGTGGGGGAATCAGGGAGACACTGTGCATGCTCACCAGCTGAGCCATCTTGGGCAGGTGACTTGACCTCTCTGAGTCTCAGTTTCCCCATTTGTAAGGTGGACAGGGGAATTGGCCTCCATGAGGTGAAGCATGTCAAACACGCAATGTTCATGGCACAGATGGCCCCGAACTGAGGTCAGCTGCCTGCCCCCTCGCCTCCTCCTCCCTGAGAAATAACATCAGGATGGCCATGGGGGATCCGGCCGCCCTCTTCCCCTCCCCAGCCCCCTCGTGGCCCACTCCAGCCTTCGTGATGATTAGGAATCTCCCAGAGGCCTGGCCTGTGCTCATGGGAAGCGGTGCTGTCCCCGCCTGTGCTGTCTGGACTCCGTGTGTAAAGTGGACCTCCTCCCCGCTGCGCTGCCCACACGCCCCTGCCCTCGGCCGGCACCTTGTCTTCTAACCCTGCAAACCCCTTCCCTCCCTGGGACCTGGCTGTCCCCACCCTTCCCACAGGGACTCGGTCTCCTCCATCTCTACACGGAGCCTTGCAGCCCGTACCTCCCAGCCCTGCCTCACTCACCCCGTGCCCGGCCCCCGGTCCACCCGCTGAGAACGCCCAGCTTTGTTACTTTTCCCCTTGTGCAGGACCCCCAGAGCCTGGGCGCTCCAGGAGGGCGGGAAGACCCCTGTTGTGGTCACTGGGCAGGGCGCAGAGGCGGGCAGTGGGTCCCAGGCCCACACCTAGGAGCCACGGGGTGGTCCGGAACTCTCCATCTGGCTTCCGAGCCTCATTTTCCACATCTAGAAAGTGGGACTAAGGCAACCCTGCAGGAGCTATGTTGAAGGTCTCTCACCGTGAAGCACCCAGCAGGTGGTGAGCGCTCCTGTCTGTCCCTCAGGACCACCTCCAAGTCCGCCCTTCAGGGCCCATCACTCCCCTGCCCTTTGGCGAGGGCACAACTGTGACTTAGTGTGAAGATTCAGTGTGCCCTGGCCTTGGGGCTTGGAAGGCCCAGTTCAGGGCCCGTCTTCCTCCAAACAAGGTCAGGCTACTTCCCCTGCGCCTGCCCACTCCAGGTCCACAGGCCGTTCGTCACTCGTTTGCCCCGTGGCCTTATGAGGTCTTGTCCGTGTCTGTCTCCCCGGATTCGTTCCCTAAGGAGTCCCCCAGACCACACGGCAGCCCTAACGCAAGCCAGTGTGCGCTGTGCGCCTCAAGGCCACACTCCGTGTCTGCCAAGTCCGTAGGCACATCCCCCAAATGGAGTCTGGGCCGCCCAGGGTCCGGGGGGCTCTCCTCAGGCCCTCAGAGCAGCCTGGAGGTGGATGTGGGCTTGAGGTCCCTGTGTGCAAAGCCTCAGGAACCTCCACAGCCTGACTCCCAGGGCCAGGCCCTGTGCCAGCCCCACGTTCTGGAACCAGAAGCCTCCTCTCCCTGGGTCACAGCAGGAGAAATGCGCAGACCTCGGGACCTCCTCACCACACCACTGTCCACTCAGGCCAACTCACTGTCCCCAGTTAAAAAGAATTCATAGCTGGGCGCTGTGGCGCAGGCCTGTCATCCCAGTGGCTAGGGAAGCTGAGGCAGGAGGATCACAAGTTCAAAGCCAGCCTCAGCAACTTAGTGAGACCCTGTCTCAAAATAAAAAATATAAAAAGGAATGTGGCTCAGTGGTTAAGCCCCCGTGGATTTAACCCTTGGTACAAATAATAATAATAATAATGACAATTTATAAAAATTAAAACGGTACAGGTTAAAGAACTGTAAGAACTGAGAGTAAATCCTCGAGATTTAGGAAGGGAAGCTTTAAGATAAATCCCAGTTCAGGGAACACTTCACCAGGAACACTTCCCCACATAAAGGCCGCTCCAGCCCCCCGGCCCTGTGGCTGGCTCCATAGCAGCCCTCATGCCCTCCCCCACCCCCCGCTCCCCTCGAGGCTCCCCAGGCCCCGGCGCGCACCTCTGTCCTGGCTCTGGGGGTGCAGCGTGTCTTCCAGGTCTGAGGCGCTTTCCTCCAAGGCGAGCTTCCCCGTCCTCCCAAGTCCACCCAGGAAACATCCTCCGCATGGGTTCTCCCTCCGTTGACTGCAGACTGGTCCCTCTCCCTTTGGTCCCTTGTCCTTCCACATCCAAAGCCCCCGACCTCTCCTGAAGGAGGAGAAAAGGCGAGACATGACATTACTCCTCAACAGCTGAGCCTCAGATGCTCCGTCCTCACCCGATCCTCCCGACGCCGTCCCAACAGACATTAGGAGCAGAATCACAGGCCCGCCGAAGCCACCACCCAATGCCCGAGAGTCCCCTGTGTTGACACCACGAAACACCACAGAGCGTTAGGAAAAGAGCCAAAAATAATAATAATAATAAGTTCTTACTGCTCTGGGGCCAGAGCAACAGGGGTGAGCTGGGTGCACGGAGGCTAGTGTCCCCGGAGCAGGGCAGTGGGGACCAGCTTGGCATTTTGCTCTGGGCATGGCGGGAGCCACTGGAGGACATGAGGAGAGGGAGGTCATGATCTCGCTGGTGGATGGACAACAGGCCACAGGGACTGGGGTGGAAGCGAGAGCCCAAGTGCAGGCCACTCCAACAGCCTGGGTACGAGAGGGTGCAGCCTGCCCTCGGGGTGGCGGAGGATTGAGGAGTTGGGTTTGCATGTTGAGGGTAGAGCCAACAGGATTTGTGTGTGGCTTGGTTGTGGGTCATTAGGGAAGGACAGAAACCAAAGATGACTGTGACTTTAGGGACCCACTTAGCATGTGTCATCCACAAACTTGCCAGTGCTCAGTCTTTCCCTTCCCTGAATCATTTATAAGAAAGATAACTACAGGAGCCGAATACAATTTCCTGGGAACATTCATTTCCTAACTTACGCGGTTCCCAGAAGCAATGAGGCAGTCTCGCTGTGGGATGGCTCCAGCCTAGGCGGCCGGAACGTCTCCAGGAGCCCTGGGTAGAACCTGGCTAAAGAAATTTGCGAGTCCTAATCCCACCCTCAGTAGCTCATTCATTCATTCAACAAACATTGACTGGGTCCTCGTTCGGGCCAGCCACCGTGGTCTTAGTCCTGGGATGAATCTAGAAAGAGCAACAAAACACCTTTGATCCTATTCTACAGAACCTTGTGGCCAAGGAAGGGCGATGAACCTCTAAATAGGCGAATTGCCACAAGACGGACGGTGGGGCATGGTGTGGGGACATCCAGAAGCTAGACGGGCTGGAGGGTGGGGGAGGCTTCACAGCGAGGTGACGCCTGGTCCAGCTCCATTTCTCAACCAGGACCTCGGGTGGGACAGCCGATGTTCTCACAAGAACTACTGTGCATCTGCTGAAGGCTGACCTTGTGTCACCCTAACAACGTGCAGCTCCAGGTGGCTCCGTTGGTCACATACTAAGGAGCCAGTCAAAGAGTAAGGAGGAAGCATTTCCAGTCCAGACTCTACTTTTGATCCTTAAAACAAGATTCAGAAGGACCCCATTCGTGGCCCACAGAAGCATGTCTCCCTTCCGGGGCCCCCTCCACCAGTGTGGGGATTCCCCAGCCGTCCCCAGTGTCCTGTTGCCCTCCGTCCCGACCACAGCTCCCCGTAGTCGTGACGCTGTCTGTTTCCTCCTCATCTGTCCTCTCTCTGCTCTTCTCAGCCCTTTTCCTGGTTCCACACAACAGCGATCCAGAGACCAGCTTGGCCAAAACTAAGTCAGGATGGGGTCGCGTTAGGATGGGGAAGAGACGGGTCACGTCCAGGGTCCTGTGGTGACACAGCTGAGCTCCCGCTCTTGAGAACTACCATGGAGAGGAAGCTCAGTAGCCAGAACTTCTGGAAGATCCTCTTGAAACTCTTGTCCACAAAGATCCCGCTGACATCCTAACGGGGGTGGCTTAAACTGAAGCATTTCCCAGAGGCTGACATTGGGCTGTTTCTTGCTGGGCTGGCACATGGGGCTCTCTCCAATCGCTGCGGCCGCGAGCAGCGTGAAGTGCGTGAGCCGGGCTTGGAAAGAAGAGAGGGTACAGACAGAAGGGCACGTGCCTCTGCCCAGAGTCCTGCTGCAGGAGGTTGAAGGCCAGCAGAGAAGGTCTCCCGGGAGAAAGAGGGACTCTCGTGAATGTGGGAGAGCTCACTGATGGGAGGCAGGTGGGAATCTGTCCACAGTTCTCGCATGTAGGACCTCATTTATTCCCAAAAGAATTAGATTCAACTCTGAAAATGTGCCCCCCTCCAGTGCACATGTGTGTGTGAGTGTGTGTGTGTGTGGGCGCGTGCACACGTGCATTCACACACTCACACACACACACACACTCACACACACACACTTCTTATTGGGGTAGCCAAGAAAAATAACCTGACCTTTATCATCTTCTTGGAGCCTCTTTCTCTTCCCATTTCACGTAAGAATCCTGGCCATCTTACGACAAAACCCTAGAGAGGAGCCTGCCGTCCTGAGACCATCTCCTGCCATGTCCTCCTGGTCCTGAAGCGGGGTAGCTCCATTCCTTCTGCAAGCTTGGCCACAGGGAGCCGAGCTAGGGTACCCCACAGAGCCCAGCACCTTTAGGGCGTGCAGAGACCTCTGGCCTCTCCAGATGGCTCTCCCTGACCTCTCCCTGCCCACCCCCAAGTCCTTCTTATTTTAGATAATCTCCCTCTTTTGTCACCATGGTCAAGGCTGGACATCAGAGCCCCAGTGCCCAGAGTGGCCAGGTAGCAGATGAAGGAAGGAGCGTTCCATGTGGACAGCGGGAGCCCAGGCCCCGGTGGGCAGCCCCATCCACTCCCGCAACTCTCACTGCAGGCTAAGGCGGCTGGATGCTTCCATTTTTCAAAAGAAGCAAAAGATTCAAAGTTTTATGTGAATCCTCCCACTTTTTCAATGTTAGCAACTCATCCAATTTAAAAAACGAAAAATATCATGTGGGCCAACTCTGTATTTGCCAAACAAAACATCTCTGGTGGTGCACGCAGCCCAGGCCCTTCAGCTTGGGGACTGTCCTCTGACACCTGGTCCTTTACATCTTGGTCTTTCTGCCCTCATGCCACTAATGTGCCTGCCTGCCTGGGGGCAGGGGTTGGTAAATAACCATCAAGGCAAAGGTGAGGCCTAAATTAACTGCTCAGCAGGGGGGCTGCCCCACGGGCTCAACCAAGCAGCAGTACCCAGCACCTTATGTGCTTGGTGGCCGCTTGAAGCCTCCTTCAGGACCTTGACCTTCATCCTGGGCTCTGCAGATAGGAGGCCGGGGCTGTGGGAGACCGCTGAGTGGGCAAACGGGGGACATTCAGGAGGCAGGTGACAAAGAGGCACCAGGTAGCTCTGCCGAGGTGGTGAGAAGATGGGGGGAGGGGGGGCAGGTTGAAACGCACTTGAGAACCTCCTGGAGGGCCTGGAGGAGGGGGGAGACCTGGTGATGACCGTATTAACCCCTAGATGAACATGTCCCAAAGGGACGGAGGAACAGACCCAGGGGAGGAGGAATCGATGATAATACCTGGGAGAGGGAGGAACTAAAGCAAACTCGAGGGGAGCTGCGAGGGGGCCGGGGGGTGGGGTGGGGGCTGGAGGCGGAGCAAAGCAGGAAAGGGGGTGACGGAGACATGTCACATGGGCCAGGACCTTGGGTGAGGCGGGAGCCCCAGAGGCTTTCAGGAGGCCTGGCCCGACTCAGGGCCAACCCGAGAACGGGGGCGGGGACGTGGCACGGGGCGGGAACCAGAGCAGCTGCACCAGGGCAGGTTAGGCCACTGCCGCCTGCGGGCAGGAGCTGGGTGGCTTGGGCCCTGTGCTGCAGGGAGGTGGTGGCTCCAGATTCGGGGCACATTCTGGAAGCGAAGCTGACAGGATTTGCTGGCTGCTGGGAAGGAGCGGGCGTGGACTGGGGAGGAGTCAGGGTGACCGAGCCCCTGCAGCTGCTCTTCCCTGGGAGGGAGAGGCCAGGGTGGGGGCGCCCAGGAGCTCATCTGAGCACATGTGACATGTGAGATGCCCCGAGGGAAGATGTCCAGTGGGGAAGATGGAAATGAGCGTGGCAAGAGGCACTCGTGTGGGGCCGCAGGTCCTGCAGGGCGGGGATAGGCCCGGCCTGTGAATAAGGAAAGATGGGCGCGGAGGCACCATCTGATCTCCTGGAAGGTCGCACAGCCACAAGGGGAAGAAAGGCCAGCTGCAGGAAGACCCTGGGGAGGGCGAGTCAGGGAGGCGGGGCCAGGAGTCGGGTGGACCCATTGGAGAAAAGGGACAGATGGGGACAAGACTTGCTGGTGGTGGGATGTGAGCGGCGGGAGGGCGTGGGGGGCCATCTACTGAGATGGCAAAGGGAAAACGGAAACGTCAAGCAGGTAAAGGAACCCTGTCGGTAAGGCCAAGTGGGGACAAGGTGGGGACAGCAGGAGGAGAGAGGCTGGGAGTTCAAGGCAGAGAGAAGCTCATGTTCCCAGGGTAGACACGCTTGGGACTCTCTGAGGAGGGTGGCGCTGGCCTGGGTGACCTGAGGGTCAGGCAGCGGGGCCAGCTGGAGGTGCAGCAGGAGCTCAGTCACGTCAGGGACAGCAGCAGGTGTCGAGGACCCGCCAGGCTGATGGAGTCCGGCTTATTCATTTCACTGATGCAGAGTCAGCAGGGGCAGACATGTCACACAGCCTGTCTGTGGCCAGACTCTGGGCCTCGGGGACACTCGCCACAGGCTGATGGGATCGTTTCATAAAGGGCTGAACTTAACACTGGGGGAAGGACAATGGCGTCGTTTCTCAGGTTGTAACCCAGCGTTTCCGGTGGCAGAGCTGGGGGATGCTGTTGACCAGCACCTGCCTGCTCCGTGGCTGGAATGCAGAGGTTTGGGCATAAGGGCCCTTGGTGCTTGCTTCAGTAGACAAAGATCTTAGTTCTTCCTCAGGGTCATTCACTGATGCAACAGTATTTTTTAAATCTCTGTTTTGTGCCTGACATGCCTAAGGGATTAGAGTGGGAAGCTATGGCCCAGTTCCTGCCTGTGTTCATGGAACTTACACACACACACACACATACACAGTACAAACTGTGCTAAGCATTGTGAAGAAAACATGTGGGGAGTCAGGAGTGTGTAACGAGAGGCTTAACACCCTGAGGAAGACACTGGCATGGTAACTCAGTGAAAGATGAGTGGATAGAGTGGTCCAGGCTAAAGGAACATCATATGCAAAGGTCCAGGGGCAGGAAAGCAAGTTGAGATAATTAAAGACCCCCCCAAAAAAAGAAACCTGGAGTTGAAGTCATCAGATTTGCATTTTAAAAGACCCCTCTGTCTATAGTGCAAGCAGTGAAGTGAGAATAAATTAGAGGGATTGAGGATGGACCTCTGAGGAGGCCACTACTGCTATCCAGGTGAGAGAAGGAGGTAGCCTAGACTAGGTGAGGACAGAGGGAAAGAAGTAGAAGGTTTTAAGAGGGTCATCAAGAGGCCTGACACACTAAATAAATGTTGGAATCCATCAGAGTTTCACAAGCTATGTCAGGGTCATTGTCTTATTGATGGGGAGCGGTATGGCCAGCCCACGGGGAACAAAAACCGCCCGGAGTCGCTGTGAGCTGACGGCAACCAGATGATTTGACTGTCCCCTGCCATCAGACCACCCCACCACCACAGGAAGGAAATGTGAAATAGGGGTCCCCACCCATGATAAGCAAGCTCCACTCAGCAGTCCATTCTCTCCTTATTCACTGTCACATGAGAAACCTCATCCCGTGTGAGAGATGGTGGGAGGGAGCATCAGAAGCTGCATCTGGGAAGGGTGGGGCAGCCGTCACGGACCCCCAGCCGAATCAAGAGCACCCATCTAGAAAATCCATGTGCTGTGTGGTGTGGCTGGAGCTCCCAGGAGCCGGTGGGAGATTCAAAGGCGGCCATTATCCCAGGTCTGGGTTTTACTGTTATTTGTATAAAAGAGGCAAGTGTCTGCTCAACTTGACAGACTAAAATAGGCTTCTTAGATGTTCAGGGATTTTAAAAACAAACAGAGCTTGATTGCAGATCAATTTTTTGTGCAGCTCTCGATAAAACTGGGCTGAGAATCTGCTGGCAGTGGCAGTGATTGCATTCTGATCTCACACCAACTCAGGCTCCGCGGGGCAATCGGAGAGGCCGGCCTTTCTCCTCTGTGCGGGGCTGCATTTTAATTCCAGCACCCAGTGTTTCCAGAACGCCAGGATCAGTGTCATTATTTCAACCCTGGGCTGAAAAACAGGCATGTTAAAGGAAAGAGGCTAAGTCTCATCCAGTGGTGGTCCAGCAGACCGGGAAGATAGGCGTTTCCCTACAGAACTGGGGAAAGTAGACAGTAAGAGAAAACAAAACTGAAAAATAAAAGAAATGTGTAACCACAGAAGATAGTTCCCAAATGTCGGATTCTACTCATCATTTTTTAATAAAATCTGTCCTTTTTTTTTTTTTTTTTTTTTAGCAGCAAAGTACTGGGGATTGAACTCAGGGGCACTCGACCACTGAGCCACATCCCCAGCCCTATTTTGTATAGACAGGGTCCCACTGAGTTGCTTATCGCCTCACTTTTGCTGAGGCTGGCTTTGAACTCGCAATCCTCCTGTCTCAGCCTCCCAAGCTGCTGAGATTACAAGCGTGTGCCACCGTGTCCGGCTCTAGTAATCATTTTGCACAAATTTTTACAAAATTAAGCTAAGCCAAGATTTTTGGTGGCTTTTTAGGTAGAGGAGTTCAAATATCCTTTTAACTTAGACCTACCTTCCTTTGTTTCTGCTTTGAATTTTGATTTTTGACCTCAAGTTGCTAACTTTTTGTATAAATAATAGATGGGTTCTAGCCAAACACATCGAGTCTGTGTAGGAAATTTCATACTGAAATATGCATTTGGGCTTTTGAGGCTGGGTTGTACATGGCTGTCGTTATAATGTTTCTTTTCACATTTGTTTGTGGGAATCAGAGTGGAATGAAGGGGAGGGCGGAGAGTAAAAGAAAAAAACCTTCAGGAGATCCCTGTGTCTCTGGAGATACAATGTCTCCAGAAAGTGATTTAACATCCATAAATGCCAACTTACAGGATGTCATCCATTACCATCCAGGAAGAAAACATATTCTCCATCTTTCCTGCCCAATGAGTAAACTTTGAACACAATTACAAACACATGCAATAATAATACATCCACCTGCATTTCTATCGCAACTTGCACTAGAAGATTTCTCAGTTGCTTTGCAAACAATAATTAATTAGACCCCCTGACAACCTTGAGAGGGAGCTGAGATGTGGGTGACACCAACTTGCTGTCACCTCTGGGGTTGTTGAACAGCTGTTGTTTAAAGCCTGCGCAGCACACAGAATTCAAAATTCTAGAACATGATTGAAAGGCTTAGGATTCTGAGAGGCAACAGAAGACTGGACGTGGGGCAGGCTTCTGTCTCAGCATGTAAATGTGATAGGGGGAGAAGAGGGAGCTTCTATTTTCTATGTCACCGGCCATGGCTCACCCCCTCAGGCTCAATTTACCCTGTGACATGACATAATTCTTCTGGGCTCATCATCCTGGAGCTGACCCCATTACCAAGTGATTTTTCCTTAAGGAATGTAACCAAATTTTTTTAGATATTTACTTATAGGTGGACACATATCTTTTTTGTTTTACTTTATTTTATGCAGTGCTGAGGATCAAACCCAGGGCCTCACGAATGCTAGGCGAGCACTCTACCTCTGAGCCACAATCCCAGCCCCATGTAACCAAATTTTTTAACAAACACACAAATATATAGGACCTATTGTTTCCCAGGCACCATTAAAGTGCTTAGTAACTTGTAACTCATTTGATGCCCTTAGCGACTCTTTTCGGAATGGTATTGTTATTATTGTTGCCTATTATAGTTATTATTATTGTCTATTATTATTATTATTATTATTATTATTATTATTATTATTATTTCCCTTTTACAGGTGAGGAAAGTGAGGCCTAGATGCGTTATAGTCACTCGGCTACACTACCTCCCCGGGTTCCATTACTGTTAATCAATTTGAAAGCTTGCAAATTGGTACCTGGCCTCCACTTGGCCATGCAGGTTGTTTCCCTTTTCATCCTGCTAGAATGCTAACCTGGTTACCAGGAGCAGAAAGCCAGGGCCAGGAGCCAATCTGAAAAGATAGGGGGTTGGGAGAGAGCCATTTGCTTCAGCACCCTGGACAGCACCCTTGGCCGACTGGCCCAGCCCCAGGGCGGCCCTGAGGGTCCCAACCAGGATCCATCTGACCTGGAGGGAGGCTGCGGACAAGGGGAGCCGGCCTGGCAGGGGCTGTTCCCACTCCTTCCTTTTACTAAGGCTTTCCCGTGTGACTGCGGGATTTTCAGGCCCACTTAGGCCAGGACAGCTCCAGCTTTCCCACTGTCCTTTCCCACGCCATCGGGATGCCATCGGCCTAAAATCTGACCAGCTTTGTACTGTGTGCTCAGTGCCCCACTGGATAGGGATGGGCCTCTCGCTTATTATTTTTCCCCAGGTCCCTGGCAGGAGACTGTCTTCCAGGACAATTAGGCTTTCACCCAGGGACCATGAGGGCACTTTCTGGGTTCGCCCTGCCACAGTCCTGGAGAACATGCCACGGAGCACAGGCTCTGAGATCAGACCACCAACAATCCCTCCAGCACAGCCACTGTTCAGATGTGACCTTGAGCAAGGCGTTTAACCTTTGAAAGACCTAGTTTATTCTGTGTGTAAAATAGGGCCACCAATGGTAACTGAACCATGAGATTGCTTTAAAGCTTAAATAAGGTAATGCGAGTGGATACCACAACTTATCCTGAGAAAAATCAGGGGAGGCAGTGATGTCACCTTATGGACAGGAAGACTCGTGCTCCTGCCCTTCCTGCCCCTCTGCTTTGACCATCAGCAAGCTTTGGGCCAAAGCTCAACTTGGCATTAGCGACCCCTTGGTGTCTGTGCTGCGGCCTGCCCCCCGAGTGCCTGCCTTCTCCTGTGGCCCAGCCTTCTCTCCTGATGGCTGATCCTTTGATCCTGACTCTTGTGACTTTTGTTGCCTGTGTCGTTTCAGGTCACTGCCTGAGATGGAGAGACAGATGCAAAGCATTAGAATCTAGTCCCAAGTCAGGAAAAGTTCTGTCTGTCTTCTTTGTTGCTGTCCCCAAACGACTAGGGCAGCACAAGGCATGTGAGGAAGGGGCATGGGAAGTATTTATTGTAAAGTCTAAAAGTTGAGGAGGAGGAAGATAGGTGGCAGAAAGACAGGTGTAGATAGAGGAGAGAGAAATAAGGAAGAGAACAAGGATAGAAGACAGGGGGAAGGAAGGAAGGGAGGAAAGGGAAGAAGGAGAGGGAGGGAGACCTCTCTTGCCAGTTCTTTCTGAGTTCTGACCACACTCCTGTCTCACAGCTCACTTTGCAAAGGTCGCCCTGGACACCCCATCTCCCTTCTGACAGCTGCCCATCAATGATGCTCAGAAGAATCCCTTTCCTTGGACTCGCTCCACGCTCTCACCCAGTACCTTTGGGCAGGTGCCCAGCGAGCTGGCCACCCCTCTCCACTCATCACCCTTTCTGGCAGGAGGGTGGCAGTGGCAGTTTCTGAGACGGGTGCCTCGAGGGCAGTCTGTCTTGCCCCTGTTCTCGGAGGACAGGAGCTGAGGCGTCGGGGTGGAGGCTGGCAGGAGCCTTTCCGGTTTTCAGGATAAGCAATCTCGAGCTCTCGGCTGGGCCCACCCTTCCCTAAAGATTTCACAGGGTTTCACCATGTGGTGGGAAGAGAGTAGCACGATTAGTGGGAGCCAAGCGTGGCCCTGTGACTCAGAGCCAGCGTGGGGGTGGAGCTGCGCCACATCCACAAGGAGGTTCCCCGGGAGGGCTGGAGCCTTCCCTGTGACACAGCCAAAGGCGTGGACGCTGCTGGGTATCAGTGACAAATGATTAGGCAACATGACTGCCCTGGTGGGGGCGGGGACAGCTGGGCAGAGACTGGCCACACCCCATCCAGAACCTGGCCATGACCGCCGCTCCAGCCCTCTCCAGCTGACTTCAGCTCCAACGGCTCTTGGGTTGGAGTGTGTGCTGTGTGCTGAGGAAGAGAGGCCTGGGAAAGGTGCCCCCACGTGCCCCCTGGGTCCCCACCGGTCTGTCTGTCAGCCTCACCGGAGTCAGAGTCAGCCTCCTCGGGATTTCTGGAAGGAGTCCCGTCTCCCTCCTCTCTCTCCCAGCAGGGGCGGCACAAACAGCAATTGCAAGCAGCCGGGGAGCAGGCCTCCTCCCCCTGCAGGAGACCTTGCAGCTCTGGTCTGTCATGAGAACCCCGAATCTGAAGTCTCCCTAGGAATAAACACACATTTCTGATACCTCTCAAGATTAAGCCAATGAAATAAAAATTCATTTTTGAGACATAAACCATACATGGCCGGGATTTTCCAGGGAAGCTTGGCACTTCTGTGGTGGCACAGAGGCCCTTTGGTTGACAGTAATTTGCTGCAGTGAGCCAGGCAATAGACAAGACATCATCAAACACCATATCTGAGTTCTGTTCATAGCGTTAGAATGAAAGGGTAAAGCGATCCCACCGCCTGGAGGATCAGGGACCCAGGCACACACAGAGCGGGCCAGAGGCAAAGCTGCTCAGGAGCGGTCGGTCGACCAGCCGGCTCCTCCCTTCTACAGGAAACCCAGTGAATTAAATCAACCTGTCACCCCTCCCAAGGGGGTGTGCTTTTTCAAAGTATTGACAATGAGGGACTTAAAACATAATTATAGAACACCCATCCCCGAAGCAGGCACGTTTCACCAACATTGTTAATCCCGACGGCACACTGTGTGTGTTCATTCATTTGGAAAATACTTGTGACTGTCTACCCTGAGCCCAGCACAGTTCTAGGTACTAGAAATCAGCAGATTCAAAGAGACACAGACCCTCCCGCCTGAGCTCTACAGACAGAGGAGAGAAGGAGACATCCGCAAACGCATACATGTTTGTCAGGTGATGAGTGCTCTGCAGAAAAATAAACCAGGGCGAGGGGACGGAGAGTGACAGGAAGGGGACACCATACAAGACAAGGTGGCCAGGTAGGGCGTCTCACAGGGGATCATGGTTGAGTAGCGTCCCCCAAGGAAATGAGTGAGCAAGCCATCATGATATCTGGGGAGAGCATTTCTGGTGGAAGGAATGGCCGTGCAAAGGCCCTGAGAGCACCCGGTTGTATCAAGGAGGTGAGTGGAAGGGAGCAGAGGGAATGAAGGGAGAAGTGGAGGGGACAGGCAGAGAAGACATGGAAGAGACACAGAAGTGCACACAGGCTGTTGAGGACTCTGGAAATGACACTGAGGGACGTCAGGGGCCATTCAATGTCCAAGCAAAAGAGTGACGTGGGTGGCTTGGGTTTCCAAAGCTGCGCTGGCTGTGCCACTCAAGGCTCCGAGGCCAGGGTGGGGGCTGAGACCCCACCCCCAGGGGGAAACACTGAGGCAGGGACAGGGATGGAGGCTAACCAAGGCCTGCAGAGCTGACTGCCTGCTCTGCAGCGGCCCTGGCTCTGTCCTCTGCCACAGCTTGGTGGCTCTTCTGTCCCCATGGGATGAAAGCCACTGGTGCTCAGGGAAGGAATGTCACTCCTGAGGGAGCAGGAAGTGGGTTCCCGGAGGCTGGGTTTTCCTGGCTCCTTAATCTCACTCCAACCCTTCTACAGAAAGAGCGTCACCAGCAGTGGGACGGCTGTCAACCCTCACCAGCTGGCCCGTGGCGCCCAGTCTGGCGAGGGTTCCCGCTGGGTCCTGCAGCCACCCTAACCCGGCTGTGACCCGGTTCTCCTGCACAAGCTCCTCAAAAGCTGCCCGTCCTGGCTGTGCCACACGGGGCGGGCACACTGACACTCACGTGACTGGCACCCACTTCAAATGGCACTGACATGAACAAGGGGGCCGCGGAGAGCCCACGCGGGGGTGGGCAGCCTCTGCTCAACGTGCTACGGTGCCTCCTCCAGGGTGGAAGCAGCCGAGAGGGCCTGCGGCTCCCCATCCATCTTGAGCAGCCAAGGACACCCTCAGCGTGTGCGGCGGCCTGTCCGTCCTGGGCACCAGACTCCCAGATGCAGGAAGAGAACGGAGCTGTCATTAATAAAGCCACGGCTGCCAACTCCCGATTGGATTTGATGGATGACAGGGACGTCCCCAACCTTTCATCCTTCCCAGCTTCGAGGAAGAAAGGGTGACCAGAGGCACAGGCTTATATGGGAGGGAACAGGAACAAGATCTGGAGAGAAGGAGTGGGCAAAGGGATCAGGGTCCCCAAAAGACACGCCGGACCGTTCTGGAAAGGAGAGGAGTGCCTGTCCCTGGAGGAAGAGAGAGAAACGGGGAGGGCAGAGTCTCAGAACACCACAGTCCCAGATCCCACACACAAGTCCCCAAAGGCCTGCCCTTCCCGCTCCGCCTGCCTCAGTTGGGGCACTCAAGGAATAAGTAAGAAAACCACGGTGTCTTCTCCCCACGGAGTGCTGCTTTCACAACTCTCTCATTCCGTCAGAGTCAAGTTGACCCTGAAAGATGAGTATCATTGTTTTCATTATATGGATGAGATGCCCAGAGCTCAGAGAAGTGAGGTGACTGGCTCAAGGTCACACAGTGCAGCGCTGGAGGGTCAGTGGGTGACCAGCTTTGCCCTACCTATTTCCATGTCTCCCCCGCCAGCCCCACCCAAGTTACTGGAGGGCTGGGGCGCCCTCACCCACTCTGCCTCCTCACACCCAGTCGGTACTTAGTAAACACCCATGCAATGCGTCACGGAGGAACACGGCGAACTTACCAAGTGCTTTGACTAAAAACCCACTGTGTGCGGGGCAGACAGAGGTGAGCTGCTGGGGATCCACCTGACCTGTCACCTTGAGCTATTCATAATACAGGGGAGAAGAAAGACCAAAAAGAAACAGCCAGTCATGTCGCAAAGGAGGGGATCGTTGCGCGTCATTGAGGGGCGACGGGGGCTGGGGGTGGAGTTCAGAGGTCAGGCACCTGCTTAGCCGTGCAAAGCCCTGGATTCTCTCCCCAGAAACAAACAAACAAAAAAATGATGACATGGGTAAAATATAGGATACAGAGGAGCGGGGTATGATTCAACAGCAAGCCCAGAACATTCTTTGAGGAAGAAATATTTCAGGTTGAACAGAAATCATCCAGGTGAAAACTGGTGGGGAGTGTTGCAGGCAGAGGTAACAGCATATCACTGAGGCCCTGAGGTAGGACCAAGAAACTAGAGACTTCCAGAAAGTATCAGAAGACAGGTGTGCTTAGAGCTAAAGTGGGGGAGATGGAAGGACAGGCCCAGAGCCTCGTTAAACATGGAGCTCTCGGGCCTAATACACTGGGGAGCCTTCAAGGGCATGAGGCAGGGAAGGGGCCCAGTTGGGTCTGTTCCTGCTTAGGGACATGGGAAGCCATGGAGGAAACACGAGGCAGGGACACTAGCTAGGAGGCCCTTGCAGTCACCCAGGGACCAGGGACCAGGGTAGTGTTGGGAAATACCCAGGTTTGAGATCTCTTTTGGAAACAGGGTTTTAAGTACATACTGTGACGATGGCTCAGCCACATCCACCAGTGGACCTGGGATCAGATAAGACTGTGGGGACTGAGAATGGAGAGATCCTAACCCACCGTCTATCTTCAGGACAAAGTGGCTTTAGCAGGTCCCCCAGCCTCTTGGAGTCTTTCCTCAACTAGAAATAAGCGTCAGAGAATCGGCCTCCCTGGCCATGTGGGTGACGATGTGGCACATCATCAGCCTCCCCCAACAAGCCAGCGTCCTCTGCCACCACCAGGTCCCTGCAGTCCCGCTTCCCCTCTGCTCGCTGCGCCACTGGGCTCTCTCTCCTGCCTCAGGACACACTTTAAAAGAAAATTAACTCCTATGACTGCGCCAAAGAGGAAATGCAGAGTGACCTGCTGCCACCTGCCAACCTCGCACCGCTAATACTTGTCTCTGGCCACAGCCTCTCGTCACCTTAGCGGTAACTCAATTACCAGTCCCCAGGAACCTCCAGGCAGGGCGTCTTTCCCTTGGGTCTCACTGCTTTCCCGAGAAGCCCAGGTGCAGGTCAACGTCTCTGCTCTAAGGGGGCTTTTCTGGACCTGACTTCACTCTTGCACATGTGCTAACTGCAGCCTTCTCGCCTCCCACGCTGCCTCCCAACCAGAGGTCCCAGCCCGCCAGGAGGTGCCGCATGGGCTCTGGCACGGGAGCCTCCGTAGCAGATGTTGCCACCTTCAGCGCTGGCCCAATTATGATGTTAACACCCTGGACACTAATCCCTGGGCCCTTGCCAGCCAGGACCTGCTCTGCTCTCTGCTTTAACAACGCGAGTCCTCTGGAGGATCAAGCAAGAGTCTTGGGAATGGCACACTTTTAACTGCTCAGATTCAAAGCCTGGCTTCTCCCCCGTATCACATCCAGGCTGGAGATCTCCAAGCATCTGAGCAGCATGGAGCCGCCCAAGTCAGCACAGGACAGCCAGGAAGGACTGGTCGTGTGGCCGAGACCCAGAAAATTAAATGTCTCACCCAAGGAAATGAAACCCACTGGTTCGGGAGCACCTTGAATACAGAGATGCTCTCCTGGTCCCCAGGGCTTTGCCACTTGTTAAATAAGTGGTGAGTTCCACCATAGTAGGGGAGATAGCCCAGTGTCTGGCAGAGCAAAGAATTTTGGTAAGAAAGATGAGTCCTGATTCAAATTCAGCATCCCATCTATGACCTGCAGTCCCAGGCCCAGGCTCTGAAGGTGGAATGTCCACTCTGTATAATCAGTGACTTTGTGAGCATCTGACCCCTCCCTACCCAGAACGTGCCTCAGCCACCTTTGCCCCCATCCATGCTGGGAGTAGAGGTCCTAAAGAAGGTCCTGGCTACCTGCAGGACCACAGAGGGCTTCCCTGGGTGGTCAAGGCGGGGAGAGTCAGGATATTCAGGTGTGAACCTGGCATTGGTGCATTTGCTGGTGGGAAGAAGAACAGGCCTTGGAAACGCCTTCTGAGCAGAGAGAAGAGTTGAGAAGTGTCCTGCAGGTTGCACAGGAGGAGAAGGAAAGGAACAGGATGAGATCAGGGTGGAGAGAGGCAGGGCTCAGGCAGAGGGCTCAGTGGCTACCTTAAGAATGTAGGTCGTTGTTCTCAAAGCAGTGGGAAGCCACCAGACAGTTTTGGAGGTAAGGAACAGCAGGGGTAAAGTGATCAGAGTGATGTAATCTGTCCTCTGATCTCCTCTGACAGCAGAGGAGCCCAGCATGCTCACAGGAAGCCCCACTGGGAAGCTAAGTCCTGACTTGGCAAAATAAGATGGCGGCATAGACCAAGGAGGCAGCAAACGGGGTGAAGAGAATGGATTTAAAAGATGTGGGACCTAATGGATCATCCACGGGGATGGAGGAAAGGGAAATATCAAGGAGAGTTCTGGAACCCTGACTCCCAACTAGAAGGTGTTGGGGGGCCACATAGGAGGGATGGGAGGTGGTGTGGAGAGCAGAGTCCGTCAGAAGCTCAGATCTGAAGTAGCTGAGGCTGAGATTCCCTGGAGACATCCAGGTGGTGACATCCTGTGGGGAGATGGAGTGTGGGAGTGGAGTCTGGAAAAGTCAGGGCCCGAGTAACCAATGTGGGGATCAAGAACCTGAGGTTGAAACAGAAGCTGTGGACTTTGCCGGGATCTCTTAGGGACAGATTACATCTATCGCATGTGCCGTGGGTTGCTGAAGCATTCTCTCACTATTGGATATTTGGGTTGTTTCTGTCTATTGACATTATAAAATGGCCCAGAAATGAACATCCTTGCCCTAATTTATATAGCTTTTTCCATATTCTAGGTTAATTTTCTAAGCAGCCTACATTGCTAATGTGGTTAGCAATGAATGTCTGCTACAAAGATGAATACATCATGTTCTTCCGCCCCAAAATGAATCAGAAATTCTTTTTTGATTGCCCATAATTCGTAGTGGCCTGGGTACTGCTGTCTTCTAATATCTGAGTGATTTATTGTCTCCCCTAACTAGCCAAAGGAACCTCCTTCCTCTGAATTCTAAATGCCAACCCGAGGACACTGGCTCCGATCTCAGGATCTGTCCACACAGGGAGGACAGTTGTCCTCCCACCATAAGGACCTGGAACTCAAAAGCTGAGACCATGTTTTCTTTTCTTTGAATCTCCCTCAGAGTGTGGCAAAAACCCTGCACAATTCCATGTGTAATGATTATTTTTTTTTAATTTTTTATTTGTTCTAATTAGTTATACATGACACTCCCCTCTACCTAATCTAAAGTACCTCTATTCTCCCATAGTCCCCTCCCACTTATTGTGAATGGGCACCTGTGTACCAGAGAAAACATTCCACCTTTGTTTTTTGGGGATTGGCTTATTTCACTTAGCGTATTTCCAACTCCATCCATTTACCAATAAATGCCGTGATTTCATTCTTCTTTAAAGCTGAGTTATTTCATCATGTATATATATATATATACACCACATTGTCTTTATCCACTCATCTGTTGAAGGACACCTCGGTTGGTTCCGTAGTTTATCTATTGTGAGTTGAGCTGCTATAAACACTGATGTGGCTGTGTCCCTGTAGTATGCTGATTTTAAGTCCTTTGGGTATAAACCAAGGAGAGGGATAGCTGGGTCAAATGATGGTTCAATTCCAAATTTTTAAAGGAATCTCCATACTGTGCTTTCTAGATTGGTCCCACCAATTTGCAGTCCCACCAGCAATGTATGAGTGGACCTTTTTTCCCACATCCTTGCCAACACTTATTGTTGCTTGTATTCTTGGTAATTGCCATTCTGACTGGAGTGAGATAAAATCTTACAGTAGTCTTTATTTGCATTTCTCTAGTTGCTAGAGATGTTGAACATTTTTTCATGTATTTGTTGATTGACTGTATTTTTTCTTCTGTGAAGTGTCTGTTCAGTTCCTTAGCCCATTTATTGATTGAGTTATTTGTGGGGGGCGGGTGTTAAGTTTTTTGAGTTCTTATATATCCTGGAGATTAATGCTTTATTTGAGGTGCCTGTGGTAAAGATTTTCTCCCAATCTGTAGGCTCTCTCTCCAGATTGTTGATTGTTTCTTTTGCTGAGAAGCTTTTTAGTGTGAATCCATCCCATTTATTGATTCTTGATTTTACTTCTTGCACTTTAGAGGTCTTGTTAAGGAAGTCCGATCCTAGACCCACACGGTGAAGATTTGGATCTACTTTTTCTTCTTAAATTAGGTGCAGGGTTTCTTTTCTACTGCATAAGTTTTTTTTTATCCATTTTGAGTTGAGTTTCATGCAGGATGAGAGATAGAGGTTTAATTTCATTTCGTTTCATATGGCTTTCCAGTTTTCTCAGCACCATTTGTTGAAGAGGCTAACTTTTCTCCAGTGAATGTTCCTGGCACCTTTGTCTAGTATGAGATGAAATAACTGTATTTATGTGGGGTTTGTCTCTGTGTCCTCTCTTCTGTACCATTGGTTGACACGTCTATTTTGATACCAATAACATGCTGTTTTTGTTACTATGGCTCTGTAGTATAGTTTAAGGCCTAGGATTGTGATGCCAGTTTCACTTTTCTTGCTAAGGATTGCTTTGGCTATTCTGGGTCTCTTATCTTTCCAAATGAATTTCATGATTGCTTTTCCTCATTCTAGAATGAAGAATGTGATTGGGATTTTAATAGGAATTGCATTCAATCTGTATAACCTTTTTGGTAGTACGGCTATTTTGACAATATTAATTCTGCCTATCCAGGAGCAGGGAGGTTCTTGCAGACTAGCTAATTGGATAAGAGGAGATATTTAAGCAGATATTTAATAAACCCTGGCTACACAGCGAGACCTGTGGCAGGAGCCTCAAATGCAGTGTATTTCAACCTTTCAAAAAGGTTTTGGAAGCCCATTTTGCAGAGCTCTCAGAGTCACGCTGTCTGATGCGGCAGCTGAACTCCCAGCCCCAGGGGCCCAACACACACGTGTATTTCCCATTCCTTTTAAGTCCACGTGGACGGCGCCTTTCTAAGCGCTGTTGCAGGAACTCCACTTACCAGTCTGATGGCTCCACTACCTTTAGCACGGGGCTTCTAAAGCCACCATGGTCCTCTGACCCTAGCCAGGAAGAGGTTCTCACTGACTAGGCACAGACCAGGTTTGTGCCCCACGTTTCACTGTCTCCTCCCAGGGCCAGAACTCAGTCAGGTGATCTTACCTCGCTGTAAGGAAAGTCGCAAGTTGTAGTCCTGCTGAGCGCCAGACCCCAGGTTTGGTGGATTCATAAAAGTCTCTGAAGGCAGAAACCAAAGCCGAGAAGTTAAGTAACTTACCTGGCGCTGCTCAGCCGAACACTGCAGAGTTAGGATTCACTCCCAAATTCGAATTGAACGCCTCTGCTTTTCCACTACATCCTGGAGACGGGCAACCCCTGGGGGTCCCATCCTTCGGGGGCCTCTGAGAGGCATCTCTGAATCACCTTGGCAATTACTTAATTTCACAAATCACCCAGCTTCAAACGGCAGTGAGTGACAGATCCACCCTACGCCAAGCTCGAGATGCAGTGTGCAGACTCCGCTCCTGGAGGAGCCCATCAGCTCCCCACGTGGCCCCGCAGCAGGCCAGCGCGCGCTCCTGTTCGAGTCTGTGCCTCCCGCACCAGACATACTCAGATGCACCGCTTTTATAGTGAGTGAATTAAAGCTCTTAAAATGTCAGAATGTTTTTGTTCCATTTGACATTCTCACCACAGGTCAAACTACCTGCAAAACAGACAGGTCTAAGTGGATATCTAACTGTGTGGCTCAGGGTGGTGCCTTAGGAGGTCGGGGATGCCCAGGAGCATCCGTGATCCTGTTAGGATCCATTCCCGTGGACGCCATGGACATTCCTTCCCTGTGTTTCGGACCCAGGCTTTGGAAAACCCAAAGGATCCCAGAGGTCACCGATGCTGCCTCCTGCTTTGTAAGCCCCGACCGCAGAGCCTTAAAGTTGGAGAAAGCAATGGCCTGAGTGCTGACAAGAGCCGGTGGACAGTGAGCGCACGCATTCCGCAGCTCCTTAGGAGTCCCACTCTGCGCCCGACGCCATGTCAGAGACGGAAGGCACAACTGTGCACAAAACAAGGTCCCCCGTGGAGCTGGCACTTCAGTGGGGACAGGGGGAGAGCTCACACAAATGAACACACACAGCATCACGTGGAGACGAGAGCCATGAAGACAGAAAAGCAAGGGGACGGGCTGGGGCACTGCTGGGTCAGCAGGGTGGCCGGCGCAGGGGTGTCCCTGTGACATTAGGAAAAGCCCTGAAGAAGGGAGATGGTGCTACCCCGATGGCTCTAGTCAGTGGGAATGGTGAAGAGAGGTTCGAGGGCCAGGTCTCGGCTGCTCCCCCACATTAGGGGGGAGGCAGGGGGCGAGAGGGTGAGAAGGAGCTAGACCAGCTGAGAGGGCAGAGCCCGTGAGGAGAAGGAGACCAAGGAGGCGGCCATCAACCAAATTAGATGCCACCAGTTGGTCAAAAAAGATGACAGAAAATGGACCATCAGATCCAGAGGTCACGGGTAACCACATGAGCTGAGGACGCTGGAGACGTCAGGCTGGGGAAAGAGAGAGCTTGGGAGGGGTGGAGAGAGGGGAAGAGAAGGGATCTCTCTCTCTCTCTCTCTCTCTCTCTCTCTCTCTCTCTCTCTCTCTCTCCCCCCCCCCCTCATTTGGTAGAGTCTCTCATACAACTTCCCCATGTAACCAGAGCACCACCCTCCGGGGCCTGGTTGTCTCCTCTGTTTTATAAACGAGGTCCAGGGAGATGCCACAGTCCAGGTGTGAAAGCCAGTCCCACCCTCTCGTGTGCCAGCCCCGGAGCTCCCTCTTCTCTCCCGGAGCTGGTCTCTGTCTCTTAGAGGTCACCTGGGCAAACAAAATGAATTCCCACTTTTAAAAAATCTCGGAAAATAGGTCACTCAGCTTCTCTTTGAACAGCGGCCGGCTCCTTCTAAAGATGAGCATCTTCTTTGATTTCAATTATGGGGGCTCCATAAGCCACCCCCAGACACCAGCACCAGGTAGCACGTTCTCCAAGAGAGTTCTTCCTCCCGGTGCTCCCCTTCCCTCCTCTCTTCAAAACAGAAAGGCACATTTAAATAGGAAAAAATCCTGTTGGCACCAAGGAAAGTGTTGAGACTTTCCTCTCTGTGTGAGCGACAGAGGTCTTTCCCCTCTTGGATCCCACCCGAGCTGCAGCCCCAAGGGGACAGAAACCCTGGCAGCTGCTGGAAAGGGCCCCTTTGGGTGGTTCCACTGGTCCCAGGATCTGTTGAGCTGCCTGGAGAGAAAACAGCTGGAGCTGGCTCCGCAGGAAGGAAGGAAGGAAGGAAGGAAGGAAGGAAGGAAGGAAGGAAGGAAGGAAGGAAGGAAGAAGCCCGCACAGGAAGCTAGCCAGCGGCTCCCACACGTGTGTGGCCTGTTCCTCTTGCTGCCCTCGGGGAAAGCACATGCAGGGCTTTGGGCTGCACCCCCAAGGACCAGAGGTGTCCCCAGAAGCCTCCAGAAAAACTCCTCTGGTCCTCTTGGCATGACCACTCACACTAGTCATTGGCCAGGGCAAGATGGGCAGCCTGGACAGCAGACCAGCCCCAGAGCCAGGATGGGGTCAGCTTCCCCTGAAGGACGTGGCATAGGAAGGGCAGGGAGGCAGTCGCTGAACAGAGCAGGGTTCTGTGAGGAAGGAGGAGGTGCCGCTCTGTGCCTGTGGACACCCAGGCAGCAGCACTGTTAGTGCCACACCCAGGAGCGCCTCGGCGTTGCCTCCCACCCTGCCAGGCTGTGTCAGGTGAAAGACGTGCTCGGGGACTCGCAGGCCCTAGAAGCAAGGGTCATCTCGTGAGCCGCCCACACTGCGCTTGGCCTTCCCCCTAGGAAGCAGCCGGGAATGTGTCCACCCCTATCTGTCCCACCCTCCCCAGGCCATGGCCACTCTGCCAGGCTCACCCGGGGCACCTTCATCTGTGGCTTTAGTTCCTAACACCCACTTCCAAATACGTGCCCTGGAAGCTCATGCCTCTAAAGAGGACCCAAGGGTTGCGCCCTGCTCCCTGCGAGCACTGGCAGGACCCTACTGCCTCTGCCTGCCCCCCGGGCACCTCCCGCCCCTCACTGTAGCCACCATGCTGAGCCAGCTGTGGCCCCCAGGGGCTTGGTTTCCCCCTCCAAGCAAAACTCCTCTCCCAAAATTCCTGAGTGATCCTCGAGCCTGCTCCCCCTCTCATCACGTCTAGTCCCTCCACTGACAATGCTGACTCGACAACAGAGCACAGTCCCAGACTGTCACCCTCGGTCCCCAGCCACAGCTCCCACCTCAGCCCAAGCCAGCTTGGGTCTGCTGCAGCAGCTGGCCTGCCTGCTCCTGCCCCTCTCCAGCCAGCCCGCAGGGACCGCAGGAGCTGGCCTGCCTGTCCGGCCACGTCACCCATCTGTGTCTCCTGCCTTGCTGAAGCCTTCTGATCCCATGGATGCCAAGCTTGCCTCTGGCTCACACTCCCCGGTCTCCTTCCCCAGGTCCTGGCTTTGCTGGCCCATGCCCTCTCTGCCCAGCGCCTTCAGTTCCCGGCGTCCTCTCTGATGGCCCAGCACTGCGGGAACCTCCCCTTCACCAACGCCGTGCCCATTTGCTCGTTGACTGCTCCCCTAGACACAAGCCCTGGGAAGCCAAGGGCCTTCCCTGTCTCATCCGCTTGGCCCTGTGGACCCTGGGAACTTGTGAGTGGTATACAGCAGGCACTCAATATATGTGTAGAATGAATGAGGGGACAAATGACTGCTCTGTTTGTCAGGCTTGTGTGCTTCTGGGAACCTCTGGCCTTCGTCTGCCTGTCTCCTTCACATCCTCACGCCAGCTCTGCCCACTACCATCCCAGGCAGGTGAGGGCACGGGCACAGGTAGTCCCTCTCCACCTCCACAACGACACCCAGCGACACCCAGCGTGGCTCTTATCCCTGGACGTCACTGCATTATTGCTACGGCCCCTCCCCCGTGCTCTGAGCTCCCCGGGGATGGGCTGTGTCCTTCCCTGCCCGGGGAAGGCGGGGGTGGTACGGAGCCATTGAGGGAGTGGGCGAGCCTGTGGACACTTCCAGCTCCGGTTCTGCCTCAGGAGACAGAATTAGACCCAGTTCTCCCCATCGGTCTCCACGTTGGAGATTCGCAAGGCGTCCTGCTCCCCTCTCCGCGTCCCTTTAAGTCCTTACTCTCGCTGTAACGAGCTGACCCGCTCTGAATTGTCTGGAACCAGAGCTTCCCTCGCCGTCGTATTTCTGATGGGCTGCTATTTGTTTTGACAGTTGTCGGATATTTTTTTTTATTTATACCAAGCTCTCCCTGGGGCTTAGTTGACTGGATGCTCTCAATCTCACACCTAGAAAGGAGAGAAAATGACTCCCTGTAAATCTCCTTTACTGAGGTGCTCTATAAAACAGGCCCGCTCTCCCCTCTCGCTCTCCCCTGAGATTTAAGGATTCTGGGCTTCCAGCTTGTCTTTACCACTCGTCCCTACAGGACAGAGCAGCAGGGGACGGGAAAGACTTCTGAGCCCCACCCAGGAGGACCCCTAGGATCCGCACTTTCTGCCAGGGGACCCAAATGACAGGAGCTTTCAGGAGGGTTCTTGACAGTTTCATAGCGTCAACACACACGGAGCTGAAGACTGATTTAATGGCGCACAGCCACACAGCCGAAAATGCGGGCAGTTTTCTCCTACCTGTCCCTTCTGTTTGATTTCTGGCTGATGTCCCCTGGGTGAAACTGCCAATTTCCCCTGGGAAAGCAGAACCCTAACTAGAAATAAGAGGATTCCAGAGGCTGCTAACAGAGAAATGCCCCTGGCTCACTTCAACCCTGCGCCCAACTCTAAGGGTCAGTACAGAACTGCGGCTTTGGCAGGACAGGAATATTCCAGAAACACAAGCGCTCTGCCCTCCCGGTGCTCCCCCACCCCACTCCAGCCAGGCTAGATTATTGGTTAAGGTCGACAGGAGATGGCTTCCTGTCCTGTCTTGCTGTGCCTGCCCACACTAGCCACCGTGCACCTTTCAAACAATCTCGTCCTCAAATATCCATCCATCAAATATCCAATAAATAGTGTGTATTACTCTCTGATTGTATAGGCAGGACACGCTCGTTATTCAAACTGTAATCAATACAGGTAAAACAATTCACAGCATTCTCGCCTAGGAATAAATAGTGATAACACTTTTGGAGAAATACCAGAAGTTTTCTTTTTTTTCCTATGGATTTCTATTTTAAGATTTAGATCCTATTGGATCCATAGTTGGATGTTCTCTTTCTTAGTATCACATCAAAATTTTCCTTGGCCTGTGGCACACGCCTGTAATCCCAGCAGCTCCGGAGGCTGAGGCAGGAGGATCTCGAGTTTGAGGCCAGTCTCAGCAACTTAGTGAGGCCCTGTCTCAAAATAAAAAAATAAAAAGGGCTGGGGATGTGGCTCAGTGGTTGAGCACCCCTGGATTTAATCCCAGATACAATAAAAAAAATCCCATGCCCTTAGTCTTGGAAAATATGACTTCAAAATTATCATATGTTGATACACTCAAAATCCATCTAATATACAATAGACCCAAAGAATCCTCAGATGACAACAACCCAGCTACCCTGAAGGGACCAGGGAGCCCAAACTTTGCAAATGAGTAGCTCCTGGTCACTGCTGTTGGGTTGTCTCCATGGCAACTGGCCAACAGGCAAGATTGAGTTTCAGATGGGAGCTGAGGACCGAGAACCCCCAGCCCAGCTAAGGATCACCTTTCCCTCCAGACGGTAGACGACGGTGGTTTTCACTTCCTCTATGATCCCTTTCTGTGCTGCCTAAATCTGTCGCCATGAGCACGCCTTGCTTTACAATCAGAAATAACCATAATGCTATTTTCATTTTGGAAGCAAACGACACCTAATTATATATTTATCCTGGTTTTCTCCCTCCCCCTCTCGCGTCTCCTATGCACACACACACACACACATGCACACGTGTCCCCACCCTGATCCCATTTCCCACGCCACCCCCGCTATCCAGGCACACAGCCTCCCCTGCCCCGCCTTGGTCCTGGGTGAGCGAGGTGGGAGTGGGGGCCTCTGCCCCCGTCCTCTTCCAGCCTGGCTCTCGTCCATCTGTCTTGAGCCAGGAGAGGACATTGCTCAGCAGAAAGCCGGGGAAACTTTAGTGGGAATAGACTTTGACATCAGAAGAGCTGCGTCACTTCCCATCTGTGTGGCTCTGGCCAAGTCACTGAACCTCTCGGAACCTCAGTGTCCTCATCTGTAAAATAAGGATAAAGATACCCAACTTGCAGGTTGATAACTGTGATGCACTGCGGTCAGCTGGCCCCACGTGAGTGCCCGGGGACACCCTTTCACTGGCCGTTTGGGGCCTCTGACAGTGTAGAGGTCAGGCCTAGCTCCCCTTAGCCACAGCTGAGGCTGGACCTCTCTGTTTGTAAGCAGCTGCCTTTTACTGTGAGAACCAGAAGCACCCGCAGAGGCTTCCAGAGCAGTCCACTGAGTAGCGGGAGTGAACAATTCCTGGGAGTCCTGAGGGAGGCCCCCCGGTGGAAACACAAAGACCCTCCCTCCATGGAACTAGACCCACCAGAGCCCAAGGGTCCCCACCTCTGAGCCCAGGTCCCACCAGTTATAAAATGAAGAGGAAGAGGAGGGAGGGAGAGGAGGTTACAAGTGGGAAGAGTGGCCTGGGTCAGGTGACACTGTCTCAAAGGAAAGGAGCCGCAAGGCGGGTGCAGGATGAATTAGGTCACTGCTGCTGTCATCCTTGGCCAGAGAAGCAAGCTGGGGTAGAGCAGGGAGGTGACTCTTTCGGAAGCTGGAGCAAGACAGCGTCCAAAATAGGATGGAACTTGGAGCTGGTGGTCAGTCTGCCACCGATCCTCACGTGGAAGGTTCCAATGTGACCCGGAGCCGGGGTCTAGGGGACTAGCTTGGCAGCTGTGTTTTTCGTGCCTGTGCCTTTAAATTCCCGAGCGGCCTTGCCTGCGCTGAGTAGTATTTTTTTTTCTTTTTTCCAAGAAAATGACTAGAGGTAGAAAAACCCATATAGTCAAATTACTGTCGGAAGGTTTTACTAAAAATTAGTTTTTTTTTTTTAAACTGCAGTTAAAGATAAACACGGCTGAGCTCTTATATCAAGTCAGACAAAACATAATACAGTTTCTTTTCTTAAACCCAGATTAGCTGCTATCGTCGGCGATTATCTGCGAGTCTTACGTTACCGTTACCGTTTGCAGAACTGAGCAGCCTGCCACATGCTTGGCGGCATTGCTCATTCATTCAACAAACCCAGAGTTTGTGAGAGGTGCAGTCTAGACCCTGGGGACACCAGTCAAGGTACACAGAGGTGCCAGTCCTGAAGGATTCCACCCTCCAGCAAGGACCTGGGCAGACACACAGCAGCCTTGAAACAGAGTGTAATCTCCAAATTCTAAAGGCAAGAAAGAGCATCTCAGCTAAGAGTAATTTAAAATGAGGCCCAGAGAGGGGATGGACTTGTCCAAGGTCACACAGCAAGTTGGTGCGAGAACCAAAATGAGTTTTCAGACTCCACACCTGGTGTTCTTTCCTTGGCATGAAGAGTCAATTTGGTTTAATTTTTGATATGGCCCACTGTCCCCACGCCTGGCACTGTGCAAGGCCGTGTGGAGCTACAAGATGTCTTTTAGCACATTCTAGGACACTCAGTTCAAAGAACAGTACATCTGGAAGGGATCCCCAGGGTCACCTGGTCCTTTGGTTCTTAATCAAGTGGCCGTTTTGCCCGAGAGACACAGAATCAGTCCCGGGGGGCCTGAACCACTTAGTTACCTGAAGGCATCTGTCTAGACCAATGGTACAAGGAGCAGGCCTGGGGGGGCCAGCAAGACCGAGGGACAACTGGGAATCCAGAAGAAGGAAGAAACATTGACCCAGTCTAAGACGGTCTTTACTGGCATAAGTCTGGGGGACAGAGAAACTCAGGTCAAGACCTGGCCTGGCCGTCTAGCTGGGTGGCCTGAGTGGGCAGCCTGACCCCTCTGGGCCTGTTTCCTCATTTATACAAGGAAACTGCGCATTCCCAAGCTCCCAGGTTTGCTTCAGGGCAACTCCGGTCAAGGCCAGGGCTGTCTCCAGGAGTGGCCTGAGGGAAGCCCCTGGCTCCTGGCTTGGCTGGGCCCCTCTGCCTCCCACGCAGACCCTCGTGGTTTGCAGCCTCGGTGGTTTGGGCATGGCCCGTGGGTGCCTGGAATCCCAGGGAGCCTGGTTCACTTGGCATCTGAAGCTCAAGGGCAAGAAGGCCCTCACTCTGGGGATCCCCAAGGCCCTAAGAATGATCCTGTCCCCAGACCATCAGCCCTTGGGAACTCATTAGGCAAATCCTTTGGCTTCACACTAAACCAGTGAAGCAGGAATATCAGGGGCAGGGCCCCCCCAGTCTGCGTTTCCACAAGCACTGCGGGAGGCCTGGGCACACTCACCAGGACACCTGCTGGTTTTCTATTTTGTGCCACACCTAGCATGTGCCTAGCGCATAGTGGGCCTCAGAAAATGTTGGTTGATCCAACTGGCCAGTTCTGATTCCTACCCCGCCACTCACTAGCTGAGCAACTTCAGGTCACTTAACCTCTCTGTTTGAGTTTCCTCATCTGCAGACAGGGAACGATGGCAGTTAAATGAGACCTCAGGCAGAAGGTAGTGAGAGGGGGACAGCAGGCATTTAGAGGTCACCTGCTGTCCAATTGTCGTTGTCATGGGCCAATACATAAACCAACACATGGACCTAACAGGGTCTGCAAGGCAAGCCACGCCCCATGCGGTAGCTCTCCTGGCAAACCTGGAAGTGTGTCTAAAATGACTGAAGCTCTGGTTGTTGGTTTGTTTGTACATTTTGTGGTCCTGGGGATTGAACCCAGGGGCACTTTACCACTGAGTCCATCCCTGGCCTTTTGTATATTTTGGGACAAGTTCTCACTAAGTTGCTGAGGCCGGCCTCAAACTTGCCGTCCTCCCTCCTTAGCCTCCCAAGTCGCTGGGATTACAGGCGTGCGCCCCACACCTGGCTTCTGGTTGCCTTCTTAATTCAAGAAATATCTACTGAGCAGCTGCTGTTGGCCAGCGCCCTTCAGAGGTGGGGAAAGGGACGTGTCACGGAACCTGTGTGAAAGACTCTGGAGGTGTGTGAGCGCACACGTGCGCATACACACACCCTGATGTATGCACTCACACTCTCTACCTAATCTTTGAATTTTTTTTTTTTTAAGTAAAAAGCTCATCTGGGTTTTAGGGATGGAATTCATTCTATTCTCCAATTACTTTATCGGCTTCAAGATCAAGTTCAATGCCTGGAGATCAAGTTGGATGCCTATCTGTTAGTCATTCATCCAGGCACCAAGCTCATCCCAAACAAGGCATCTTTGCTCTCAGCCGGCTCCGGTCTTGTAAAACTTAAGATGACTGAAGACAAAATTCAGGACCAGAACAGTCAGACTTGGGCGGGTGGCCAATCAGACAGCCAGGGGCGGCTGCCGGAGGAAGGTGGCCTGCTCCAGACACCCGGATGTGGGGAAGGCTCCGGGAGGAGCACAAGCCAAGCCAGCCAGGAAGGCCAGGACCGGGTTGGTAAATACACATTCCTACTGAGCCCCACCGGCCTCAAGCCAGATGCAGGAGGGAAAGTCGACCCTGCACGATCCCACACAGGCTCTGGACTCTGCAAGGCCCCACATGGGTTTTTTAATATATGCATCACATGCCAGCCCCACCATGAACCCAGTAGGAGGCCACACATTACCACAGCACCATTTTACAGATGAGCATGAAGAGGCACAGAAAGGTTCACTGATCCATCCAAGGTCACACAGCTAAGTGCTATTCCAATCTGGGAAGCCTAATTCCTAAGTCTATGCTCTTAAACACTCTGCTGTATCACAGACCAAGTGAACAGACAGAAGGGACCAGAAGTGGTTTTCTATGTGGCAAATGTTTATTTAAAAGAAAAGGCAGAAAACATTAGGATCCTTTTTCTTCAAATGCATCTGCTCGAACACATTTCCTTCCCTACTGTAAGCCTCACTCCCGAGCGTGGATTTTGCCATCACTTATTTGAGAGTCATTCAATTGCATCCCAGAGGACTTCCTGCCTTAAGCTCTCCTGCCATAAAGGAATGCATCTCTGAGCCACTTTCCTTCTGCAGACAGATTCGGAAGATTGGTTCTGAAAGGTGAGAGTCCAATTACTGGTCTTTGCTGGCCTGCTCGGCTTTAATCTGAGCAAAGTCACAGAAGACAGGCTAGGATTTCCCAGTCTCTTGGTCCTCCCAGACCCGGCGGTACCGGCCCCGTGTGTGTGCACGCGCCTGTGTGTTTTCTAGTTGATGATAATCTTTTAAAATCCACTTAAGCATAACTGGCTTATAAGGATCTGTAGAGGCGCCATCCGACCCGGCTCGGCTGCGCCACCTCAGTGCTGGAGTCTGTCTTTGTGTTTACACAAAGCAATGACCCCAAGTGACAGCATTTAACTTTTAACAGATTGATAAACATGTCCAGCTGCCAGGAGGGTGGCAGGCACTTTCTAGTGATGACAATCGGCCCTCAGATTGAAACCCGCTGCCTTATAAAGGCAACCCTTCTCTCGTGCCGTCTGTGTCTCTGCAAAGTCGAACTCAGAAGAGACGCTTCCTCTCCCGAGATTGTTGCGCTGAATCGAGACTTTGATTTTCAACCACGAAAATAGCATCACGGGGCAGGAAGTGTACGTGGGTCCCCAGCTAATGAGAAAAAAAAAAAAAAAAACAGGGACAAATGCAGAGATGGGACCACTGTCCTCGGAGGGCAAATGACATTGTGGCAATCTCCATGTGGGCGGGTCTTGAGTTATCTCCAAGTAAACACAGAAATTCCAGCAAAACAGCATCGCCACCCGGTGTGGTGGCACACACCTGTAACCCCAGTGACTCTGGAGGCTGAGGCAGGAGGATCTCGAGTTCAAAGCCAGCCTCAGCAAAAACAAGACACTAAGCAACTCAGTGAGACCCTGTCTCTAAATAAAATACAAAATAGGGCTGGGGGTGTGGCTCAGTGGTTAAGCGTCCCTGAGCCCCTGAGTGCAATCCCCCGTATCGGAAAAAAAATAAAAATAAAACACCAGCATCGCCCATTGCTTTAGCTGCTGCTGCTCGTTTGAGTTGGCATGACAGCTCCGGGGCTCCACAGTAATTCTGTTTACATTCCACAATGCATGAGAGCTATAAGCATAAGGAATTTGTACCTAGTGATGTATTTGCATTTTGAACATCAGAATCTTAACTGTCACCCTGCAGTGCCATGATCATCCTCTTCCCTCGACATGTCCCTACCCCTCTCGGTTGTGAGCAAGCCCAGTCGGAGGGCTGAGCAGGGAGTTGGGCACCTGGTGGAGCAGAGCTGAGACTCTGCCCCTGCCATGGAGACACTGTGATCTCGAGCAGGCCCTTAACCTTCGGCAGCCTCCATTTCCTTGTCCAAGTGGGAATAATAACCTGGCTTCTCGAGTGAGCTGAGAGGGTTTCAAAAGCTCTCTGATGGACAGTGCCAGGCACACAGTAGGCATCACAACAAGACCATGTCCTGCCCTCTCCTCGGGGCTCCCCCCACCATAGGACGCCTGTGTCCCTCCTTCCTTTCAAACGTGGAGAAGAGGCCAGCAGCAGCTGCAGCCCTTGCCTGTCGTGATCATCTCCTCCTTGCTGGTTGAGGACCTGGGCGGGCAGCGCTCCAGGCCAGCAGGAAGGCAGCGATGGGGGTGTTCAGCTGCCACAGGCTCCCCAGGAAAGAGACAGCCATGGCTCCTGAGAGGGCAGCAAGAGGACCTGGCAGCAGATCGGGGCCACTTCTGCCACCCGGCTGTTCCAGAGGAGCAGCTGCCTCCAGGGCCCCCGCAGGCACACTTGGCTGCTCCTCTGGGCTTCACCCAGTCTCAGTCCAGCCACAGACATGGCCATATGGCAGCAAGCTCCCCCTTGGGAAGAAAGTGGAGGTCGGTCTCACCAAGATCCAAGGGGCAAAGCCACAGAGGGGAGGGCAGTATCCTCCTGGACCCAGAGTCCTGGAACCCATCCAAAAGCTACCAGGTGTCACCAGCAGCCAACTCACAGTTCACACCTGTCCTTCCCACCTCACCCCACTCCACCTAGGACGGAGTGTAGCCACAGAGAAGAAGTCATTCTGTGCATGTTTACTTATCAGCTACTACAGCCAGGAAGACACCACAGGGCCCTCTTGCTCACTCTCTTGGCAAGCAGCTGAAACTACAGGGCTTTTCTGCTTTAGATGGATGGCTAACAGTTACCAGCCCTGAGAAGGTGGCAGGTGCTCGACATAAATTATCTCAACTAATCTTCCCAGAAATCTTCAAAAGCTATTACCCCATTCTGCAAGTGCACACACAGGCTCAGAAAGGTGAAGCCCAGAGAGGATGGAGCCAGAGTCTAACCCTGGACCTCCTGATTCTAGAGCCCAGGACATCTTACCAGACCATATCACCTTTTGAATTTCAGATGGGAAACGATGACTGGTGTTTTATTGAACACCTACTAGGTGCCAGGGATAAGGATTTACATAATTTCTTATTTTCATAAAAAGCCTATGAGAGGGCTGGGGTTGTGGCTCAAGTGGTAGAGCACTCGCCTAGAAATGCATGAGGCACTGGGCTCGATCCTCAGCACCACATAAAAATAAAATAAAGATATTGTGTCCACCTAAAAACCTAAAAAAGTAAATTTTTTAAAAAGCCTATATGAGATTAATACAATTATATATCCTCTTCAGATGAAGAAATGGAGGCTCAAATAGCTTGAGTGTAAACCCTGGTATGTGACAAAGTCAAGGCCCACATCAGGTCCACCTTCTTCCAGAAGGTGGGTATTTCCAAGGTCTCAGCTTCCACATGGATCCCTCGGGAAAGACTTCGCTAAGCACCCAGACTAGGATACACCTGAGCTACTCATCTCCGGGAGTCCTGGGCTTCTCCTTTCTAATCCCCACCCCAGAAATGAATAATGAATGAGTCGGGAAGGATCTCAGGATGGAGGGGTTTAGTTGTGCCTTGAAGAACTTGGGAGACTCCAGGGGATCATGAGAAGGTAGAGGGAAGTGGGGGAGGGGAGGGAGGCTTCTGGGACAAACAGAATAAAAGGGCATGGGGCCAACTGGCTACTCTTGTGGGAACAAAACGTATCTCGCTCCCTGCCTCACAAAAAATCAACTCCTGATGGACTGCAAGTACAATGAGAAGAACCCCAAAGCTTTGCCCAGATCTCTGCTAGCAATACTCTCTCATCTCCAGGGTCTCATGCCCTCAGGGTGGAGACAGATCCATGAGCAAGTGGAGTCAGGAAGGCCCAGTGATCCTGAGGCCCTAGACTAGGGGGTGCAGGCTTCCCAATCTCAATATAAAAGATGGATGTTTAACGAAAGTCCTACTTCAAAAGGCAACCCCGTGAAAAAACTCAAGGATAGAGTTCCAAAGAAGGCAGATTTCCATCATCGTTCAATATTTAAATGGTCCAACAATAGCTGACACTTACAGAGTTCTTCAAACATGCCGGCCCTTGTCCAAGTGCTTCACCAAAGTACACTTACCTCCGCATCACAAAGGAGGAAACCAAGGAAACAAGAAGTTAAGTAACTCAAGGACATTGTCACTTGAAGGACATCAGACCTGGAGTCAGAGTACCTGAGTTTCTTATTGGGAGTCTTTTTGGCAAATGACTTTATTTCTCTGGGCCTTGGTTTTGAAAGATGGGGGGGAATGAGGATTGTACCCATGGTGCCTGTGGTTGGGAGGAATAAGTGGGGGGGGAGGGGTGGTCATAAATACACTCTCCTAACTTGAAATGCAAGACATCTTTCTTTATTTTAACTAACATGACCGTGACATCAGTTCTTTGAAGCAGAAGCTGAATCAGACAGTGTTCAAGAGGTGTACTCACACACTGTACAGATATTTACTGAGCACCTGCTGGTGCCAGCCACCGTGAGAACACTGGTGCTGCAGGGGTGAGCAGAGCCAAGCCCTGGCCCTTGTGGCTCTTCCATTCTAGTGGCAGGGATGAGAGAAGGCACCAAGGAAACTGTGGCCCAACATCAGCCGATGATGAGAGAAGCAATGAAGACCAGCTGAGGAAGTAAAGGATCATGTCGGGCTTTTTAATTTCTAAATAAATACTATCCTGTGTGAGATCAGCTGATTTAAATAAAAGCATCCATAGCAGCGGCAGTTCTGTAAATGATCAGATGGTTTTTTATCCGAGACCTGAAGGAAGAAGGAGACAGACAGTTGGATTCAGGGCAAAGGCGCAGAGACCGCCTCCTCCTTGGGGTGTTGACCGGGAGACAGGCTGAAGTCGGAAGGCCTGCAGGAAGGTGCGGCTCCCACCCCCCTGGGGCTCCCCGTCGACTCCAGCCAATCACGGCCAACCTTCCCCTACACTTTCCCTCCTGGCCAATCAGAGCAGCCTTGTATGCCGTAGGCGCCTGAGTGCGAGTGCGTTCCTTCAGTCGGTTCGCTCCCTGACGTCGCACCTGGCTGGGCGACGGAGACACGTGTGGACCAAAGACACATAGTTAGTCCCCTTTCCCAAAGCAGGTGTCCCCTAGAGAGGAAGACAGAGAGTCCACGGAGGCATGGGACCTGCTGACAGGGGCGGGCCGGGAGACGCTGGAGAGGAGAAAGTGATTCTTTCTCCAGACTCCATGGCCTCCTCCTCCTCGGGCAGCAGGCTCAGGACAAGGGTCACAGCTGGCGCCAGCGAATGGGTCACTGCAAACTGCGGAAAACGTCTGACCCGCGTTTCAGTCCGTAGGCGCCACCTCCTCCTGCCACCGCCTTTCGCCAGCTCCGCTAAATCTGCCCAACTGATGGTGGCTTCGGGTCCCCGGTACTGAGGGCTCCCACCGCCCCGCTGCTCTCTGTGGACACAGTGAGGGCTGAAGGGGACCAGGAGGAGGCAGGCAAGGAGACAGGCCACCAGGGCATTCCACTGCGTCGTGGGACACCTCAAGGGAGGTGGGGTGCTGTGGGAAGCAGTGCAGGCCAGCACCTTCTTTGGGGTGATGGGGGGGGGCACTCTCCGGGGAAGCACCCTGGAGGAAATCTGCGCAGAGAGGAGAGAGTGGAAGGAAGGACAGACTGGAGCACATGGAAAGGTTGGAAGATGGGAGAGAAAATGATGGGGCCCAGGGCTCAGCTTCTGAAGAGCAGGGCATCAAATTGTGATGGGTCCTGGGGGCCTTGCCACAGTTTGCACCCATCCTGTAGGATGGAGGCAGCTCAGATCTTGTCTTTTATAAGTCATGACTAGCCAGGTACAGTGGTGCACGCCTGTAATCCCAATAGCTTGGGAGGCTGAGGCAGGAGGATCGCGGGTTCAAAGCCAGCCTCAGCAACTTAGTGAGGCCCTAAACAACTCAACGATACCCTGTCTCATAAAATACAAAAAGGGGCTGGGGATGAGACTCAGTGGTTAAGCACCCCTGAGTCCCCCACCCCCCAAAAAAATAAGTCATAACTGATGCGCATGGCTGGTCGAGGTTGGAGGTTGTTACAATAAAACAGAGAAACTGAACAGTAATCCAGACTAGAGAGTGGATGGTTTGGAGGAGGGAGAGTGGAAATGGGAAGAGAGAAATCGAGGACAGCCTACAGACTCGTAAGCTTGGAAACGGCTGGATGAGGCTTGGTGTGAAGAAAGCCTATGGGAGGACAATCTGAGAGGCAAACAGACATCAAGCCCAGGTGGAGGTTCAGACATCTGGGCTGTCACGGGAACGGCCGTGCACCCAGGAGTCTGAGGTGGAAGAGCAGCCTGGTTGGACATAAAGGCAGGGGGGTCATCGGTACACAGGAGAAGACTGAAGCCAGCAAATGGGATTCTCCAAAGTACATGGTGCAGAAGGGGACGAGGGCCAAGGGGAAGCCCCAGGACACAAATTACTCGATAGTCAGAAGAAGAGGAGCTCGCACAGGACTCTGAAAATGAGTAGGAGGATCTAGGCAATAATGGGGTCCCAGCTGCTCAGGGAAGAGGGCTCAGGAAGAAGCCAAGGGGGCAGGCGGGTCAACTGAGGTCAACTGTAGAAGCAAGCAGCTGTAGTCGTAAGGACCTGTGTGGCAGTGCCGCCCTCTCTGTGCTCAAGGGGAAAAGGTTAGAAACCTTCGTACTGACTTTTTCATTACCCTCTGCTCTGCGTGAAAGTACAGGTGCGAAACCCGAAATTCATTTAGTGCGTGTTTACCAAAGGGGGATTAAGGAATTGTGCTCCGTGAGATGAAAGAACACACACACACACACACACACACGCATGCACAGAGTCTGTGGCAAAACGAATTTTTGGAGAGACTGTGCAATGTATTCCCATGTTAGAGTTTGATAATGCAATTAGCAAAGTCAAAGCCCAGCCCCAAGGAACCCTGTTTAACCTCATTTAAACTAGCATTACCCAAACTCATTTGGCAATGGAATCCCTTCATGATATATCTCCTACCAGCATCTCCCGGGGCTGGCACCAGCAAAACACACTTTGGAATTCGCAGAGTTAGTGGGAAGGGAGAGTCTAACTGGCGAGGTGTCTGCAGCTGTTAAGTCTCTGGCAAAGCCATCCCTGCCAACCTTGAGAGAAAGCTTTCCTTGGGTTGGGTTCCTTCATTCATTGATGTAAAATTTATGAGGTACCCATTATGTGGTGGTATAGCCTGGAGTTTCAAAGGTGGCACATTTGAGGAAAAGAGAATTGAGAGACTGAGAAGATCATTCTTTGGACATATGTGTCTGTTTGTGGTGGAGAATATGGTTAGCCAAATAACCAGCCAGATGCTGGCCTCTTGGAAGGGAGAGGGAAGAAGCATCACCATGAGGAAGATTTCTCTCCTCTAGGAAGTTGGAAGATTTGGAAGGACTTTAAACTGTAAGCAAAACACTGGGGGATAAGGGTCATAAAAAAATCCTAGGACTTAGGGTCCCAAGGACTTAGGAGCCTGGGGACTCCTACTGCCGGCAGAGTGGAAGACCATTCTCAGTGTGGTTGCAGTTGTGGTTGCTACCATTTATTTAGCACCTACTATGTGCCAGACAACTTATATACTGATAATAAGAATAATAAAGCAATAGCTAAAACTTACTGAGTTCATACTAGGCACTACGTACTCTTCTAAACCTTTTACAAATGCAAATGACTGACTTATTTAACCTTCTAACAACCCAGTAGATATTTGTATTCGATTTCCATCGTCATAACAAAAACACTTGATATAAATGACTTCAAAGGAGGAAGGTCTGTTTGGGGTCATGGCTTCAGAGTTTCAGGGCATGGTCCCTTGTATATGTGGTTTGGGGCTGTGGAGGGGCAGAGCATCATAGTGAGGAGTCCATGGTGAAGGAGGCTGCTCACCTCACAGCAGCCAGGAAGAGAGAGTTGGGGGCTGGGGTCCCAATGCCCCCGTGACCTGATTCCTCCCACTAGGCCCCACCTCTGAAAGGCTTCACCCCCTCCCAACAGTGCCACAGGCTGGTCACCAAGAGCATGGTCTCTAGGGAACATTCAAGGTCCAAACTGTAACAATACTAACCATCTCAAGAAAAGTGAGGCACTGAGAAGTGATGTTCTCGCCCAAGATCATGACTAGTAAGTGACAAAGTTGAGATCTGAATCCTGCCTGGTTCCTCCAGATATTACACTCTTAAACCTGACACTTCCTGCCCCTTAAAAATGTCCTACTGGTACTTAATTTGGATTGCTGGAGTCTGAAGCTAATCTGATCACTCCTAACCTGATCACTCCCTGCCATCACCCACAGTGTTCATGTTCTTTAATCTTCTCGTGTTGATGTGTTGTTAACCCAGTTTACAGAGGAGGCTCGGTGTGTTGTTCACACAGCCCGCAGAGGGCAGCACTAAGACCCCTAAACCCGGGGAGTCTGAGTTCCCAGGTCTGCACTTTCCCATCATACAGACGGCTTCATTTTTCAAGCCAGAATTGAGGGAATTGGGGTCAACAGATTTCATGGCTGCTGAGGCCTGGGACCCACTCACTGGGAGAGGGAGGGGCACAGGCGCTGACCGTGGTGCTGACCCAGCCAGGGGGCTGAGCGCTGGCCGTGGTGCTGAAACCACTTCCCAGCGACACCCTGCTGGGCAGACTCAGTCCTCTAGATGATGGAGAAGGCCAAAAGAGTTCAGGGAGGGGACTGGGTTGACCCAGCAGTGGGAAGGAGGAGGTTTGGGGTGTGTGGCCAACAGGCATCTTACCAACCCACCTTTGACAACTGGCGTAGCCATAGCTGTACAACCTGTGGGACGTCAGTCTGGCTGGAATTGAAAACAGTTATTTTGCAGTTTGCAGCAGCCTTGACCTTTAACACCCCTGGACTCAAGGCCAAGTAGACTTAGAGACAGTTCCCCTGTCCAAGATTGGCCTCTGGGAACCCTCACCTGACCCAGGGTCATGGTCTTGAACCTTAAGTAGGTCAGGACCATTTGCATCATGCTGCAGTGACAAGCCGCAGCCCCAACGCTAGTGAATGCAGATTTCCAAGTACAGAATGGGCCAGGACCCTCCGCCTCCACTGCCAAGACTGCCAAAAAGCAGTGTCCTTGAGCCAGAATCTGCAGAGGACAGGCCTCCAGGCCAGGAGGCTCCATCCCAGCCCCCACACCCCTCAACAGAGCTGAAGATCCTCACACTCAAGACCCTTAAGTAGCTCCTAATTGAAGGGCTTGCCAAGCCCTCTGTGCATTGTGGATCTAATTAAGTTCCAACATCATATCAAATTGAATCCTTTTATTAAACGTTTATCTTCAGATTCCAGAGTGTCACAACACCATTGTTTTAAATGACAGAAATGCAAACAGCATTTGCCTTTTCAACAGCCGGAAAAGTGCAGACCAGGGAAGTGACAGGGTGCCTCTTCCCAGAGCCATGCTTCCCCAGCAAGGGTAGCAGAGACCTGGGCCCCAAGAGCTTGCCTCCAACTCTTCCAAACATGCAATTACCCATACAGCCAGCTCAGCCCCCTGGCTTTGCAATTTCTCACAGTGACTTTTCTCATCTCTTGGGAACTCCTTTTATCTTGGGGGCTTTGGTAGGGAGGTGGGAGATGATTCTGCTCTCTCATCTGCTCCCATCTGTGCATTGGGTCCACAGCTCCTTGGGTCCACCCCTCTGTCCTCCCCTCTGGGATGGTGAAGCCTTCAGAAAGGAACCTGACATTCTCACCTCATCTGCCTCCCTAGCCAGTGACTGGCACAGAGACAGCTGCCAAAGTGCACTGAATCAAATAATTAATTAATAATTAAAGAACAAGTCTTGTTCTCCTCTTTGTAGTCCCTAGCACATGTCCCAAAGATGACCAAGTCCTGAGGGACCAATTCCTGCCAACTAGACTCATAAGAGACCCACATTTCTGTGTGTACAAATAGCTGCTAAGACAGAATACTCTATCCTGGGGAGGGGACAATACTTAGGGCATCAGACGTTCTGCAAGTGAGGAGTCCTTCTCCCTTCCATATGACCAAACTGGGTCTTGCCAAACACCTGGAAATGCTAAGGCTTACATTCTGTTTGTTCTTTTTTTTTTTTTTTAATTCAACAAAGTCCCCATTCTTGCCATAGCACAAGGATCATGAGAGCCTATCCTGAGAGCTTTACGCGTACAGTAACTTCTTCACCCTTCACAAGAAATCACAAAATAGCTAATGGCATCCCACTTTACAGTAAGGAAACTGAGGCTTCAAGGGGGTACACAACCTGCCAAGACCATGTGCCCAGACGATCTGATAGTATTGGTCCTGGGTCTCTATTAAAAATAGTAGCTAACGCGCTGGGGTTGCGGTTCAGTGGTAGAGCGCTCACCTGGCACGTGCAAGACCCTGGGTTTGATCCTCAGCACCACATAAAAATAAATAAAATAAAGGTATTGTGCCCAACTACAACTAAAAAATAAATATTAAAAAAATAGTAGCTAACATGTATCGACCCGTATGAGCCTCCAATTCTTCCCCTACAGCATGGGCTCATGAATAGAATCTACCTGAGGGATTGATGTGATAATTAAATCAGGTGATAAGTGAAGTATTGGCACAGAGAGGGTTTTTAATAAACATTAGAGTCTTCCAAACCCGCTGAGAGAGAGAGAACAAAAACTCTGTAGTTCAATTCCTGTCCTCGATGCAATTCTATTAGGGAAATGACACATGAAACTTGAAATAACAAGACAAGACAGCAATACAAGAACTGTCATGAGGTCGCCGGTGGTTAATTGCCAGATGAGTGATCTTGGAGGTAAAATCAGAGATGAGAGGAGGAGGAGGCAGCCCTGGACTGTGGGGACCTGGGAAGGCCTCTTAGAATCCCAGCTTCTATGGGATAGAAGAACCTTGCAGGCCCAGCCCCTGTGGAAGTGCCTTCTTCAGCATCTGTAAGAAGCAGCCAACGCTCTGCTGGAACCCCTCCAGGGGTGGGTGGCTCCCTGTGGTGGGAGCCGTTCACTGCACTCACCCAAGTCCTGGCCGGGCATCTCCTCCCTACCCACCGCCAGGCTAGGGTGACATTACAACTGGAAGGTGTTCACTGCACCCCTTGAAGTGGGCACCCAAGGGCCCCTCGCCTGGTCCCAGCCCTGCCTGTGTGTTCCCACCCACAGCCCCCATCTCTGCTCCTCCAGAATGAAATGGGCATTGTCTTAGATGGAGAAGAGGGCACAGCTTCACCAGCTGGGAGAGAGGTGCTGGAAGAGGCAGAGCAGAGCAGATCAGACGGAAAGCTCTAGGCCTGGCTGGGCTGCCTGGCTCTGTGAGGCAGGATACAGGAATCCTGAGGGCCTGGGAGCAGGAGTCTCTGGCTCAGCAAGTAGGGTGGCTAAATGGGCATCCCCAGGACCCTGCGCCTCCTGCATGAGACAGTTCTGCCTGCGTGGCTCAGGCAGAGGTGGTGTTTGAGGGCTCCGTCCAGCTCTCTGCAGCCAAACCACCTGGGACCAAGCAATGAACACGACCCAGCAGAGGTGGGCATCTGTGGCTGGGAATCTGGGCGGATCGGGCCAAGCAGTAAAAGCCACTGGTGTCTCCTCACTTCATAGAGGAGCCTGGACCAATGGCTCCTGGTCTTGTCCCTCCAACCTGTTCCCCACTCAGGCACCAGGATGTCACCCTAAAGCATAGACGAGGTCACATTAGCCTCCCACTTACCACCCCTCAGTGGTTGGTCCAAAGTTACACTTTGAATGACGCCTCAGGCCCAGAACAAACCACCACTGCTAGCTCTCCCTACTAGCACAGACACATGCGTGTGCACACACATGCACACTCATGCAATGCACCAAGCCAACCTTCTGGTTCCAGACCTTCAAACAGGACAAGACACTGGCCCCAGCCCTGTCCTCCCCTGGGCTGGCTCTTTCTCTCCTCCCCAGGGCCTCCCTGCCCCCACCTTCATCTGCCAATTTCGCCTTCCTTTCCTGGTCATCCGACATGGTGCTTCCTCCAGGAAGCCCTCCTGGCAACCCACCACCACCCAGGCTGGGCCATGTCCCCTCCCCACTCCCAGCAGCCTCTACCCTGCTGGCTAGCAGAGAAGTCCCCTGGAAGCCCCCGCCCAGCAGGCCTGGCATCAGGACCCAGCTCTGCACTGGCCCTAGCAGGGGGTTCTTAGGGGGTCCTTCGCCTGGCTGAAGCTCCACTGCATGTCTCTAGAGTGGAGGGCACTAGCAGGCTTCTGGGGACTCAAGGGCTGTGCTGAGCCCTGGCTCGTGGCTGCGGCTCCGGGGCTACATCGCCGTGGCCTTGTGGTTTTCACCTCAGGTCTTGTGCACTTATTATTTGTCCAGGGCCCGCATCTGACCCCAGTCCTCGGGGACAGGGACTCCTTCCGCAGCCCCTCTCTATTTTGGAACCTAGCTCAACGACACCCACCGAGTAGGCCTCAGAGAAAATCCAGGACTAGTTGAAAAACTGAACTGAAAGACAAACAACTAGTCTGAGAATAAGGGTCACAGGCCAACAGGAAGAGGACTCGGGCTCCAGCTCTCTTATGAGGGGCAGTCACTACACGCAGGGATGATGGATTTAGAACCCACGACAGCATTTCTCCATTATCCACCCACCCCCGGGACTCGGTACACAGAGTCCTTTGGACAGTTCTGTTCGTAGGATCCAAGCATTGACGCCTGCTGTAACTGCCTGGCGTGGTCTCTGGAGTGTGACCCTGGTCTCTCCCCTGCCCATCAGTGCGCTCCTCTGTGGGGACTGTATGTGATCTATCTGTCCCAAGCATGGGACCCTGCAAAGGGCAAGGACATGTGCCACTCACGGGGTATCTGCTAGTGGCAGGCAGGGCACTCGGCCCTCACAATGCTGGGGTTTATGCAGCTCTACCAGCCCTCCCAGGTAGGTCGCACTCTCTCCCTGTCCCACAGCTGAGGAGACCGAGGCCCAGAGAGTGTCCCTAGTAGGCCTGCATGAAGCCAGGCAGCAGTCTCCACACCCGTGACGCTGACCTCAGATTGTCACTGCTCTCTAACACTAGGAGTTGAGCTGAATCAACTGTGTTCCCTCGTGGCCCAAGACCACCCCCAGGCTTTAGGCTGGCTTCATGGGTTCCAGCTGGGGTTGGCCTGTACCCCACGCAGAGGCCACCAACCTCGTCAGTAGAGCTTTTGCTTCCACTGCAGTGTGGACCGGTCTGAGTTTTTCCTGGTTACCGTGAAACTGCACAGGGTGTATGTTCACTTCTGTCCCTCGGGGGCCTGCTCTAGTGTTAGTTCTACCCCACCCCTGGGGGGTGAGCTGTGAGGTTGTAACAGAGAGACCTGAAGTTCAGAACCCAGAGCGAAGTCCTCAGTCTTGGTGAGGTCAGGCACACGTCAACCCACCAACCAGGGAGAGCAAAGCTGACTGAGGCCAGACACTGCAGCCCCCTGCCCAGCCCCATGGTGTGGCCCTGACCACCTTCTCTGGCCCTGACCACCCCACAATGGCTGACACCCACAGATCTTGGTCCACTGACCTTTTCTGGGAGCTAGATGTTCTTCCTTCGTCTGAGGTCAAACCCACCATCTTGAGCCCCTTCCTGGCTCCCTGGTTCCCTGGGTCGAGGCCCATTTAGCCTGTCTCTTTCTCAGACACACCCCTCCTGCCTCTTCCCACCTTCACAGCAACAGCTGGCACTGAACACAGGTAAACTTTATCCAGAACAAGAGGTCATGAGGAATACTGGGACCTCTTTTTATTCATTTCATTGTCAAATAGTCAGTACACATTAGTGAGCACCTACTACACGCCAAGCATTGAGGGGTCAACTGATCATCTTCTTAAGAATGTTTTTTAAAATGTCTTAATATTCAATACACACAAAAAGGCTGTTTTAACCATCAACAAAATGAAAAGGCAACCTAAAGACTGGGGAAAATATTTGCAAAGTATCTATCTCATAATATCTAAGGCTATAAAGAAAATCCAGGGTTAATATCCAACATTAATAACAAACTCATATAACTCAATAGCGAGAAAACACACAACCTGATTTAAAAGCAGGCAAAGGACTTAAATATACATTTCTCTAAAGATGACATAAAAATTTCCAATAGGTACATTAAATAGCGCTCTGCATCACTAGCCATTAAGGAAATGCAAATCAAAACCACTCTGCAACACCACCTCACACCGTTAGGGTGGCTGTTCCCGTTAGCTGTTTCACTGCTGTGACTAAAAGACCCAACCAGGACAATGTAGAGGAGGAAATGGTTATCTGAGGGCTCACAGCCTCAGAGGTCTTAGTCCATAGAAGGCTGGCTCCACTCTTCGGGCCCCAAGGTGAGGCTGAACCTCATGGTGGGAGAGTGTGGCAGAGGGAAGCAGCCCACAGGGCAATCAGGAAGCAGACAGAGGCTCCACCCTCCAGATACAAAATATATACCCATAGCCATGCCCCCAGTGAACCACCTTCCCAGCCATACCCCACCAGCCTCCAGTTACCACCCACCTACTCCCACCAGGGATTAACTCACTGATTAGGTTAAGGTTATAGCCCAATCATTTCTCCTCCAAACCTTCTTGCTTTGTCTCACACGTGAGCTTTTGGGGGACACCACATCTAAACCATAACAGTGGCCGTTACAAGAAATCATAAGAGACAAGACACAATGACTGTGGGTGGACGCGGAGGAAAGGGAATCCTGGTGCACTGGTGCGCTGTAGCTGGGACGTAGACTGGCACAGCCATCCCTGAAAAAATCACAAAGGCCCCTAAAGAAATTAAACACAGAAGTACTACAAAGTCAGCAATGCCTTTGGATATCCCCCAAAGGAAAGGAAATCAGCACCTCATAGAGGTATCTGCCCCCTCGTTCATTACAGCAACAGCAATATGCAGAAACAACCTGGGTGTGCGTCCACGCGTGGACCATAAAGAAACTGCAGGATGCACACATGTGCGTGTACGTGCGCACACACACACACACACACACACACACACTGTAATAGTATCCAGCCTTTACAAAGGAAGAAATCCTGCCATCCATAATGCGGTGAATCTGGAGGACATCATGTTAAGTGAAATAAGCCAGACACAAGGGGGAAAATATATATAAATATATCACATGCTTTCACTAAATGTATAATCTAAATTTTAAAAAAATGTTAAATATATAGAGAGAATAGAATAGAGATTATCAGAGTGGGAGGGGATGGGGAGGTGTAGACAGAGGATACCAAGTAGCAAATATGTAGTAGGAACTAGTGGAAAGATCTAATTGGCAACAGGAGGGCTGTCCTTGGGAACAGTGTGTTGCATTCTGGATTTTTGTTAAATAAGTAGGGCATGGCTGCTCTTGCCACAAAGCCTGAGAAACGGGTCATGGTGAGATGATGGGTATGCTCATTTGTTCTGCTACAGTAGCTGTTTTCCTGCAAATAGGCATGCATCCTACAACAACACATTGTAGATCTTAAATATACACAACAAAAATTTATTTTAAAAAATATATAAGATGAAAGACTATTTTACAATAGAAATGGGGAGAAACGGTGGGCCCTCCACATCTGTGGAAATCACATCTGCAGTTGGCTGAAGGGAGTAGAGCACCCTCAGATTCTGGTACCCTCAGAAGATCCTGGAACATCAGTTCCCCATGAGTAATGAGGAACAACCTATATTTCTAAATGATCTATAATCTGGTTGAGGGCCAGGGGTACAGCTCAGTTGGTAGAGTGCTTGCCTTGCATGCATAAGGCCCTGGGTTCAATCCCCAGCACCACACACACACACACACACACACACACACACACACACACACTTCCTCAGTCAATATAATCTGGTTGCATCTGTTCTTAATTTCATAAAAATGAAGTCATGCTGTGTGTATTTTTCTGCAGTTTGATTTGTTAGTTCAATGTTATGTTTTGGGAATTCATCTGTGTTGAACAGGCGTACCTGTTCATATACCAAAAGTAGCTATCACTTTTCTGGTGATAGAAATGTGGCTGATTCCCAGTACGATGCTGTTACAAGCTTTCTCATGTACATCTTCTTATGCATGTGGGTAAAGTTTCTCTAAGATACATTTCCAAGAGAAATTGCTGAGTGGTTGCCTATACATATATCTTGATGTTGTCAAATGACTTTTTTGTTGTTGTTTTGTTACTGGGGATTGTACTCAGGGGCACTCAACCACAGAGCCACATTCCCAGCCCTACTGTGTATTTTATTTAGAGATAGAGACTCTTAGCACTTCACTGTTGCTGAGGCTGGCTTTGAACTTGCAATCCTCCTGCCTCAGTCTCCTGAGACACTGAGATTACAGGCGTGCCCCACCACGCCCAGCTTCAAATAACTTTTAATAAGAGAAGTACCAGAAGATTCTGGTGCCCAAGGGATTCTAATATTTGAGTTCATCTAATATTTGATGTTTAGAAGCATGGAAACATGTAGCACACTCTGCCCTCACGTGTGTGTGTACATACACACTGACTGGTGCATTTGTTCAATAAACTTTTGTCAGGTAGCCATTATCATTGATTAAAAGGTACAGCATCAATGTAATAATGATTTTTCAGGACAAGAGACATACACCACTGTAAATGAATAAATCAATAGTAAGACAAATGCCAATTTCAGAAACATTGAAGTGTGCATCTAAGATTAGAACTGGGGAAAGTGTGGTATCTTCAGGACACTCTCTAGAAGGAATTCTATCTTTGAGGAGTTTGCAGACTTGCAGTTGTTTGTTCTCAATCAACAATACCAGGAGGAAATGGCATCACAGGCAATGTGAAGTGCTGGACAGCCTTGCTAACCCAACCCAAAGCAGGGTCCGTGGAGGAGCCTGGAACTTATGAGAAATGCAGAGCCCTTGGGCCCTCTCCAGACACACTGACCTAGAATCCAGCTTAGCATGATTCCCAAGCACTTCTGTGCCCAGGAAAGTCTGAGAAGGCCTGCACAGGAGCACAGGGAGGAAAGAGTCTTTCCAGCTGAGGCAATCCAGAAAGCCTTCCTGCAAGAAGTGTCCATTAAGCTGGGTGCAGAAGGCTGAGGCAGGAGGATCTCGAGTTCAAAGCCAGTCTCAGCAACTCAGCAGACCCTGTCTCCAAATAAAATATTTAAAAGGGCTGGGGATACCGCTTAGTGGTAAATCACTCCTGGGTTTAAATCTCTGCTACAAAAAAAAAAAAAAAGTGTCCATTGAAAAAAGAAATAGAACTACATTTATTGAGTACCTGTTCTGGGTCAGGAACCCATTGGGCCATTGGGCCCTTCACTTCTGTTATCTGATTGAGTCTTCAGAATTAACCCCTCGTCAACCCTGTGTAAGGATTAATACCATTTTCTTACCCAAAGGACACCAAGGCAAAGAGAGGCCTATAACTTGCTCAGAGCCACACAGCCAATAGCGAATAGCCAGACTCAGATGTCATATATTTTTTAGTTTGGAGCCCATCTCTTCCCTGGCAGCAAATGAAAAGAACTAACGTCACTGTGGGGACAAAGATCAGGAGCAGATACATCTGAACATTGCATGAGCAGGTGCTCCTCGAGGTCAGCCCCAGCACCAAGGACTTCTGAGAGGTCAGAGGGTGGAGCACAGAGGAAAGGGCAGATTCAGGGAAGGCAGGTGGAACAGACTGCCACCTGGTCCAACCCTACCTGGTGACTGTGCGGTACCTGGAACCCAGTGGGCATTCAGAACTAGCCGCAGAAGGAAGGAAGGGAGAAGCAAACTTACACACTGCCATGGAGCTGTCCTTCCAAACACCCAGACCAGCTGGTGGCAGGCGGTGCGGGGGCTGGGGTTCCTGCGAGGACAGAGGCAGGCGTGGCCCATCCTCCGCAGGTCTCTGGAATCCCGGCAGTCAGGGAGGGCCCTGCCAGGAAAGCAGAAAGCCAGGAGCAAAGGAGGTTTAAAACACAGAGAAAGCAGCTCCCACCAAACCCTTCATTTGCTTCACTTAAAAAATTACTTAGACAACGTCCTCCCTGCGGCTCCGCGCTCCGCGTGCCCCCCCCCTGGCTCCAGAGCTGCGCTTTCAGCTTCTCTGAATGTGTGGAAAATAAACAGAGGCTGTGCAGCCCCTAATGACCAGGTTTACGAGGAGCTTATTGTATCTAAAGAAACAAGGCCGCTGTTGGTGTTGTGAGATATTAATGTGCCTTTGACAAAGCTGATGAACCGCCTTTTAAGCTACTTAATACCTGCAAGCCCAAGTTCCCAGGCTGAAACAGGAAATTCCTGGAGGCTGAACTCCAACAGCCTCAGGAGCAGCCATTGGCCTTTTCAACTCCCGGTGGCTGGCCTACAGTCCCCAGGCTTTGGGGCTGGGGCTGGTGACACAGCTGCCCTGCTGGGGTGGGCCGGTCAGCGGACAGTTGGACAGTAGAGGTGATCACATTTGTTGGAGAATAATCCTTCCTAGTTCCTGATGGGCGTGCCTCCACCCCCCATTTCTCCAAGCTCAAAGCCCATGACTGTGGGGGGAGTGGACAGAGAGACCCTGCTTGGTTTGGCCTGGCCTCTGTGGGATCTGGCCCCTGCCCCTCTCCAGCTGCCCCCTCCTTCAATCCCACCCTGCAAGTCCTGTAAACGGGACAGATCCTTTTGAAGATCTCCAAAACCACAATTTGTTGTGACTTTGCACTGCTGATCCATCACATAGGCTTGCCCTCCCTGCAGTGGTGTGCTGGTAAAGCTCAACAACCAGCTCTCTGGGGCAGCGGGTGGGTGGGGGCCAGACTCGGTTTGTAGCCTTTGCTCATCCCTGTGGCGTATTTCAAGTTAGCAATGTCAGCCAGGAAGAACCCTCTGCCTTCCGCTCCCGTTCAGGCCCTGTGGCCCCGCAGTCTGCTTTGGGGAAACTTCTCTAACCCCAGACTGTTCTCTCCTGTGGCCAGTGTTTCCTTGGCCGCCTGGTTGATCTCTCTCCTTAGAAAGTGCTTCCCACCCCTCCACCATTTTCTCATCACAGCCCAACAAATGTGGGTGTGAGCGTGGGCAATGCACACAGTGCACACACGCATGCTGCTGGCTCCTGCTCCAAGTCCTGTCAGGCTCTGCCGCCTCCTCTGCAGGAGGACCCCGCAACATCCACACACTCACAGACCCGGATGTGCGCTGTGCTCCAGCGCCCTATCTCCCTGTCCCTGCAGCCTGCCTCCCCGGCAGTGGCTCTGTCTCCACCTGAGAGAGGTGAGCTCCTGGAGGACAGGCAGGGTGGTATTTTTCCTCTGTGTCCTCAGCAGGTTGCACAGCATGGCATATGTTTGGTGCCACATAAACGTTAGCTGGACTGTGCTCCCATAAGGCCTTGCACATCCCTCTATATGGCATGTGAGACCTTGCACTCATCATCACCTCGGTCAACCAAGGGACCACTGGGACCCATCTCTTCATGAAGTCTCACCTTACCCCCTGTCACACACCACTTCTTGCTTGTCCCTGGGGGCTGTGTTCATCCTCTAGGCTGACCCAGTCTCCCTATCCCGTGCCCTGGAGCCCTCTGGAATTTGTTTCCCAAGGTCAGCAGAATTCCCCGCACTCCCAACCTCCTCTCCTCCTGCTGGAATGGAGGCCTGGCTCTGCCCTGGGACACTTCCAGCCCCGCCACCTCTCCTAGGAGGGCCTCGTCCCTAACCCTGCCCTCTCTGAAACTCACCCCCCAGGTCTGCCCCAGCCCCCTGGGTGCCTTCATTCACAGATCCCTGGCTCCCTCCCGGGCGCCCCCTCATCCTCTGGCTCGCTCCTCTGCCTCCTCCTGTAGTCATCCTTGGAGATGCCACAGCGGCCAGGCAAGGAACAAGTTAGAAACCCTGCACTCCGGGACCCAATGGCTGTTCCTCCCACAGGGAAGCTGGGGAAGCATCTGGGGCCGCTCCCCTGTCAAATCGTGGCCAGACAGGGCCATCATTTAGTTTGTGTGGCCTCATCATCAAAAGATCACACCAATAATTTCTAAAAACCAACCAATGATTTGGGGCTTATTAGAATAATTTGATGAATCATTTGCACTTCAACTTTTTAACTGGGTAGGAGAGTCCTAATTCATTCTTGATGTGCGGGGAGCGTAAGAGCGAATGTTTCAGTCTCGTCTTTATATTGATTTGTACAACCTTTCTGGTTGCCAGATACTTTCAATACCACCCCTGCCTCCACCTGAGCCCCCAAGTTCATGGTCTTGCCTTGACCTTGGCATTGCCAATAGCCAGAGTCCCCACAGTCTCTTTCACCTCCCACTCTCTGAACATTACATCCCACTTCTGGCCTTCTCCCCGAGCCTGACAATTCCTCAGCCCCCACCCACCCAAGATTCCCAGTGCATGGACACCCCTCCCTGGCTGTTCAGCACCCACTGTCTCCCGCTGCCCAGCTCAGAGGCTGCCGTCCATCTCCTAACTGCTCCCTGCCCCTCCCATCTGGCCTCACCTCCCAGCCGCCTCTTGGCCACACTGCAGCTGCACCCCGAAAGGGCTGGAGGAAACCACAGAATCTCAGAAGGACCTCAGGCCACCAACACACACACCTCATGTCATGCACACACATGAGCGTGTGCCTGGCCCTCTCCCTCACCCTCCACTTCCCTTCCTCCCCTCCTCACACTCAGCTAAAGGCCCTGCTTCCCACTGTGTGAGGGAAAGGAAAGCAACGAGAAGAGCTGTGTCAGTGAGGGCCACTGTCATGGGTGCCCCAGGGCTGCCCGCCCTCCCTCCCCACACCACCCTCCACCCTTGCTCTCTGCAGGTCATCCCTCCTTCCCTCTCTACTGGAACCACCCCGTGAGTGTCACAATGCCTTCCCCTGACACAGAGCAGCCAGCACCAGCCAGCGAGCCATGGACACCCCTGAACACAGTACAGGAGGCTGGAGGGAGGTTAGGAAAGGGAGACCGCAAAGGAGGTGGTGCAGCCCAGAAAGGAACGCCAAAGGTCCTATGGTAGGAGGGAGTATAGCTGGAGAAGGAAGAAATGTAAAGAGAGGGACAAGGTTGTTGGGAAGTGAGGCCAAAGATAGAGAGGGCAGCTGGCTGAAGATGCTAGAGACGTTGAGATTTCCCCTAAAACCTGGGACGCTGCAGCATTTGAAGCTGGAGCTGGCATGATCAGATTTGCATTTTCAAAGAACCCTTGTGATATGCAGGGAGGTGCTGTCCACTGGAGACAGGGACAACTTCGAGGGATGCTGAGGCCCTAAAACAGGAAAGCTGTGGTGATGGATGGGAGGGGCAGTTGGGGGAGATGGCGGGGTGATGAACTCACTGGTACCTCTGAGGACCAGACTCCAGGGACACCCGTGAGTTGGGGCTCGGGAAAGTCAGGTCCTTTTTAACACCCACCAGACTGAGAATGGCAGCCCCGGCCCAGGTACAGGCCTCTGAGGTGAGGCCTGAGCTGCTCGTGACTTCCACAGCCTCTCCATGCACATCTCCTGGGCCCCTCTGTGCCAGGAGCCACCTACCCAGGCACCAGTAGGGCACGCTGGGTCCCGGGAGCAGCTAGGATGGGTGGGGAGTGGTGTGGGCGGTGCCACCCACCAGGATGGAGGTGGGGCCCTGGAGAGAGACGGAGGCGCCACCCTCCAGCCCTCGGTTCCAGAGCTCTGTCCCCAATTTGCTGGGTGCCTTGGGGCACATCAGTGCTGCTGTTCGCCTCCTGCACCCGATTCCTTATAAAGACGCCTGGCACTGAGCTGGTGCTGACGGAAGATTTGTCAGACTGAATTGAAAGAAAATGAAAGTGCTTTGCAAAGTGCTTTTCAGCTACGCTGATTTGTAATTTCAACAATCAGGGGAATTTTTTATCTTCTTAACAGCTGGTAGGAGGACCCTTCTCCTGGGGGGCGGGGGACTAGATGCGGAGATGGAGGGAATAGGTGCTGGGGGTGGCCAGGCCTCCTGTCCATGCCCAGATGCCAAGGGCAGAGGGCTGCAGCAGGGGGTGAGCAGTTGTGCCAGAGGATGGACTGCCCCAAATACTTACACAAGACATCTGCCCCTGGGGTCCATTTTGACCCCACAAAGCTTCAGTACAGTGACTGGAAGTCCCAGCATGCTCTGGGGAACTCTTTTTCTTGAAGTCAGAAAAGAAGGTGAATTTGGTACGGGGACAGCCCATGTGTGAATGGGGTCCAGGAGGTCTTCTCTGTAATAGGTAGCACATACTAAGAACCAGAAAGGCCTGAAATGCTGCTCTTCCTGTCTGAAACATGACACGCCTGAACACCGCGTTTTAAAGTACAGGCTAAGTGTCCCCTACCCAAGACACTCAGCCCCCGAGGTGTTTTGGATTTCAGACTTCTTCAGATTTGGGGATATTGGCATATACATAATGAGATCCCTCTGGGTGTCATCTGCACCACGCACATGTAACCTGGAGGTAACTGTGTACATAAGATGCTTTCTGTGGCCAGTGCTTTGGCCTTGACCCCTCACAGGAGGTCAGGTGTGGAGTGCCACTCAGGGTGTCATGTGGGTATTCCAAAAGTTTTGGATTTGGGAGTCTTTGGGATTTGGATTAGGAAGGTCCGAGCTGTATGGATTCGATGTACAGGGCTAGATACCACCGTCTGAAAATTCTTGGATGCGTGGCACATGATAAAACCTGCACCCACCTAGTCAGATATGGAATCTCAGGAATCTAAGAGAGTGAACCGCTGACGGCTTCTGAGGACTGTACTCATTAGGTAACACTGGCTCCTGTCATAGGAGACCCTCCTCAGTGGTTGAACAGTTAAAGTTTGTTGCTCTCTCACACCTGTGTCCCCAGGACTGGATAAATGCCCCAGGCATGGTTCCGAGCCCCGTGTGTACCTTCAGACAAGAAAACAGTCAGGTCCAGGAAGCTGGGCTTGACCAGACAGTTGGACCACTGAGCCTGCATCTGGCCCTGGCTATCCACCCCAGCACGGGTCCGTTCTTTTCACATTCAGAGGACATTAACAGGCATTAGTGGCCCCCGCTGATGCTGAGAGACCACACGCATGCAGCAGACCAAAGCTCCTGCTGTCCGGAAGCTGACACTCTGGTGATTATAAATTGGATTCTATTCATTGATTCGTATGAGGGTTGCTCCAATGGTTTGCTGATTCACTCAGTGAACCCTGATGAGAGCCCGCTGGGGCCTTGCCTTGGAGTTTGGCCCTGGGCAGGTTCTCAACTGCTCAGCAATCACCATGGAACTATTTAGAGTCCAAAGACCTTTGTTTGGACCCTGATTGCAGCTTCTTCTGGACACAAGTACTTATTCAGATCAGGGAGCGTCCCTGAGCCTCAACCTTTACATCTGGAAAATGGAGTGGCAACATTCCTCTTTAGAGGCCTCTGGCAGAGCCAAAATGAGCTGTAGTTTAAGAAGGTGAGGGGAGCCCAGCCCCCAGTGGGGCCTCAACCCCTGGAAGCCTCAGAGCTGCTGGGGCCCACGGTGAATTTCACATAATTACAGATGGGAATGTGCTCGAAGCTCCAGGGAAGGGCCAAGGGAATGTCTCCACATCACTCTGGGCTCTGCCTTCTTTGGAGAGCTGTCTGCGTGCGGCCTTCTCACATACAAAATGCAGGCTGACTCCCCGCCGAGCCGGGACATCGAGTCAGGCCACTAAGCAACCAGCAGCATCCCCAGCACAGTCCCCAGCCCAGAATCAAGCCCCCCACCACTGCCAAGCTCCAGCTAATCCTCAGAAGCTGCATCGCAGGGACCAGGGATGGAAGGCAGGGTTTTGAAGTTTAGCTTTAGATCCTCTCCGCAGAGCTGCGGGTGGGTGTGTTTTGATCCACCAGGCCGATGTCCAAAAAGACAAAGCAGCGCGATACCTTCCTTGTGGGGAGGGGGAGGCTTGGGTGAGCTTCAGAAGAGCAAGAAGTCGGAAGGGGCAGGGGCTGAGCCCGCACACTCCGTTCTCATGCGCTCCTTCCCCTTGCTTTGCAGGGAACTTCAAAGGCCTGTGCAAGCAGATCGATCACTTCCCAGAGGATGCAGATTACGAAGCTGACACAGCAGAATATTTCCTCCGTGAGTCACACAATTTTTCAATCTCCCTCCAGGTGGTGGTCCTGTGCTTTGAGCCCTCAGAGAGCCAAAGGTCTATCTAGAAGCCCTGGTTACAGCAGAAAGCAAAAAAAAAAAAAAAAAAAGATCTGCACCTGGCTCCTTTCCAGCTTTTAGGAGGGCAAAGCTTTGTGCATGCTGTTCCCTGTGCCCACAACACCCTTCCCTCCCCTTCTTTGTCTGGCAAACTCCTACTCAATAATCTCCAGGTCTCAAGGGAAACACCACCTTCACTAGGAAGTTCCCCTGGGCCTCTCCCCAGGGGTTCCCTTTATCAAGCTGTAGGTTCCTTTATGTGAGTAACAAGCCCCCAGTTCCGCAGGAGGAGGGACCCCCCCTTCTTGTCCACCCTTATAGTCTCAGCCCAGTGCAATGCGCACATTAAGAATTCAGTAAATATTTCTTGCATAATTGAATGCGGAAATCAGACCGTGCCAGATTGGAACATCTACCAAAAAAAAAAAAAAAGCAAAAGAGAGACATTTTTTTTCTTCCCCCGCAAGTCAAATCAAAGTTAAATCCTGATGTAACAGCTGTGATCTTAAATCCACCTGAGACATATTATCAAGAGAAAGCATTTTGAGGCCCCAAGGGGCCTCCAAAGCTTCAAGCATCAGCTAAAACTAACAAGGCTGCCAACTCCCCGAGAAAGGGATTTCCCAGAGAGGAGCTGAGGGTCCTTGAGACCTGGGACGGCAGAGCCAGAGGCTCTCACACCAGCTCTGAGGTTTGGTGTCCTCCCCCGGAGTGACCTGCCTCTGCCTCCCAGGCCTGGCCTCCTCCCCTCCCCCACAGCAGAGTGGTGACCTTCCCCCTAGGATCCCTTTTATGAAAAATGCAGGAAGCATTTGATAATGTGGATCGGCCCTGTCTCTTTCAATAATGACTCCTTGCATCAAGCCCAGCTCACAGGTGAGCCTGGAATCGGGTTTCATTGGAACACTGTCAGCCAGGAAGCTGGGGAGAGGGAGGAAGGGAACACCCGGAGATTTATGGATTTTATTTTTTTAAAGGGGAAAAAGAAAACCTCATACCACACTCGCCACTTCCTTTTCTGAATTCCCTCAAGACGGTATTCTTAAATGGAAGTCTCAAAAGGGCCACTTGGTCATTGTTACCTGTTACACCTCTGGAGCTCTTGCCAAGCCTGATCTTAGCAGAGGAGCCCAGGGGGTGTAGTAAATGTGGTTTGAGCACCTGCTGTATGCCAGACCCAGTGCTCAGTGATGAGGAGATGGAGATGGACAAAAAAAGATAGTCCCTGGCCCAGGAAGAGCAGAACCAACAGGGAGGATCCTCAGAAACAGCTCGACTAGGAGACACAGCCTGGCAAAGATGTAGAGGTGACCCAGGGCCAGAGCCACAGTGCTGGACCCAGCCTCATCTGGTGGAGCACAGTACCCTGTGACACTCTATTCACCAGGAAGTACCTTGAGGTAGGAAATTTGTCTCATTCATTACAGCACCTAGAACCAACCCTGGAATCTAGTAGGTGCTCAATAATTGCTTTTAATTAAAAGAAAAATAAAGATACAGGAGTCTTCCATAGCAATTCCGGCCAGCTCTATGCCTCAGTTTCCTTAGTGCTAAAGAGAGAAGAGCTTCGAGTTTGGTTTATCTGGGTTTATAGACTGCACTCTCATTAGCCACGTGGGATCCCCAAGGTCCCATTGGACTTAGCCCAACAATACTTCTTGAGCACTTATAACAGGGGTCAGCATACTTTTTTTGTAAAGGACCACACAGCAAACATGTTTGACTTTCCAAGTCACACAGTCACCTCCCCATCACTCAATCACTCAGCTCTGGCAAAAGCAGCCATAGGCAACACAGAAGCAAATGAGCATGGCGTGTTCCAGCTGAACTTTATTTACAACGATGGGCAGCAACCTGTGTTTGACAGTTTGCTGACACCTGATCTATAATATGCTGGTGTTGGACTAGATGACAAAAATGATTTTTTTGAGGACGGGTATCAGAGATTGAATCCAGGGGCACTTAACCACTAAGCTGCATCCCCAGCCCTTTTTATTTTTTATTCTAAGACAGGATCTTGCCAAGTTGCTTAGGATTTCGCTAAATTGCTGAGGCTGACTTTGAACTTTCAATCCTCCTGATCCTCCTGCCTCAGCCTCCCAAATCGCTGGGATTATAGGCATGCACCACCGCGCCCGGCAACAATGATTTTTTAAAGCCAAAAGTTCCTATCATTCTCCAAAATTCTAACCTGATTGGCAAGAAAAGAGGGAAGAATGGCATCATTTTTCCAGAACCCCAATCCCGCTGTTTATGCAGACCCTATCCGACCCCCCACTTTGATTTGGAAGCCCGTCTGTGGGCTTCCCCTGCAAGTGACTCCATTCCACATTTGGCTGCAGTATTGCTTGCTCCAGTTCATCACCCCCTAAGACTCTGAGCACAGAGCCCAGCAAGGAACTGGGGCCCAATAAAGCACTTTGTTGCTGAGCAAGGAAGTAAATGTTTGAGTGAAGAAGTAAGTCAAGGTCAAATGCCATGCAGGTAACAGGGGCTTCCAGAGGAAGAAGCAGATGGCCCAGAGGTAGGTGGGGTTTGGCAAAGGAGGTGGGTGGGACTGCTCCTAGAGGTGGGCGGAGCCTGAGTCAGCCCTGTGTTCAGGTGTGTCAAACCCAGGGGCACAGTACACCTGCCCTGCCGGAGGCCGTGAAAGGGACAGAAGCAGCCACTGCCCCTGAGCCATAACCTTCTGGAAACAGATCCTTGGATCTAATTATGTTTCACACAGGAATTAGAGGGAGTCTGCCCCCCAGCTCTCTCGGAAGAGGTCTCTCTAAAAGGGCTCTCTAAGAAGATGTCACCAGAGCTGAGAGTTAGACCCCAAAAGATTCACTCATTTATTCATCCACTCACAAGGTATTCAGCAAGCAGTTACTATGTGCTGACACCATTGTCAGTACTGGGGATCCCAGGGTAAACCAAAAAAGCAAGCTGGTTCCTCCCGGAATGTTGCATTCCCAAGGCGGAGACAGAGTAGGCGAAGTGCAGGCACAGCTCCCCCAAGGTGGCTCACCTAGACAAGGCGGCCAAGACTGCTTCCCTGAATAAAGAAAGAGGGCGAGGTAAAAGGACTTTGGGGAAGGAGTGCTGGAGGAAGGCAGGGGCAGAGGCCTTAGAGAGGAGCCATGCACCCCATCTGCGGCCAGAGAGGAGCCAGGCTGATCAGAGCACAGCCCAGGCACTCGAGGGCCTGGGGACAAAATCAGACCCCCTTCTAGGTGTTGATGTAGCAAGTGCAGCCTGGCCGCCCTGGAGGAGGAGGTGATAAGAGCAACTGGACCCTCAGGGAGGCTGGGGTGCTGTTCAGTGGTCCGAGCAAGAGGCAAAGGTGGCGTGGACCAGACGCTGGCCATGGCAATGGTGAGCCCAGGCAAAGCTGGCGGGAGCAGGGATGGCCACCAGTCAGGATAGGTGGTAGGCAAGGAACTGCTGGCAGAGGGCAGTGCACCGGGTTCCAGAGGACAGTAGAGGACTGGGAGGAGGACAGGGGCCAGGAAGGCAGGGACCCAGTACAGTGGAAAGGATTTCAACCGAGAGACCCTGTCTGCCCACAGCTCCACCTTTGACCTTCCGTGAGCAGCCTGCCTCTGACTCAGAGGGGCTGCAGACTGGGGGTGGGCTCAGAAAGGCCGCTAGAGCTCCTGCTGCTACCAAGGTCAGGGATGACCTTCAGTGTGATCTGCGAAAATTCCAACCCCCGTGCCCTGGGGGCCATCACCCTCTGAAATGGCCCAAGGCCTGAGGTGTGCAGGCATGGGACATTAGGCCTTGCCAAATGTGCTGTGGCTCCTAGGACCCCTTGGCTCCTTGGGGCCCAGCGTCCTGGTGCTGGAGAGGGAGAGGGAAGTCTAAGTAGAGTGAGCCCAGCCCTGAGCTGCTGCCCCTGCACCTCTCTGAACCTAGTCTCCCTGACTGGAAAAAGTGGGACATCACCCACCAAACAGGATCTGCATACCCGCTCCTCCCGCCCCTGCCCACTGTGTCTGACCTCAAGTTTGAAAGTCCACTAGAAGCAGAATATATATAGTTTTAAAAACAAAATTGTGATTTTCCCAGGAATTCCCAGGCCTATGTTCTTTCATTCACCCGCCACATGCTCACTGATCCCGCACCATGCATCAGGCACTGTTCTAGATGCCCAGGATTGAGGAGCCACAAAGTAGATCAAGTACACACTCAAATGCAAGGAGATAGAAAATAAATAAATCAGCAAACATAAAACCTCTCAGGTGGTGCTAAATGCTCTGGTGAGATGGAGCAGGGGCAGAGAGGGCCGGTGGACGCTGACGTTTGTACGTAGGGCAGCCAGAGAGAAATCTCAAAAGACATGACATTCATTCCCCCCAAGATGTTGAATTCTGTGGCTGTGCACAAAGGTGTGGGTTTCAGGATAGGGAGGAGCCATCAGGCCACCTTCTGTCTCCCCAAAGAGCCGGGTTCAGTCCGTGCACAGCTTCCGAGGGGAGTCGGGCCCATTTCCCACGTTCCCCAATGTCTTCTCCTCCCAGAGAAGCAGAGATGTAACATGCCTGTGGCCCCCGTTGCTGGCCTCTGGGGTGGTCCCAAGCTCTGTTAAAAGAAAAAAAAAATGGACAAAACAAATGGATCAGGCCAAGTCAGGCCAGGAGTGCAGACCCAGGGCCCTTCAACTTCTGATGAAGTCTGGCGTCTGTGAGGGGCACAGCCTCTTCCTGCCCTAGCACTTTCGTCATGGAGTGGCCTCCTGCATGTCAGGCCCTCTTCTGGCTGAGGACAATAACAAAGCCTGTCCTCCAGACATGTCAGTCTACAACGAATGAAATGACCAAGTTCATCATATAGTATGTTAGACTGTGAGGAGTGACCGTCGAGAGTCAGGCAGGAGAGGTGTGCAGAATTCTGCATGGAAGTGGGGTCGAGAAAGTTTGAGCAAAGATCTGAAGGAGGTAGGGGAGTGGGCCAGGTAGATGAGGGGGGCGGAATGTTCCAGGCAGAAGGAACAAGGGAGCAGATGCGGGCCTGAAATGCTTGAGGCACAGGACCAAGGGAGGTCCTAAGACAAGAGTGAAGTGAGCGAGCCTTTCCCAGGTGTTAGCAGGAAGAAGAGCAAGTGCAGAGAGGCCCTGGGGGCCCCCGCAGGCTGTAACAAAGAAGCAGAGGTTCCTCCGAGGAGGGACCCATCTCACTTGAGCAGGGCGCTGGTTGCTGCATTCAGAAGAGACTGTGAAAGTATGAAGGTAGAAGCAGACAGGAGCCTGCTGTGGCCATAACCCAGACGAGACCCTGAAAGGGTGGACCCAGGTGGCAGCAGTGACGGATGGCAGGGGACAGATGCTGGAAGCCCTGTGGGGGGCCTGTGATCAGGACTCCAGAAGCCTGGTGTGGGCCAAGGGCGAGGGCAGAGTCAAGGATGACTCCCAGGAAAGTGCCCTTGGGTGCCTCAGGTGGAGACTGGAGCTGTGTTCCAGCCACCTCAAGGGAGAGGGGCCTGGAGACAGTCCAGGGAGGCGTCAGGCCCTCAGGGCAGGCTGCATCTGAGGCTCACAGGGCAGATCCCAGCCAGAGATCTGGACTTACAAGTTGTCAGCACACAGGTGCCATTTAAAGCCAGAGATGCCACAGACCCACCAAGGGAGTGTCACCGGGAGAACAGAGGTTCTCACACTGAGCCCCAGGATGCCAAGACTTAGAGGCCAGGAAGAGGAGGAGGCCAAGCAGGCCTACCCATGCGTGCGGTGTCCTGATGACCTTGCCCTCCTTGTTTCCCCAGTGGGACTGGGGAGGTGGGGCAGATGGCAGGAAAGAGAACCAGGAGGGCACCCGGGGTGGCAAAGAAAGGGGGGCTCACTTGCTCTCGACCCTCAGGCACTGCACGGTGCGTCCTGGAGGACCTGGAAGGAAGGTCCCCAGCTTGTATCCCATGGATGAGGGAAGGAGTGAGCTCCCCTCCGCGTCCCCCAATGCAGGAGTCCCACGTAGGGTCCTAGGGCAAGGAGAACAGCCACAGCATCCCCTGGTCACCTCCCTGAGGCCCCGAGACTGGAGCCCAACAAAGGTGTGGCTGGTGGGGTCTCCATCTACTGCTGCCCACCTAGAAAGGGACGGTGACCACACCTTGTCCCCTCCCAGGGCTGTGCCTGTCACGGCCCTTCCCTCATTCACCAAGGCTTAAGGAGCAGAGACAGTGGGGACCAGGAGCGCCTTCATGCCAGCATGCGTGTCTCTGAGGAGTCTGTGCTGCTCTGCTTTCTGTCCCTGCCTGTCCATGTGTCTGTCCGCCCCAGGTGTGTTTTCACGTGTCTGCGCGTGTGTACGTAGGTTGCCGTATGTCACATGTGGTTTTTGCCCAGGAGATGGGAGTTGGTATTTCTTAACTGTAGGAATGTGATTTGGAGTAAGGGGGGAAGGTTCAGAGGAATTCCGTTCCTTTCCACAGCCATATATTAAGCATCTACTGTATGCTAGACCCCCAAATCCACTGCCTTGCGGCCATTTGTGTTGATCAACTTTCCATCTCTGTGACAAAGTGCCTGAGAAAATCACCTCAAAGGAGGAAAGATGTATTTTGGCTCATGATGTAAAAGTTTCAGGCAGTGGTCGCTGGCCCCATCACTGTGGGCTGGGGGTGGGGCAGGGCATCGTGGCAGGGACCATGTGGAAGAGTAAAACTCTCACCTCAGGGCAGCTGGGCAGCCAGGGAGAGTGGGGATAAATACACCCCTCCAAGCACAGGCCCAGGGACTGCCTCTTCCCTGCAGGCTCCCCCTCCCAATGCCGCCACCAACTAGAGACCAGACTTCAGCACATGAGCCCTGGGGACACTCCAGGTCCAAACCATGCGCAGTGCAGAGGGCAGGGTGGGCTTGGCCTCCACCCCACGGCCTTCAGAGCCTGGAGCTACAGGGTTGGTGGGGGCCATACTTCCTCCCAAGGGACCACACACAGAGCCACCACACAGGCCTGTTCTGCAGGTCACACACTTGGGTCACATTTTCTCCAGAAAAAGAAGTGAACAGATGGCAGGAGGGAGGGAGGACACAGCCTATCCCCCAGCCCACCCCAGGCCCCCAGGAGGGAGACCCTGATTACCCTGGAGCCACCCCTTCTCAGGGACTCACAGACCAAATGGCAACAAGGACAGGCGACCAACGCAACAGGTGTTCCCTGGGGAACCACAGAGACACCTGTGAGGGAGAGAGGTCGTGGCCGGCTGCCACCTGTCTGGGGGCTCCTGGGGTGAACCCACAGAACTTAGCCACCCGTCAGAGACTGGAGGACATGATGGGGGGCTTGGCACCCCTGCAGGGACTCGGATCCAGCCCCGCCACCTCCTAGTTAAGGCCCCTGGCCTCCGTGTGCTCCCAGGGAGGCAGCAATCAGGTTGTCCTCCCAGGTCACAGGTCGAGGGAACCAGCTCTCAGCAGGCGTCACCATTGTCCTCACCTGGTGCTGCGTGTGAAACGGCAAGGAGCCCGCGGGGCGAGGAGCAGGCGGGAAAGGATGGGGCACCAGGATGGGGGCAGCCAGGTCCTCCCGGCAAAAGTGGCAGAGACCCGACGGGGCGAGGGGCAGAGGGCAGGGCATTGCAGGTGGGGGACAGTAGTGTGAGGTGTGGCAGGCTGGGGACAGCCAGGGGCCTGGTCTCCCTGAGGTAGGAAGTCCCCACAGGGTTCTGAGCAGAGGACAGATGGGGTCTGCCATCCAGGCTAGCAGTGTCACTCTGGCGTCTGCTGGAGACCTGACCACAGGGCCTGGGCAGCAGGGAGACCAGTCCAGAGACTGATTTGAGAAGGGGCCAGATTTGGGATGCTCTGACGGTGCAGCAGCAGGGTTCACTCACAGCCTAGAGGGGCGTGCAAGAGAAAGAGATCCCTGGGGTGTCCAGAAGTTGGCTGGGAGGATGGAGGACCGTGCTGTCCCTCTCTGAGTCCAGGAATGTAGGGCAAGGCTGGATAGGCGGGAGGTGACCGCTCTGTAGCCCTGTTTTATCTTGGTTTCTGTTATGGATTCTTCTCCCCACTGGACCGTGAACAGCTCGAGGACAGTCTACAAATAGAGTGTCCTCCCCCAACCCCAACCAGGGCAGAGCCGTCCCCAGCTCAGGCCAGGGAGTTGGCTGGGAGAACACACTAAGTGCTGCCCTCCCCGGGCCACCCAGCGGGTTCCCCTCCCTCTCAGAACCAGGGCAGCAGCGAATACCACGTCCCAGTGAGGAGGCGTCCTCTGCGCTGGTGCAGCCACAGAACAGAGCAGAACACTCCCCAGAAGGCGCTGCTTCCTGCCCTCCTGGCCTCAGGTGCTGGCCCTGCCGTCTGTTTACAGCTGGCTGGTCGCTGCCACTCCGCTGGGTTCAGGGACTAGTGGAAACGTGTCCTTGAAGACACACCAACCTCGGCCCAAAGCCAGCAGAAACAGCGACACCAAGCTCTGCTGTCCTGATAAGGGACACCTCCTGGGCTCCTCAGGGGCCAGGCCCATCCTAGCGGCTCAGCTGTTAACTGTCCCTCCCCACAGGAGGCCAGGAGCTGGCCGAGCTCATGACTTCCAAACAGCAGAGGGGAAACTGAGGCACGGGGACCAGGCAGCACGGCTGGGAAGGGCGCTCGGGTGGCTCCCTCCTGAGCCCGTCATTGCAGACAGCAGGGAACGGGGAGCATTGGGCACCCTGCACAGCTGGCGCTCCCAAAGCCAGGCACTTTCCATACGCAGCAGCAGAGCCACAAAGGCTGGCGGGCCCTTGACCTGTGCCCAGCCCCATGCCTGAGACACCATCTGACTTCACCCTCACCACTGCCCTCTGAGGTTCGGATGGCCTGTGTCCCCCTTATGCAGATGGGAAAGGTGAGGCACAGAGGCCATGCAGTCAGTGGGGGGCCAGGACCCCAGCCCAGCAGCCCATCTCCGAGCCCAGGATCCTGGCAATCACCTCAGTCTTCCTTTTGGTTTTTGTGGTGCTGGGGATGGAACCCAGGGCCTCGCGCACACGAACTCAGCCCTCTCCCAGGAGCCCTGTCGCTCCCTGAGGACCGCCTCCCTCTCTCTCTCTCTCTCTCCCTCCCTCTCCTCTCCTTTCTTTTCCTTCCCTCTCCCTCTCCCTCTCTCTCCCTCTCTCTCTCTCTCTCCCTCTCTCTCCCTCCCTCTCTCCTTCTCTCTCTCCCTCTCTCTCCCTCCCTCTCCTCTCCTTTCTTTTCCTTCCCTCTCCCTCTCCCTCTCCCTCTCCCTCTCTCTCTCTCTCACACACACACACACACACACACACACACACACACACAGTGTGGCTACACCATCCAGCAGAGCAGGACTGAAGGGAGGGTCAAAGCCCAACAGTCTAGAAAGCTCCTCCCGCCCGGCCCATCTGCGATTCTGTCCCATGGGAATGGATCAAATCCCAAATGGGACACAGACATAAAGAGCAGAACACGGTGCCCAGGACTCGGGACCTTCCTCCCATGCTGTTGAGGCCGGGAGCTCAGGATGGGGTGAGATGCGGGCCATTCTGGAGCACTGGTCTGAGGACACAGGACCACCCAACGAACAGGACCCTAGAGATCCCCTCGGCCAGCGCCGGAGTGAAGACCGGAGGCCAGAGGGGGGAAGCACACCCCCTGTTGCACGGAGAGCCATCCCGACCCAGGTCTGCTGACCTCCGCATGCCCACCCCACTGGCCACACCCACCTCCTCTACCAGACAGAGAGCAAGAACAGGGTGGCCTCGTCCCTGCGGTGTAGCCGTCTACCAACTGTGCCCACCCTGAAGAGCAGTGTCACAGCCTGGTGGCCACAGGGGCTGGACCTCCTGGGACACAGATTCCATGATTTTCCAATGGAACTGGACAAGAACAGGATCAGCAAGGAATGTGTGGCTCTGGCCACCCCTTTCAAAGGGCAAGAGGTCACTTCCTTCCTTCCTGGGCACTCTGCCTACTCCTCATTCTGGCCCCTAACACAGAGAATCATAAATCCCAGTTCACCAACATTCTACACTCTCAAAACTCCCTCGTTCTTATTTAAACACTACAACCCCATCAGGAAAACCCGGGTTAAGATTTTCACCCCCATTTTGCAGAAAAGGAAGAGGAGGCCAAGGGACACTACATGACTTGTCCTCAGTCTTCCTGAGCCAGTCACCAAATATGGGGGCTTCCTAAGCCTCGGGCCTAACCGGCTCCTCCCTGGGCAAGCCTTCAGGGCTCACTTGTGTGCCCCTGAATCCCAATGTCCAGCCTCAGCCCAGACCACAGCTCTGTGCCCACCCCCGACACTCAGTGCCTCTCCACACTCCATGGGTGCATCCCCAGAGCATCTCCAACTCCCATGTGCCAAGCTGCCCCCCACCTCCCCCCACTCCTGGCCTGAAGCTCTTCTAGTCTCAAAAACTGCTTTGTCCTCCAGCTTGCAAGTCCAAGATCCAGAAGTCATCCCTGCGGCCACCTCTTCTCTCTCCATTCTCCATCCACAGACCTTAAACCACCTCCTAACACCTCCCAGACCCGCCTGCCTCTGCCCATAGCCTTGCGCCCCCTGGGCCCAGCATAGTCATCTCAGCTCCAACATCTCTGCCTCGAGGAAGCCTCCCTGATCCCACAGGAGCTCAGAGGATTGCTAAACAGCAGAGCACTGTGATCAGACACGGACCTGAGTTCACAAACCCTGGATAAAGGGCTCTCTGTGCCTCAGTTTTAATCTCTGTAAATGGATGCGATTGAAGGACTTATTTCACAGGGCTGTAACGAGAACGAGCAAGTTGATGTACGTACAGTGCTTAAAAGTCCCTGGAATACACTGATTCTCTGTACCAAATACACAGGGGAGTGTCACACGGAGCTCCTTGGGAATTTGTGAGGGAGTGATATTTGGAGGAGCCTGAGAAATAATCAAAATTGTTGCCTGTCACTGTCCACCTCCAGCGTTGTTCATGGTCCCAGTACTTCCCGGTTTGATCCTTACAAAGGCATCTCTCCAACTTTTATGCATGTACAAACCTTGTCATGAGCATATCCTGAAAACAGATTCTGTGGGGCATGGTGGCACATGCCTGAAATACCAGAAGCTCGGGAGGCTAAGGCAGGAGGATTGCGAGTTCAAAGCCAGCCTCAGCAACTTAGCAAGGTCCTGAGCAACTTAGCAGACCGTAAATTAAAAAAAAAAAAAATTAAATGGCTGGGGTGCAGCTCCGTGGTTATATACCTCTGGGTTCAGTCCCTGATACCCACCAGACCTGGGATCTGCATTTCCCCAGCCCCGCAGAGATGCAGATGCTGCTGGTCCACAGACTGCGCTTGCAGGGCGCGGCTCTCCAGCGCTCCTGGAAGCTGGATACTATTATTCCCACTATTGCCATTTTACAGGATGGGAAACTGAGGCTCAGACAGGTAAAGACCCTTGTCCGAGGGTCACCCAGTGAGTGAAAAGCCAGGGTTTAAACTCAGGTGTGACACTTCCTAAGCAGAAAGACCTGGCTCGAGAGGCTCCTCCACACAGAGGTCCCCAGGCGCTAGCTCCAGCCCCTGCCCAGCCTGGGTCTGAGCCCTGCACAGTCCAGCCCTGGGCACGGTGCTGTTTACTGGCTGCTCCAGCCTCCTCTTTCCTGGTAAAGAGGACTCTCTGAGAGACGCTGGCCTGGCTGGCTCTTCCGTGTTCCCTGCTGGCCGCCACTATTTAGAGCTAGCTTCCTGCCTCCCAAAGCAGGTCCGTGTCCTCTACATTGTCCTCTGCTGGCTGCTACACAACCTTCTACCTCTGCCTCCCTCCATCTTTACCCACACATCTGTGTCCTCACTGCACACGTACACACATGCACACACACGCACACTCCCATGCGTACACACAGGCAGCACCCCGGCTCCCTCCTCTGCTGGCAGGAGGGCCCAATTGGGACCTCTGGATCCCACAGCAGAAGCAGCTGAGCTGGAAAGGTCGGTCTGGGCTGCTGCGAGGTCCTCTGCACTCCCAGTGCCATCCAGCCTGCCAGACACAGGCTCACCATGGGCAGGAAGAGCCTGCTTTCCAGCAGGGCTCTGGTCTCCCTCTGCCCTGCTCATCTGAGCAGGCACTGCTGCCCCTCAGAAGTCATGCCATGTTCTCCTCTTTGTTCTCCTCTTTCTTCTCCCCAGCCAGAAGTCCTATCCATATGCAGAGAGGAGAACCATTGGAAATCACCTAATCATTTACACCACATCTCACATATGAGAAAAACAGAGAGGGTGAGGTACCTGCCTTAGCCACACAGCAAGTGAGCTGCACAACTAAGATCAAAACATGGCTCTCCAGACCCTTCAGCACCTTTTCCATGTTCTTTAGAAGTCATATAGGGAGAGCACAGAGGTCATCTAGATTGGGATTCAGTCTCACTGGCTGGGTAGTCTCGGACAAGTTACTTCACCTCTCTGAACCTCAGTTTTGTCATCTCACATTGGGACAAAAAACACATTCTGAGGGTTGTTATAAAATGAAAATACAGAATATGTGTTTGGTGGCTGCTCAAGACCCCACATAGAACAGGTGCTTAACAAATATTCCACCTCTTCTCCTGCCATCACCACATGCTCGTCAAGGTGAGCGCGTCTCTGCCTGTGTGGGGTGCGGGGGTGCTTGTGCTGGGGATCAGGCTGGGGGCAGAGCACACTGTCTTAGAAATGACCTGCAGGACAGACCATCCCACTAGGACCTGGGGTGCGAGCAGCCACGCCCCTGCAGGCACTGAGACTGCTCCACAGGCCAGCTGCCCGCACACCTGGCCTCACACTTGCTTCCACAGGTGCGCTGGGTTCTGCCCTATGCAGATCTGGGGACAGAGCTCCACCCCCCTTCAAGTCTCCCCCCTCAACACACACACACACACACACACACACACACACACACACACTCACACTCTCACCAATAGCAGTAGTGAGCAGCATAGACTTCACTGTAGACGGAAGGGAGGGGATGGAGGGTCTTCACAGCACGTGTCACAGAAAACTACCTAAAGCCATCTTTGAAAAGTCTGGATAGGCTGGGCATGGTGGCACACGCCTGTCATCCCAGCTCCTCAGGAGGCTAAGGCAGGAGGATGGCAAGTTTGAGGCCAGCCTCAGCAACTGAGCAAGACCCTGGCTCAAAATTAAAAATAAAAAGGGCTGGGGATGCAGCTCAGTGGTAGAGCGCCTCTCGGTTCAATTTCAGTATGGAGGGAGGGAGGGAGGGAGGGAGGAAGTCCGTCCATCAGTCAGTCTAGATAGATGTGGTCTTTCACGGATCCCTCTTGGTCATTTTGCCACCCACAGAGGGGATGGGCTTGGCCAAGAGCCCTATGCCTAACATGACTCAGTGTCCCCAGAAGCCATGGAAGCCACAGAGGCATCTGAAGCAGATCCTTCCCCCCTCCATAGCCTCGGGTGGGCTGGGATCGGCTCTGCCCTGCCTGGCCACAGCCCGGGACAGGGAGTCAGCCACCATCCTGAGGTCCCTCGCTGCCTATTTGAATCTGGATAATATATATACATATATATAGTTGATTTTGCAGAGACACTTTGTGGAGGTCCCCACACTCCGGCCCTCAGTCAGACACTGGTCCTGCCAGGGCACCCCAACCTGGCCACCAGCCTCTGTCCCCTCCACCTCAGCATCGGCACCCTCTTCCCATGGGAGCTGTGGCCTTTGCCCTCTGTCGTTTCTCCCTTTTTACTGAAATATTCTTTGGGGGCTGGGGTGCAGCTCAATGGTGGAGGGCCTGCTGAGCCTGAGAAAGCCCCTGGCTCAACCCCAGCACCTCAAAATAAACACAGAACTAAATCCTTTTCTTCCCCATCCTGTCTACAGCCCTTCCTTCTTACCTTATCCCCAAGGATTTGCATTTTGGGTTTTCCTTCCTCTTTTCTTGAAATGTGTCTGTTTCCTCCTCTTTCTGGACCATCCCACCTTTATCCACTTGCCAGCTTTTTCTGAGAGCCTGCTGTGCCCTTAGGTGGACAGAAAAGTACTGGGAAAACAAGCCAGGGTGGTCGCTTTGGGAGGCCTGTGCCTGAGGGCGGGGCCTCAGTGGTTATGGTCACAACTGTCACTGTTTTCCTAGGGACTTTCTCTCGTAAATGAATGACCTGAATCAGCTCATTTAATCTTCACAACCACCTCAGGAGGCCAGTGCTCTTACCATCACTGTTTTATAGACAAGAAAACTGAGGCACAAGAGGCCAGCTCCCTCACTTACACAAGGCTACCAAGTGCCTCAGCCAGATTCCAGACCAGCCACAGGTTCACCTAACCGTACCTCACTGCCCCTCAGTGTGCCCACGTGCCCCAGAGCACAGAGGAAAAGACTAATGACTTGGCCTAAGGAAGTCAGGGAAGGCTTCATGGAGGAGGGACTTGGAGCTGGGTTTTGATGGATGAATAGAAGTTCACAAAATAAAGACCAGGAGAGACGTTCCAGTAAGAAAGCTTGGCCTGTGAGAAGTCGGCAGCACGTGACGCCATAGGGACCTGGAGCATGCAGCTGGGGGCAGGCGGCGGCCACCTCACACAGGCCCTGTGTCTGGAAGTGCTGGAGTCTGGTCCTGGAGGCAGCGAGGAGCCCCTGGGGACCGGCCAGCGCTCACTCTCCTTCCCACTCCCTGGTGTGGCCGCCCTCCCACGGCTCCCCACAATCCCCAGACTCACAGCCTGGCCTTTCTCCCCCCGTGACCCTCCTGTTCCGCAGGGGCTGTGAGGGCCTCGAGCATCTTCCCAATCCTGAGCGTGATCCTGCTCTTCATGGGTGGCCTCTGCATCGCAGCCAGCGAGTTCTACAAGACCCGGCACAACATCATCCTCAGCGCCGGCATCTTCTTCGTGTCTGCAGGTAATGGCCACCGAGCCAGGCAGGCGGGAGCCTGGGCCCAATGGAGGGAGAGGACCCCCCAGCCCGGGATGGGAGGACCTAGCAGAGGCACTGAGAGGGCAGGGCACCTCGAGGCCTCACTCAGGGGAAGGCACCACCTCCAGCCCCTCGGAGTCCCACAGGAACACCCCTTCCCTTGGCCCAGAGGCCATCGTCCTCCCACCATTTTCCAACTTAAATCCTGGGCCCTCTCAAGTGCTAGGCCTGTCCCCACCTGTCCTCTGCCCTACAGTACCCGCAAACTGAAAAGGCCATCCACGTGATGCCCAGCTCCAGCCTAGAAGTGAAGGGAGGACCGGCCCTCACGGTCCCAGCCAGGTGGTAGCAGGCAGGTCCCCAAATCCGACTTCTAACCAGTCACACTCGCCTCAGGGGCCAGAAAAGGAGCATGTCATGAGCCACTTAGTAGAACTGACTAACATCTGAGGAGCATTTACCATGTCCCAGGAGCCAAGAGCATCCACGAGTGTTCCTTTATGTAACCCTCCCCACGGCCCCTCAGGGGTCAGGTCTGCTATCAGCCCCAGTTTACAGAGGGGGAAACTGAGACAAAGCTTCACTTGCCAAAAGCTTTGAATGAAAGCAATGGTTCCCAGAGCCAGTCAACCTCCTGTTATACCAGCTTCAAATCCCTGTGCTGCCTTGAGCAAGTGGCTTAGCCTCTCTGACTCCTCATCTGTAAACTGTTCACGAAGCACTAAGCAGAGAAGGCTGCTCAATAAACAGCATCTATTGTTATTCCCAATCCGATGACCAGCACCTCTCTCCTCTCCACTCTTTCCACGTGTCTGTCTCACCATCCTTCCCCTCTAGATGGTACAATATTAAGGTGAAGTCCGCCAGTGTCCCTCTCTACCCATCCACCTGTGCATCACTGAAAGGGAAGGCTACCCAGCTGTCCCTGCCCTGTGATCCTGCCCGATGGCCCACATCCTCCGGAACTAACCCATCCTCTCTGGTCCCCCGCCCACCCCTGGTGCCCACAGGTCTTAGTAACATCATCGGCATCATAGTGTACATATCTGCCAATGCCGGGGACCCCTCCAAGAGCGACTCCAAAAAGAATAGTTACTCCTACGGCTGGTCCTTCTACTTCGGGGCCCTGTCCTTTATCATTGCCGAGATGGTCGGGGTGCTGGCGGTGCACATGTTCATCGACCGCCACAAACAGCTGCGGGCCACGGCCCGCGCCACGGACTACCTCCAGGCCTCGGCCATCACCCGCATCCCCAGCTACCGCTACCGCTACCAGCGCCGCAGCCGCTCCAGCTCGCGCTCCACCGAGCCCTCGCACTCCAGGGACGCCTCGCCCGTGGGCGTCAAGGGCTTCAACACCCTGCCGTCCACGGAGATCTCCATGTACACCCTCAGCCGGGACCCCCTGAAGGCCGCCACCACGCCCACCGCCACCTACAACTCGGACAGGGACAACAGCTTCCTCCAGGTCCACAACTGTATCCAGAAGGAGAACAAGGACTCTCTCCACTCCAACACAGCCAACCGCCGGACCACGCCCGTGTGAAGGGCCTGACGGGACGGGCGGGCGGGCAGAGGGGCCCGCGGGCGGGGAGGGCCCCGGGAGACCTCGGCGAGCAAAAAACACGAAACAAACAAAACAAAACAAAAAAAGAGAAAAAATAGCAAGTAAATTAAAAAAAAAAAAGAACAAAATAACAAGAGGAACAAAGAAGCAAAACAGGCAATGCGGGAAAAACATAAATGAGGAAAGACAAACTTTAAACTAAAGCTCGAGGGATAAACAATTAAAACTAGAAATAAATCTAAAAGAAAATGCATGATTTCCCATGTACCATTATTTTAACATTTAATAAAAACCAATTTAAATGAAAAAATAAAAGGGAACCAAGATAACATTAAAGCAAAAAGAGAGAGCGAGAGAGACAGAGAGGAGAGGAGTGGAAGGAAAAGGAATGCTCTTTGTATTTATTAGGGGGTTTTGTTACCTTCTTTTTCTTTTTAACTGTGGGAGAATTTAAAAAATCAAAAGTATTTAGTTCCCTTTAACCCCAGCGGGCCCTGCCTCCCTAGGAGAGTGCAGGGTGGAGACTCAGGGGCCCCCAGGGGCCAGGGGAGCCTGTGGTCACTGCCAGGTCCCTGGAGCCCCTGGGAGTGCACCCTGGGGACGCTGGGAATGCTCAGTGGCTCAAGAGCCGGCTCCGCCCAGCACTGATGGGGCAATTGTAGGCCTCCAGGTGACCAGAGCCCTTGGTCCCTCCTGTCCGTTAGGTGCCTGGAGGGGGTGCGCTAGGGGCTCGCCCAGCCCCAGGTTCCCAGTCCTTAATGGTCCTTAACCCACTGTGATGACTTCTAGCCTCGAGGAAAGGGAAAGAGAAGGGATGGCTGCCTCGTACCGAGACACCGAAACCCCGGAACCCTCAGGGTGAGCCTTTTGGGGTCACCACCCCCAAGCTCCTGTCATTGGGGTCAGGAGACACCCACCCCCCGGGGATATAAAGCAGCTCTCCCTCCTCGCCCCTCCCCTCAGGGCCACCCCGTGACCCTGGGGCGATAGTGAACCCCCAACTCATAGGCCTCCAGACCCCTGGGAAAGGGGCTCTTTGACCCTTGGGGGGTCCTTAGACTCACTGGCGCCCCCTTGGGGCCCAGCGGGTCCAACAGTGACACTGCAAAAAGGTTTCTTTTTACAAAAGAAAAAGGAAAAACAAGTGGTGATTTTTTTTTAATAAAAAAACCACAGACTATAAATAAATGTAAATATATAATAAGTGGATTTACTTGCAAGAAAATCAGATAGTATTTTTCTTTTAATTCTTTTCCAGCTTTAAACTGTGAAAACAAAAAATGGGGTGGGTGGGGGACTTAAAATTTAGCAGGGAACTTGTAAAGACAAAACAGAAAACAAATATACAAATCCATTAAAAATACAAAACTGTTGTGTGAGATGTGAGCTGGGCTTAAAGCCACGGGAGGAGGAGAAAGGCCCCAGTGAGCGGCAGGGAGTTTGCTGGAAAGATCTCTTCCTTCCATCAGGAAGTGCTGCTAATGTGGGAGAGAAGGAGGCCCCACCCCAACCTCCTCACACACCCATCCAGTCCAGTTGGCTAAGCCTGGCACAGCCCCTGTGCACAGGGACACACTCAGACCACACCCTCCCACCCCGCACACAGCCAGGGAGAAAACCAGCCCCCTCACACACAGAGCCATGGACAATGACACCAGAACCCCACGCTGGCCTCTGTGCTTCTGCATGCCCACGCACTGCACACACCACACACACACACACACACACACACACACTCACATGCATGGAGAGGGCACTGGTCTGGAACCCAGGACTGGATTCTGGACTTCCTTGTTCTGTGGCCTCTCTGGGCCTTCATTTCCCCTGAGTAAGCGTGTGCACTGACCAATGAGCTCCAAAAACCGGTTCTTGTCCCATGTATCTGACTTTTAAGATCGTTCCAGAGGAACACGCCAGGGATGATAAAACAGCTACCACTGTGTTCCAGTGACATTGAGAACATTCCCAAGTTGTCAGTCAAGTCTCTCTCTCTCTCCCATCCCCTGCACACGTGCGCGCGCTAGTGCACACACACACACACACACACACACACACACACTCACACCATATGCCTCCTCACTGTGCTCCCCAGCCCCCTATCCCACATCCAATGTCAAAGCAAAAATATACACACGACAGCCAATGTATCCTGCCATTCAATGAGAGAAAAGACAAAGAGGTCCCCAAAGCCACTCTTCATCTTGTGTCCCTTTTCTTTAATGCCATAGCCCCTTTGTAGAGAGTGAAAAGACTCCCTTGAGAGAAGAAGTCAGCCGCCAAAGTCCTCCACTGTCTTTGGGAGTCAGTAAAAAAGAGGATCTCTGAGGTTTGCCAGGAGGGGACAAGAATCTCCCTCTATGGAGACAGTTTCAACAGAGTGCCATCCCTGTCCCCGGGAGAGCCCCAGACCAAGCTTAAACTTCACTACCCACTACAGCGCGGGGACACCCAGATTTCTCCCTTTTCTTGCCCAAAGCAACAAGGGCCAGTTCAGACTGAGCAGAATCCAACAGCTTTTCCATGCTAGAAACTTACTTCCAACCAGCCTGTGAGCCAGTCCACGGACTGTGGCCCCTGCCGCCTGCAGCAGCCACCTCTGTCTGCATGTTCCCCACTGGCCCTCCCGAGGTCTCCCAGGTGGAGCTCTCTGGGGAGCAGGAGGGGAGACTGGACGGGTCCTTGAGCTTCACACTCCCAGCTGCCCTTCCTGCCTTTTGTCTGTAAGAGAAGGTTCTTGCCCCAGCTCAGCAGCTGGAGCTTACAACCCAGCCCCAGCACAAGGCAGACCATCTGCCAGCTCAGCCCAGAGTGCAAGGGGCAGCCATGGGCCCCAGCCCCACAGTGGGGGCCACTTAGTTTGTGATGACAACAGAGTATCTCTCAGAGTGGGCAGGAATGGCAGTCTATCCCTTCCCCACCCCACTTGCAACCACCCCACCAGATTCCAAAGCAGTACGGATCAAGACCTGGAGAGAAGGAGGGGCCCGGGGCGCACGGCTGACCAGTGGGCACAGTCCAGCCAGAGAGGCGAACTGGCCCCGGTTCTCAGAGTTCTGTGGAGGACTTGGGCTGGTGATCACACTTCTCTCCTGGCCAGGCGGCAAGGCCTGGGGCCTGAGGCTGCTTGGAGAAGGCCATGGGGGTGGGGGCGTGGGAGACACCAGAGTGGCCAAGAAAGGGCTAGGGGGCCAGGAGGGAAGGAGCTGGGACTCGGACTGCCAGGGCACTGCTTCCCAGGGTGGATGACTGCTCATGTCCAGCTCCAACCAGTCCAAGAAATCAACCTCCATTTTATTTTCTTGGTGGGTCCTTTTTTTTTTTTTTTCAGACTGTTAACAGAAAAAAATTTTAAAAATCAGAAAACTAAAAAAAAAAAAAAACAAACAAAAAATCCTGGTACATGAAATAAAGATTTTTTTTTATAGCTTGGTCCTCACTTCAGTGGATTTCTTTCATTGGTTTCCCAGTTCTTGGCATTCCATTTGCAGCAATCTAAGGCCACGGATTCTCAGAGCTGGGGGATGGGAGGCTTGGATGCCATCATCATGAGCCCTCTCTGAAATATCCCTTACTGAATCTGCATGCCTCCAGGGACAAGGGGCTCACCTCCCCCAAAGGCAGCACCAGCCAATGCTGGGCAGCACCCAGCAGCAGCCTCCTCTGCATGGCCAAGGTCAAGGCCAATCCATATCTTCCCTCACACTCCAACAACTCGAGCAAACCTCCCCAGTTTCAGCATGGCAGCCCAGGTGGGCCCATGACATCCTTCAGCTTCCTCTTTCAGAATAAAGGAGCCCCACTCAACATCCCAGGCATGGCCTTGAGTTTCTGTTTTCCCTTGGAGAGCTGCACCCAGGAGTGGACATGACCTTGACCTTGCCAGCTTATTCTGCATCCTGCCTAAAGAGAGAGATTGCTCAAGGGGACCACGAGGTGGCAGAGAGTGGAGAGGGTCTTGTGGGACCATCTGGAGCTCTCTCAACTTGAAGAGATGGGACACCAACGAGAGAATCTGACCCTTGACATTGGAAAAAGGCCCTGTTTGAGAGCAGTTAAAGAACTAGGCCACCACCACCCAGCTGGACCAGCAGACTGCCAGGGCCAGTGATTTGAAGGAGGGCTTAGCACCTCTGAAAATGATCTGAATACATTTCATTAATTCATTTGATCCTTAAAAAGCTGTCATGCTGAAGAGGATGATGGTGGAAAACCAGTGTTTCAAAATCAAATCAACACGTAAGCAAACAAAAACTTGATGCATCTGTTGGCAAAATTTTTTTTCTTAGTATCAGGGATTGAACTCAGGGACACTCAACCACGGAGTCACATCCCCAGGCCTATTTTGTATTTTATTTAGAGACAGGGTCTCACTGAGTTGCTTAGTGCCTCACAGTTGCAGAGGCTGGCTTTGAACTTGGATCCTCTTGTCTCAGCCTCCCCAGCTACTGGGATTACAGGCAAACACCACCATGCTCGGCCTGTTGGCAAATCTTAAAACACCCACCTGCCCTCCTTCCAATGCTTTCTTCACCCACCTCCCCATTTCCTTACTGAATTTATCATCCTGGGTCTTGAAGGTCAGGTAGGATCTCACCACAGATGCCATGGTGAACTACAGGGAAGAGAGCAGCCCAGCGGCACAGTCAGGGCACAGTGCTCAGGAGAGGAACAGGTTGCCTCCCGCCCAGCAGACATCAATTGGCACACACCAAAAAGGCTCTGAGGTCTCGTTAGTTAGGATGATTGGGACTCACTGACCTGGTTATTTTAATATTGTCATTTGGAGGTCCAGAAAATGACCAATGGGGGGGCACCAAGTCACCTTAGAAATAGCCAGGGTCAACTGCCCAGTAGCAGGGCCTGGGGAGTACAACACACTATAGTCCCAACCTTGACGCCAGGGCTGCTTCAGAAGCCTGAGGGAGTAGGGGTCTTGGGAGGGGAGAGGTTGTCTGAGGTTAGGGAAGGAAGCTTGGCCACCATTCAGCTGTCCTGGGGCTGAAGAGGAAGGAGATGGCCTTGGGTGAGACCTGAGGGAGGAAGCTCAAACCACAAAGCCCTGAAACAGTATACCCTAGAACTGACCAATGTTCAAATCTCTCTGCTCAATTCAGGCCCAGTCTCTGGGGGGTCACAGTGCCAAGCCCTCCCTCCCCAAATTCCAATCACCTCTTTTTTGGGCTCACCAGAAACAATTGCAAGGCCCAGAACAAGAGGCCAGTGGAAGCTCAAAGATCCTGAGTCTAAACACTAACAGCAATGAATCAAATTAGCTGTATGTTCTATCCTCTGTCCTGACACTGTTTCTTTGTGACAACCTCAGATGCTAGTTTTGGATTTCGAGTTCTCAGCCTCCTCTGAATTCTGCCCTGAGAGTGACAGCACAGCACAAGCCCACCACGGTAGCCTGGACCCTAGCTTCTCACCCCCAGCCTGTCCCTTCCCTCCCTGCCCCAGCCGCATTCAGCATGTGAGGGGCATCTCCCGCGAAGGGAGCACACCCCAGCAGCACAGCCAAGTTCCCCAAACAGCACTCCTTGGTCAGCCCTTGGGCCTGTCTACCACAAATGGTGGCCAATCGTGGAAGCTGGCTTGGTGGAACCTTTGGGCAGAAATCTAGAGTAGCAGGCACCAGAGCAAGGTCCAGAAGAGCAGGGGTTGGGGCAGCCCATTCCCTTGGCCTTGGTCTATTCTTCCTTTGGTCTGCGGAGGGCCACAGCAGGGTGCCCTAAGACCCAGGGTCCATCACAGGCCTCTCTCCATCTAGTGACAATACAGCCTTTCTCTGTCTGGCTTTTGAATATAGATTTCAATACTCAGAGCCCAGCCTTAGGTCTCTGGTTCCCATAGAATCAGATAAGAGGCCATGGAGCTCTGAAGACCTGTCCCTTCATGGAAGGAACTCGCAGTCAGAGTCCAGAGAGGGCAAATGATATATGTGCCCTGAAAATCCCTCAGGAAGCTCAGGACCCCAGCCTCAGCCATTGTTCCCAGCCACACCCCCTGCTGGAGCCTGGAAGTTCATTCCTCCTTCATTCAGTTCCGGGATGAGTCCTGCTGTCCTGCTGTCCTCACCCAACTCCATGAACTCTCAAAGTATCTGCAGGGTGAGGCAGGTGGGCCTCTCAGAGAGCATTTAGACCAGCCTAACAAGGAGCATCAGTTTGGACTGGTTTCCAAGTGATGCGAAAAAGCTGGCTGATGGCCAACAACTGCCTGCTCCCCTCATGCCCAGGCTCCCCAAAGAAGCAGCTCCCAGCCAGCTTGCAGCTTCTCCTCCCTGATAAGGACTTGCCCACCGCCCTCCCTACCGCTCTCTGTCACACATCCCAGTCCCAAGGTGCACCAGGCTAGCTCCTAAGGGCCCCTGCGAGCCAACCATATGCCTTTCTTCCCAACTTCACGTTCAGGTACATCACATAGGCAACTTGAAATGGCCATAGCTCAGATGCCCAAACGCTATGAACAGGGCGGGCTTGTTTGTTAACGAAGAGCCAGTGTCAGACATTCACCAGCACCCAGTGCGACTCTGCAGGCATGCGTGTGCAAACAGCCTCACTCGTATGCACCTGAGAGAAGTACCCAAACTCCAGCGTGTGTTCACATGCTCTGTCCACGTGCCTCGTCCTATGTGCACACACACCCCCCTCTGGAATTAGATCCATTTACGTAAACACATTCGTTGGGCCTCAGCACTTATTAACCATGTTTTCTCCACCAAGCCTTGATTTGCTCTGGGGAGCACACAGATGTCAAGGACATGGTATCCTGAGGACGCTCTCAGGAGAGGGAGAGACAGACACAGATGGGAACACGGAGACTCCCAGAGAAATTCCATAATGCGGTGCAAGTGGAAAAAGGACTAACCCAGGGCGGAGCTCAGGAGGACACCTGGCCCAGGGTGTGCCTGCCCTCCCCCTGCTCTCCCCTGCCCTCCTAAGGACACACAGACCACAGACACTCGAGTCCGTACTCCAGGGGTATTCCTGTGTGTGCAGCAAGACTGCGCTCAAGCCCTGTCAGAGCAGAGGAGCACAGTGCCAGGTCAGATGGCCCAAATTTGTCACCAGGTGCACCAGCCCTGAAGCAATGAGTCCAGTCTTGCCCCACCCCATCTCAATCCCCTCTTTCTCAGCTTCTCTCTCTCCCATCCCCCTCCTCCCTCCCTGAGGAACTACTGTCCCCTCAGTCCACCTTACCCACACCACTAGGGAAGCATTCCAAGGGACAAGAAGTGGATGGTGACAGGACCCCTGGCACCTCTGTCACTGGTACTCAATGTGGAGAAGGAAATGAGGCCACGAATGGAACTCTGAAGTGACCCTCTGAAACGTGATGAGACTGGCAGGACCAAGGGGCCTCGAGGGAGAGCTTCTGCCCTGTCCTCTTCTCAGGAGCAGTGTCTGGGGGTGTGAGCCCAGACCCCAGCGTCAGGCCAGAGGCTAGTCACTGGTGGGGGTGGGAAGCAGAGGGGAAGGGGAGGGCTTGAACCGAACCACTGTTTCTTTATGTCACTCGGTCAGAAACCGTCAGAGGTTCTGCAGTGCCTCACAGTAGAGCCCACAGAGCCCTCCCAAGTCGGGCCCTTGTTGATCTATCTTGCTACACAAACTGGGATTTACTGAGAACCTGCAATGCATCGGGCGCTGCCAAAATATATTTTATCACGGTTCCATTAAGCAGATATCATCTTCCCCTTCACAGAGATGAATCCTGAGGCTCAGAGAGGCAGCATAGTGTGAGGGTTAAGAACAGGGGCTCTGGTGGGGCACAGAGGCACACGCCTATAATCCCAGCAGCTCTAGAGGCTGAGACAGGAGGATCACAGTTCAAAGTCAGCCTCGGCAACTTAGCATGGCCTTAAGTAACAGTGAAACCCTGTCTCAAAATACAAAATAAAAAGGGCTAGGGATGCAGCTCAGTGGTAAAGTGCCCAGGGTTCAATCCTTGGTACCAAAAAAATAAAAAGAAAAACAGGGGCTTTGGCACCACATCACCAGGGTTCAGACCCCAGCTCTTGTCACCCACTAGCAGGAGTTCGGGCCAATAGTGAAGCATCAGTTGCCTCATCCATGAAAGAGGGGAAATAACAGAAGCCATTTGATGAGGTGACCACAGTAGAGCCCAGCACGCAGTCATAGTAGCACCAGCTCAAACGTATTTAGCACTTCCTCCCACCAAAGCGAACACTCAATAACTGTGACCATAGAACCAGGAGGGGCTGGGATTTCAGCACAGCTGGGGTCCAAAGGTGGGCATCTTTGAGTCCCAAGCCCTAACTGGTGCCACGCTCTGTCCTGACCCCATCACCTATATACACACACCTCCCAGGTCCCCTAGAGAGGTACAGAGGGCAACAAGACAGGTGGGGCGGTTCTCCAAGGCAGGGGCTTGGCGGTCTAGGCACAGAGGCGGTGCCAGGATCACTCGGGGTTGCTGTGCTGTTGCGCCCCTGAGAGCGCAGACTAAGGTTGAGTCTAAGCTCGCCAACCTCAAGCACAGTCCCTTCTGGGCTCCACCACCACACTGGCTCTCGAGAGTACTGCAGGACCACACTGATGCCATTCGTTCATTCATTGGGGAACTACGACATGCCCTCCTCCTTAGTTAGTGCCGAGGGGCAGTGATCAAGATGAACATGTTCCCTGCCCTGTAACGCATGTCTAGAAAGGAACAGGGGAAATTAGCAAGAACCAAATAATTAGCTGAGCGCAGTAGCACATGCCTGTAATCCCAACAACTCAGAAGACTGACACAGGAGGACTGCAAGTTCAATGCCAACCTCGGCAACTTAGTGAGACCCTGTCTCAAAATAAAAAATAAAGAGCTAGGATGTAGCAATCCCTACTACTGCAAAAAAAAAATCAAACAATTATATAATTATAGATCATCATGAATACAAAACATTGGGGCAATGTTTAAAAAAAATAAAAGGAGTTGCCCCCTTTAAGCTACCTTAGAACAACTTCGTGCCTTAGAACAACTGCCATTTTAGTATCTGTCACAATTCTGCAGGCTCAGTGGGGCAGTTCTCCCGTTCCACGTGATGGTGGCTGGGGCTGCAGTCATCCGGGGGATCCCAGAGCTGGAACCCCCAAGCTGGCTCTCGCACAGGGCCAGGGCTGATGTGAATGCCGTTGGCTGGGAGCCTGCTGACCGGGACACCTAACTTTCCCCACTGTGGTCTCTCTGTGTGATGCAGGCCTCACACAGCACCTGGGTTCCAAGTGACAGAGAGTAGAAGCTGCCAGTCAGCTGGATGTCTAGTCTCAGAAGTCTCAGCACAATTTGTTGGTCAAAGCAAATGCAAGGCCCAGTCCAGTTCCAGGGGATGAGAAGTGGAGTCCAGCTCTGGATGGCGTGCAGGAAGGACACGAGGGGAACCTCTCTGAAGCCCAACAGGACAGCTGCGGGGCCTCTCTGAGACGCAGCTGTTTACATGAAACTCAAGGGGTAAGGAGAACAGGCAGCAAAGCAGGGGGTGACAGATAGCAGAAGGTTTCAGGCAGAGGTAACAATAAGTGCAAAGTTCCCTTTCCTGAGACCTGGAAGACCTGGGCCTAGGAGCAGATCCAGACCACATGGCTATCCCAGTTAAAGGGACAAGCAAGACAGGATGAGGCAGAAGAGCTGGGGCAGGCCTTTGGGTTAGAGTCTAACAGGAAGCAACAGGACAAGAAGCATAAGCTTCCCAGCAAGCAAGACAAAAAAGGAAACAAACGTGCATTGTGTGCCTTTCACGGCAAAGTCAATGCTTTAGGTACTGTAGGGAAGAAAGCATTTTTTCTTGCTTTCCGGCTCTCTTGGGAAGAAAAAAAACACACAAATAATAACTAACAACAACTCAATATGAAAAAACAGGGACGGCCAAAAGAGTGCAGCCCAGGCAGACTGTGGGACGGAAGTCTTAGAATCTTGGCATCTCGGAGTCCTCACCCTTGAGAGGCAGCGCAGAGGGCAGGCAGGAGAGCAGGGCCGGCCGAGGGGAAGGCCTGTCCTGGAGCCCAGATCTGCCTTTCTCCACTGTGTGGTTCAAGCCAAGGGCAGAATCCTTGAGCCTCTGTTTCCTCATCTGCGACCTGGGCTCTGTGATACCCACACAGGATTGGTGGTTGGGATACTCAGAGGAGACACAGCAAGTGGAAGCTCCCAGTGCAGCACCTGGACACAGCTGGCACGCCCAGAAAAGTGGTGATGACCCCAGCAAACCATTCAGCTCTCCCTTCGCACAGGCATACACTGACAGCAACACTGGGACAGATCAATCATCTTTCCCATTTTAAAAATTAAGAAATTGAGCCTCAGAGAGGTTATGCTATGTGCCCGAGTCACATGGCAGAAATAAGTGGAGCTGGGAAAATAAGCCAGGCAGTGCACGGCCCTGGAGCTCACGTCTCCAGACCCACACTAACCCACCCCGTCACCCCTAATTCCCACCTGCTCAGTCCCTGCTAGAGCACCCACCAATGAAGGGAAGCTCCTTCCCCACAGAGCAAGCCCCTCCCTTGCCTCCTTCCCACCTCCCGCCTCTGCCCACCGTCGTCTCGGCTTTGTCCCTGGAGTTCACAAAAGCCAGACATAACTGTCTTCCACAGGAAGGCCCCTCACAGCCAGTGGTGTCTGCTGGAGGGACTGGCACAGTAGGAGGGTGGGGAGGAGGCCGGGCCCAGGCTCCTCAAGAGTCACTCGCTTGGCACGTGGTGAGCCCCATAAGCCTGTGAATTGAATAAAGATGAACCAAACCAAACTGAATTGGGTTGAGACTGACTGGAATGGACTGAGACAAATTGCAAGATGGACAGATGGATGGATGGATGGATGGATGGACAGATGGACAGACAGATGGAAAAATATAAATGGCTGATTAGATGGTAAGACGGATGGTTGCTGGGGTAAGTGAAGCAGTGGATGATGTTGGTGGGTGGGTGGGAGGAGCCTGGTAGTCATACCTGACAGGGGATTCTGGTACCTGAAGGCACAGAGGCAGGAATGCCCAGATGTTGGGGAATAAGTCAGTGTGACAGGGGCAGAGGGCTCCCTTCGGGAGGAAGCAGGAAGGTGACCATTCACATCTCCCCATAGGGAAATGGGTGCACACCCAGGGTGCTGCACAAGAACAGGGCTGGGTGGAAGGCGGCTGCTGGGCAGGGAGGAGTTAACAGCAGGATGGCTCCCAGGCCAGCTGCGACCAGGGTGACACTGATAGATTACAGCATGTCCTCCATACTAATAACACTGCAGCGTCCTCCTCCCGCTGCTCCCCGCCAGCGCCAGCCCAGCGGATCAATACCAAAGGCACGCACTGAAGAGCCTCAGCCCACTCCCTCCACAGCCTGACCCAGGGTGGAAGGGACTTTAAGTTCAGCTCTGCCCAGCCCAGGTGCTCCTGAGGCCAGGGGTGGGATCCCATCCACCTTGTCACCCCTGACCCCTCCCAGGCCAGTCTAGGACAGCCCTCTCCAAAAGTTTGCCAGATGAAAGATCAGCCCTGTGACCAACGCAGAGTCCTCACGAAAACACCTCCATGGCACGTGGTCCCTCATCCCTCAGCAGTCTCCCATGGCAGGAGGTCCTCAACCGCCCTGGGCAGCCAGCGCCTTCCCTGCTGGACAGCTCTGATGATCAAATCATCTTCTCTTCTCTGAGTTCATCCAATCCCTTTCTTTATTTCCCAATTTCTTCCTCTTCCCTGGCCACCCTTCTCCCGTCCCAAGCCATCTAGTAATCCAGTCTTCATCTCCCGAGGTGCTGAAGCGCTCACAGATGAGGACCCGAGGCACAGAGAGATTACATAACAGCCACACAGCGGCAGAGCGAGGGCCTGGACCAAGCCCGTGGCTTCCACATGCCATTCCAGGCCACACGCCATTCCAGGCCCCAGGCTCAGGGCACGGAGGTTCCCACATCTTCTTGGCCTCATGAGAGTCCAAAAAGGACATAAAGGGTCCTCTACGGTCCCACCCCCAAGGGAGGCAGAGGGACTTGCTCGAGGTTGCAGAACCAAGGAGCTACCTGATCCGGGGGCTCTTCCCCTCCTCCCTGCCACCCACCCAGACAGCAGCCTCCAAGAAGCACTTCCCATGGAGGAGCCCAGGGCAGTTCCAGGCCCGGGGCGGCGAGAAGACAAGACAAGGCTAGAGCCTCTTATTCCTCCAGGGAGCCAGGAGGCAGTCAGCGACTCTGCCACCAGGTCACAGGTGTCTTTCTCACCTGTGTGAGAAAGAATGGGAGGCTGTCAGAGAGCCGACTCATTTTTTGAAAACTGATTTCAAAAATGGGAGGCAGGGATCGAGGAAGATTTCATTTGTGTATCAACGCAACTGCTGCATTAGCCCTAGTCCTGACAGGAGATCGCTGCACACTGGGCCCCAGCCTGACCCAGCCCATGTACCTGCCTCCTAAGCCCTCCCCCACCCCACCCTCCCCTGCAGTGTGCAGGAGTGGGTGACGGCCGCCACGAGGCTCTGACTGCACTGAAGCCTGAAGAGGGACATGCTTGCCCAGAATCCCCCACCACCACCCAGGCCAGACCTCCCAGCTCCTGAGCCCACAGCCACCCTCCCAGTCCAGTCCTGGGGCCTGTGGGTGGGAACTGTCCAGGAAGTCAGCATGCAGCCCAGATGAGAACTGGTCGCTCCCAAGCCTGTGGGCACCTATGCCCTCTGAGTGTACCTCCAACCCCAAATACCCAAGTGCCCTGGCCACACCTAAAGGGCTCTTTTCCCTGATTCACCGCATTCATTCTCTCTCTAGGCCTCAGGGTCCCCCTTTCAGGGTCTCCACTGCTCACCCACAGCGCAGGCCTACACGCTTGCATGGGACCTCTGAAAGTCCACAGTCCACCCCCCGCCACACCCGCCTAGCCCTCCCATTTCCTTTCTGAAACTATAATTTAGTGGTAACTCTTCAAGCTTGCCTAACAATCAAGATGGAAACTCCTGCTGATGTCCCCAAAGCCCAGCCTGCAACCAACATGTCCTTGTTTCTTCTTAGTATTGGGCTTGTTTCTGGATAAAACATCTCTATGAGAAAACACAAGAAATGGTAAGAGTGGTCTCCCCTGAGGAGGGGGAGGGGGCTTGGGAGCCAGGAGGTGGGGAGGTGGGACACCTTAAAGCCTTCTGGATTTTGTACCATGAACATGAAAATCTATGCAATGTTAATGACTTCACTTCAGTAGAGGAGACCATTAAAATCTGAAATAAAAGGGCCCAGGAATGCAGCTCAGGGGTAGAGCGCTTGCCCAGCATGAGGGAGGAGGCCCCGGGACCACCCCAGCACTACAAAGAAAGACCCCTCCTGACTCCACTGGCACTAATCTTCCGACCATGGACCACTTGCTTGCACCCTTTAAGCCTCAGCTCACTCATCTACAAAGTGGGGAGGTGCATCGCAGCACCTGCCTAGAAAGAGAGTTAATAGCCAATGCTCAGAAAGCACCGGCAGCCACAACGGCCACCAGCCAGGGCTTGGTAAATATGAGTGACAGTCATCTCTTTGTCCACCTTCTCCACGGAACTCTGAGCCCCTGGACAGTAAGAACTATAATATTCAACTCTGGATCCCAGAACCTGGGCCAGCTCCCCGCATGATAGCTCCCTGACGTCTATGGGGTGCCAGGCACAGGCCCCAAGGCGGCCAGCACCACTGTCTTTCCAGCCCTAACCCCATCTCATCCTCAAAGGTGATTGACACCCTCTGACAGATCTGGCCTGGACACACACCACTGGACACACACACTTTTCTGCCCTCCACCCCCGGCGCCTTCCTGTTATCCGCAAACTCGTCTCATCCTTCAAGACTGCTTCTGGGCATAGGCCTCCCCCTACTCAGACCACCTAGTACAGACTTCTGAGCATCTCATCCCAGACTGTATTGTCAGCTACTTGCTACACACACACACACACACACACACACACCCTGCTCCAGAAGCTCCAGGGCACCAGGCTGCTCTGCGTCTCTGCAGGCCCAGTGCTTAGCATGGAGCAGGCACTCTGAAAACATTCCCTGGATGAAGAAATGAATGGATGTACAGACCACTCCTGACCACACAGCCACCGGCAGCCTTCAAGGATCAGATCTGGTGAGTCACTCATGCCCTGCAAATGCCATGCAGCAAAAGCAGTGACCTCCTCTCTTTGCATCTCTCTCACCAGCTCCAACCCAGAAGCTGCACCTCTCAGCCTGACGCACCCTGAGAGCCTCCCGGCTACAGCTCGCACCCTCCCACACTGCAGCTTCAGAGGGGCTGAGCGGCCTGCAGGGAGCTCCCCACCTCCTCTCCATGTCACAGAGGTCTGCTGAAGCCCTTGGCCAGGAGCTGGCCTAGGAGTGGGGACAGAGCCTTCACAAAGAAATAGTGGCAGGAAGAGACAGTCCACCACCTATGGTCAGTGAAAGTCTACCATGCGCACGCTACTCTGTGCTAATGCCACCACCTCTGTGTGCCTTGGTTTCCTCCTCAAAGGGCGGGGGGCGGGGGTGGGGGCAGAAAGACCCATCCCATTTAATATACGAGGATGGTTGGGTAGATGGAACCGGGGATCTAAGTAAATTGCTTGCTATCCATGAAGCCCTATATCCAATGTTACTATTGTTATTATTTATTTATCTTAACACAGCACTGATGGATAACCAAAGGCCGCTTCTGCAGCCACACTGACTTGCACATAGTAGGCATTTAACTGGTATTTGATGCATTGAAATGCAGTCTTGACACCGGACATGTCTTTTCACGACTTAGGGAGCAGCGCCATCTAGTGTCCAAAAGGCAGAACACCTGGACCCTCGGGTCAATAGCTCAGGGAGGTGGGTGCCCTGTCCTCTCAGGACAGATGCAAGGAAAAGTCAGCATGACCCCACAGAACATGGAGAGACTTCTTCATAGATATGGTACAGGCTCAAAGTGTAGACAGGTGCAACAGAATTCGAAGCAACATTCAGATCATTTCTCTGCATAGGAGTTTTGGGGCGAATCGATCACCCAAGGAGCAGTCCAACCTCATGCTCGGTGCTCCAGTCAGACCCTGCAGGAGGGTTGCTCATCCCTCACCTAAGAAGACTTGAATGTAGCTCTGCCACTCACATACTGTGACCTTGAGTGGACTGTTGACCCTCCCAGCTCCTTTCTCATCTATTCAATGAGGTCCCTAACCTGCACCTGTGGCCCACTTCAAAGAGTTATTGTGAAGATCAAATGAGATTTTTTTTAAATTTTTTTAAAAAACCCAACTAGTTTATAAATTGTAAAGTGCTGCACAAACATGATGGATGCTGACTGTTATAACTTCCAATGATAGTGGTAACTGACCTCTGTAGAGCCTCTCACCATGCTAACTCTTTTTTGCACACAATATCATTCAATGCTCACCAAACCCTACAAAACAGGTATTTTGAAGAAGCCCATTTTGTAGATGTGGACATTGAGGTTTACAGAAATTTGAAATTTTGCCCAATGTTTTTAGAAGGAAAGCCAGGATTTAAACTCAGGGCAATGGGGCTTTCAAAGTGGGGTTGTCAACCACAGGGCTATATTGTCTTGATAGTTTCATCCAAAAATAATAAATAAATAAATAAATGTTTAAAAAGCAGTTCTAACTACTGGGTGGGCATATGAATGAAGCCCTAACACACAGTGGTAGGTAGGCACCCTAAAGAAAACAAAAGAATTATTACCATTTCTCTTCTTTTGCCCATTAAATTCTGCTTCCCTCCCATCTTACCCTAGTGTTGCCTTTGACCTTGGAGCCTCCTGGAAAAGGGGGGCCCTTGGGTCCAACACCCAGTGCCTCACTCACAGCCAAAGTCAGAGAATCTCAAACATTCCCTCCTGGGCTCCAAGCTTAGCAAAAGGCCACCCATGCTCCCATGGGAATAGCAAAGGCAGATGTGGGGACAGGTCCCCTTCAAGGTCTCTGTCAAACAGATGGTACCAAAATCTGTTGGAGAAGGTGGCAATTTTCCAACAATCAGAGTGACCCTCACATGTCTAGCATCCTCTTGTGCTGTTTTCTCAATATTTGGCCCTTAGAATTCTCCTTTGAGGTTAGAATCCTTAGCCCTACTTTACAGATAAGGAAACAAGCCCAAGGAGATGAAGTGATTTATCCCAGGTCACACTGCAGATCAATGGCACAGACAGGACTTGAGTCCAAGACTCCAAAGCACAAACCCTCTGACCTCCAAGGAACCCAGAGACAGGGAGGCCCACAACCACTTCTGTCCACAGTGGCGGTTCCAACACTGCTGCTGTCCATGGACCATATGACCCCAGGCTCGCCACAGAGCCTCCCTGGCTTTGTGCAGAGATCCCTGCCAGCTCCGACTTGTTGTCCTTTATGCCTGTCCTTGAGCCATAAAGATGAGGGTGTTCAGCAGCATCTGCAGGTTTTATAGAGAAGCAGCTGTGACTTCGCCTCCCTCGGGAGCTTTTCCCGGCTTCCCAAGGCTGTTATTACCTCAGTGCTCTCGCGGCACCCGCAGCACTGCAGCACGATTTGTGTGCAAATCCCAGAGAGCCAGGCAACGAGCACACGTGGACATGAAGAAGGATGGGTATGGGCAATAGGGCACGGTGGGGACTGCAGCAAAGTACAGAGCCATGGTTAAGGGGATGGCTCTGTTCAGCTGCAGATTCTTATCATGCAGGAAAGAAAGAAGGCCAGCCCAGCATGGCCATATCTTATAAGAAGTGAAAAATCTGGATTTTTAGTGAAATATAACATTTAAACGTAGGTTTAAAATACATTTAATTAAGTACCCCAGAGCTATTGCAGCCCCTGGATTAATCACATCTAATTTCCTCACTAGAGTCTAACTAGGTCTCTGAACACTGAGTGACCAACCCTAGGCCATTCTCACAGGTGACCAGTAATTTGATTTTTGAAATGTCTCAAGATCTTAGCCTGGTCAAAGCCACTCTCCCAGGTTTCCAGAGACTGTATTTATCCACTGACATGTATTAAGGATCCACTGCTTGCCACGTGCTGTCTTAGACCCAGTAGCTGCATTCACAGACCTGATTCTCATTCTCTCCCTCGATGGTGCATAGGATTTCATCCATTTTACAGATGAGGAAACTGAGGCTCAGAGAGTCCAGCAACTTGGCCAAGGTCACACAGCTAGTAGTAAACCTGGGATTCAAACTCAGGCAGTCTGACTCCAGACGGTGGGAACAAGGGCATGCAGCACGAACAGAAGAGATAGGCTGTGCTGCAGGAGGCAGGCCACAGGTTCAGAGAGCAGCGCTTCCCAGCCCATGACTGCATAGAGAGATCAAGCCAAAATTCCCATTTCTCTTTGTCCCTAGGACACCAAACCCCAGCTTCCAGCAGAAGAAAACGTGGGGCACAGAGAAGGAGCCAAGGGGAGGCCTGGCTATTGCTCATCCTGTTGAAACAGTCAAACACTCTGTAAACTAGCTAAATGGTTCCAAAGGAAATGGGAATCTATTTTGTCTCCTGTCGCCAGGGCTGCAAATCCTGATATATCTCAGGCACAGCAGAGAGGCGGATGGCTCAGCACTTGGAGAGATGCCTGCGTGCGGCAGGAAGTGGGGTGGATGGCTCAACAGGTCCCCCTCTATTCTGAGAGCCAGTCCTGTGATGGCTGAGTGTACAGCCAGCTGAAACAAAAAATAACTTTGAACGCCAACCATTGGAACATACAGCAAACCCCTCTTCCTTCCTGGGGACCAGCGGGGGGGTGGGGGACCGACTTGGAGCATTCTCTGGGGCTTTAATCCTTCCAGGGTTTTGATTTCTAAAATTTTGCTGGGGCAACAAGACTTCTGGGAGGCCGGGATGGGCTGATGACTTGGAGGCTTCCCTTTGCACAGGTGCATCCTCCAGCGGATGATTGTGCTGCAGCTCCACAGAGAATCTGCCTGGGGCAGCATATCTCTACCCTCCCCTCCTCACCTGTAAACCAGGGACATGACCTCTACCTTGCTGAGACAGGAAAATTTGATTCGGGTCCACAATTCCTCACCTGAAATCCTCATGACTTAATGTGATTTACAACTTTAAATTGTTTGGATTTTGGCCAGGCCTGGTGATGTGTGGCTGTAATCCCAGCAACTAGGGAGGCTGAGGCAGGAAGATCACAAGTTCAAAGCCAGCCTTGGCAACTTAGAGAGACTCTAACTCAAAATAAGAAAATAAAACTAGGGGTGTTCCTCAGGGTACAGCACCCCTGGGTTCAATCCCAACTACAAAAAATAAAATCTGGATTTGAGTGACAGGGAGCCTACCCCACATTAGGCAAGATGCCCAACAAACGCTGGAGCTGTGTTCCCTTAACCCTTGAAATTTTCTGTAGCAAATGTATAAATAATCACACAAAAGAGGATACAATAAAAGCTCGACTCACCTCACATCCAGTCCATGTCAGGTTAGCCACTGAGTGCTTTTACTTTTCAGAGCACTGGGGACATGGGCAGTGAACGAGGGGCACAAGCTTCCTGCGCGGGCACGCTGGCTTTCACTCCTATGGCACCTCCATCAGCGGCTCTCAGCAAGACCCCTCTTCTTGGGCCTGTCTTCTCATCTATGTAGTGGGTGATCAGCCTGAGGACCAGCTCCTCAGCAGCACATGAGGAAGCAGAGCCAAGCCATGCCATCAGTCCCCTGGAGACCTTGGAGAACCCCTGCAGTTCCTCAGGAAGCTCCAGGAGGTGACACTGGAGTGTGCCTTTAAAAGAGATCCTGGGACACCCCCCCTCCTCCCTGCTCCTTTCTTTTCCCTTCCTGGCCTGCTGAGGGGAGCAGCCTACTCCACCGCGCACTCCTGCCACGATGTGCCGTGCAGCCACAGGCCCAAAGCAACAAGACCAAGAAACCACACAGAGAACCCGCAAACTGTGAGTCACAATAAAGCTCCCACCATCTCCTGATAGTGCCGCAGGCTGGGGATCAAGCCTTCACCCCCAGGCCTCTGAGGAAACTCTGCTGGACTATGGCACACATAGAAAAGTCAGATAAGTGCACACGTAATCATTTAATGACCGTTGCTACAAGTGTCAGGAAGATGAAGCTCTGCGAGGCCAGTGCAGGGCTAGGAGGACAGGTGTCCCCTAGGGAGTGACATTTGACTAAGAGCTGAAAATTAGGCCAAGAACAAAGGTGCATTCCCAGCAGAGACAACAACTCCTGGGAATCGTGGGGAAGAAGAAAGGCAAAATCCAGGCATAGAAAAGAATGTAGGCAGGCTAGTGCCAAGCAGATGCCCAAGCCAGGAGCTCCAAAGTAGCTCATCTGTCTGCGCAGAAAACAGCCCTAGAAAGATGGAAGTGCCCAGCAGGGGCAGAGGGCAGAGGGCAGAGAACCTGCTGCAATGAAAGGGAGGCAGAAGTTAAGAAGTCCCAGAGAGAAAGATAGGAACCCAGAAGGGACAGTGAGGACCTGGGGACTATTCACCACCCCAGGGCCCCCAAAGAAGGGGGTAAGAACAATTCCAACAGTAGTGATTTTGCTAGAATCTAAGAAAGTAGAAGTCATGGGAAAATGAGGTCCAAGTGGGACTTAGGTGACCAAGTGAGACTGGGGAACAGACAAAGGAACTGGAAATGTTCACCAAAATGAAACCCACAGGGCACAATAGCCTCAGCAAGGCAGTGAGTTCCCCAGCACCAAGCTCATCCAAGCAGAGGTGACAGCAACCAGGTAGCCCAGTGACAAAGGGGCACCTTCCTGGAGTGAGGGGTGGACCAAATAGGTGATCAGGAGGATCCCCCAGTCCCAGTGGAAGCCACCTGGGAGAGCAGAAAGGGCCTGACCCTCTGCCGCAGTTCCTCCCCAGATCCCAAGCCCGCTCCTTCCCATCCTCCTGGTCTCAAGTGACACCTCTTCACTGAGGCCCTGTGCACCCTCACTCTTAAAGTGCTGCCCTGAAATGTTCTGGAACACACGCCCTGTTGTCCCTCACCACTTCTCTGGCCTCTTGGTACCTCCTCTACACGGCCAGCAGAGCACCGTGCCACCCAGCTCAACACCCTGCTTCCTGTACACCTTGTCCCCCACACTGGCCCCTACGTGGGGTTCCACACGTGTGCGTTAAATATGTAAATGAAATCCCAGCTCTGTCTCTCACTAGCTGTGTGACTTGGGTTCGTTCACTTACTTTTCTGAGCACTTTGGCCGTCTGTAAAATCAGTATCAAAATGCTGTAGTCACGAGGCTCAAGTGAAATGCAGAATTTTGCCACACAAATTGCTGTGCTAACATCAGCCATTCTGAGCAATATTGAGAAGTCAGTCGTTCAAATGCCCAAAGAGAATTTGTGATTCTCCAGACTAGGAAGCCACTGTGAAAGCTCCCTTAGAGAGGAGGGCTTCTTCCTTACCAAGAAGGCTAAGGTTCTGATGGCATATGTCTAAAGCAGAACCTCAAGGCCCTGGATTCATTAAGCATTTCTTGGGCAAAGTCTGTCTGCCAGACATTGCAAAACTCACTCCGGAAGAACCCTGGCCCACAGCACTGCTTCTCCACTACAGAGCATCCCAGGGTCTGGGGTGGGAGGTGGGGACACCATGTTAAAAAAACAAAGCAGGAAGAAGGCACAGCAATGGAGGGCTCTGCCCAACACTGTAGACACGTAGAGGAAGAGGCCTGGACTCAGGTGTCAGAAACGAGCCCCACACACCTTTTCTGAGGACCAACTCAACGATAAGATCCATTCTAGGTCCTAGGGATACAAGAGTGGAAAAGACACATAAGATGGCATGTGAGGACATGATCAGTTGACAAGCAAACCAACAAGACAATTTTTAATAGAAATAAACGCTAGGAAGCCAATAAGACACTAACAGGATACACAAAAGTCCCAGGAGCCAGGCTGTCTCCTGAATTGGAAACCCTCGCTGTTGGACCTGGAGCATTCCTCTGTGCCTCCATGTCCTCATCTGTAGAAAGGGGTGCAGCAGGCCCACCTCATGGGGCTGTGGTGAGAACAGGATGAGGGGAAGGCGGGGACATGGCTCAGTGGTAAAGTGCTTGCCTAGCAGGCACTAGCCCGTGGGCTCAATCCCCAGCACCACCAAAAATAGAGAGAAAATTAGATGAGGGAATTTAAGTTCTTGGAATAGTACCAGGCACGTGGCAAGCTCTGCATAAGTAGGTGAGAGAGAGAATGAGGGCGGGTGAGGCTACTCAGAGGGGTGGTCGGGAAATGCCTGTTTGATGGGGGCATGGGTCATCAAAACTCAGGGACCGGCAATCCAAACAGCAGAAAAACCTCGATTGAGGGTCTCCAAGAAGGAATCTGGTGTTTAGGTGTCACCCAGAATGGGGAGGCTGCCAGCAGGAAGCTTCCCCTTAGGGCCCTGGAGGTGGTGGTGAATGAGATTCTACCCTCGGACAAAGGGAAGCTACTGGAGGATCTTACCTGAGGCACAGAAAGGCCATTTGGCTGCCCTGCAAAGAACAGACAGAGGAGCAGGCAGAAAGACAGGCTTGGGGGCCAACCAGGGGAAGGCAAGGTCTCTCAACCAAGCCCAGGGACCCATAAGTGAGAATGAGACAGGACACTCCAAATCCTTCTCCATCTGGGGTGGGCAGGGACATCTGGGCCAAAATATGGAAAAGATGATTAAACTCTGACATGAGACAGAGGCTGCAGCAGATGGCCTGTGGGCCCACAGCAGAAAAAAAAAAAAAAAAGCAAAAAGAAAAGACATAGTCTAAGCAAATACCCATTATATTTTAAAACACATCACAATTTATTATTATTGATCCTAACTATACAAACATTCATGGAGTGTTTATTTATGCACCCAAGAAAATGTGCTAAATTCATTTTCTCATTTACTTCTCACAAAACGCATTTCTATTCATTCCACGAATATGTTATATTAGGCACTGTTCTAGGTAAGAGAGGCAAGACCCCTACCTATGAGCTTCCACTCTAAAGGGGGACCTAGAGCCTAAAAAAAGAAACAATATTTCGGAGAGGGATGAGAATTATGAAGAAAACAAAGCAGAGTGAAAGGGCAAGGAGGAATTCAGAGGAGCAGCTGTTAGGAATGGTGGCCGGGAGGGTGGCCTCCGTGAGCAGCCAACTTTTTTTTTTTTTTTTTTTTTTGGTCATGCTGAGAATCAAACTCGGGGCCTTGCACATGGTAGGCAAGCACTTCACCACTGAGCTACATGCCCAGTGCAGGAGTCAACTCTTGAACAGAGACACAGGTAATAAGACCAAGCCTGAGGAAAGAGTACCAGGCAGGAGGACAAGTGCAGAATCCTGCTGAGAGGGAAATAAGGACCACATATTTGAGGTGCAAAAAGAAAAGCAGGGAAGAATACAAGATGGCAGGATTCGAAATCGAAAGGTAAACAGGAACTAGACAGGCCACAGGAAGATAATACTATTTCACTCTAAGTACATAATGGGAAGCTGCTAGGAGATTGTGAAAAGAATGTTTTGACCACCATGTGAAAAGGAACCCAAAAGGAGCAAGAGGATCCAAGCATGAAGACAGATGGTGGTAAAAAATGATAGCATTCACCAGGCATGGTGATGGCCAGTTATTCCAGCTACTCTGTAGACACGCAGGAGGATCTCAAGTTCAAGGCCAGGCTGGGCAACTTAGCTCCATTCTCAAAAAAAGTATGGGTGGGAGTTGGGGATGTATGTAGTTCGGTAGTAAAGCAGCCTGGGGTTTCATCGCCAGTACCACAAACAGAAAGTGGTAAGGCATTCAAGATGCATTTTGATAGTAGAATAGGCGACTTACTGAAGAATTGAATATGGGAAGAAAATGATAAGCCATTACCAACCAGGATTCCTGACAAGGTACCTGAAGTACCTGGTGCATGAGTACGATGTACCAGACACCACTAACAAAAGTGAGCAAAACTGGAAGATGGGCAGATTAGGAGACATTTTATTGGGGGGCAGGGGGGTGCTGCTATCAACATTCGCATTTTACTGATAAACAAACACGTTTAGAGAGGTCAAAGAATCTATCCAAGTTCACCCAGGTGGTATACAGGAATTACCCGAAACTACAAGTACTTTCACATATTTTGATTTTGACCTTCACAGCAACCCCTTATCACCACCTCCAACTTAAAGAGAAGGAAACTGAGGCCCAGGGCCGTGAAGGCCACAAAGTGGCAAGGTCTGGACATCAGACCCCGTAACTGATACAGGGTCCGATAAAGGAGACGGGCTGAGAAACAGAAGGGAACCCGGGGCTTAATGAAAACCTAGCCCGCAGACTCCCCAAACTCAGGCCGCAGAGAGGGCAGCACTGCTGTCCCCTGAAGCAAGGTCCTCGGAATCTCCATGGCTGATTAAGAAGCAGATCCCCGGGTCTGCCGTCTGAATTTTTTTAAATCAGCGACCCTGAAGTTTTTCAGAAAAGTAAGTTGGAGAGCTGCGGAACAATGGCTTGTCCCCTGGAGGCCGCCCTGAAACTAGCCGCCTGAACCTGCTGGACCTCGACTCCCGCCACTGTGAACTAGCAGGAGCGGAGGAGCTCCGCCTCCCCCGGACACGAGAGCCACACCGCTGACTACGGGTTAAGGCGCGAGGGCGCCGCGGGGCACTGTGGGAGGCAGCGGGGCCGAGGCCGCGGAGCATTGTGGGACACAGCAGGGCTGTCAGCCTCGCCCCACCTCCAGCTTCTCCGGCACCAAGTTCAGCCACATTTCCATTCGGGAACGCCCTCTCCGGACGTCCCCGGTTGCAGCCTGACGTAATCACGTCTCTCGCGTCTTGGCGCCTCAGAGGCTAAAGAGAATGCAGGGCAAAGACCAGCGATGAATTTCCGGGTGCGCCTTCGCTTTACGGCTCGCGCGCTCTTCCGCCGAATCCGGAAGAAGCAGGCAGGCGTTTACGACAGTGCCGGTCGTGTTTACGGCGCCGGCCTCTGAGTGCGCATGTTCTCTATTTTCCCGGTTCCTTGGAGTGCAGTGCTGGCGAAGTCTTTGGCCCGGGCCATCTGTCGCCATCCGGGCGGGCCGAGGCCGTTGCAGGTGAGCGGCGTGTTTTGTATGGTCCTACGGCCCTCCAGATTCAGCTCGGGTAAAGCCTGGCCTTCGGGACCTCCCGGAAGAGGCCCCTTACGTCCCCTCCTGCCGTCGCTCTCCCTCCGTTGGGCGGGGCAGGAATCTTCCTTCAGTGGTCCCAGGCCCGCCACACTGTGGGATGCGGGACATGTACGTGTGGCAGGCCCTTTACCCTAGACTCCGCTCGGCGGCTGAGGGCTGGGTAAACTCCATCGTCTGACTTAAGCCACTGGGGCCACAAGATCATTCTAAAGGGTCCAAGTCTCCCTGAGTTTCTTAGTGGGGTGTTTGGGTGCCCAGCCGAGCGGTTCGACCCTTGCCTTGAGCATACCTCACGGAGGTTTCCTTCCGTTATTTTGTGATTTAGACGGCAAAGGTAGAAGACCAGATTCCACTGATCTGACACCTACCCCAACCCGAGCCCGGGGATCTGTATGGCCACCAGACCAGCCGACTGCCCTGTTGGTGCCTCACTACCTTGCCCTTGTGGCCAGTGCAGCTGTCACATCGTTTTAGTTGAATGGCCTAATTTCATTTCTGCTCGCATTATTTTACAGTGCTGTTGACAACTGGATTTTAATGTCTAAGACATCGTTGTGGTGTTAGGTATCACCTAAAACCCAATTTTTTTCAGATTCCTTCCTGCCTGACTGATATAATGAAAGAAAGCTGGAGTTATGCAGATAACCCTGGAAGTCAAAAACTATTTTCAAATGATGGGCAGATTAACTGCTTGATTTGTCTGAGCTTCAAATTTTTATTTCTAAAATGGAGCGCCAGAAATTAGTGACATTAAAGGATGTGGCATGCAATGCCTGGAACAGGGTTGAAGCTCATAAAGATTTATTTAATGTGAATTGCTCAAGACCATTAGTTTAAGTTCAGATTTGGAGGCTGAAGTTCCCAGATAAAGTCACTGTTTCTGTCACCCAAATGTCATCTCTCAGCCTCAGAGAAGCAGTGGGCATCAGAGTTACTAAGTACACTATGCTGGTGCTCTTTGATTGCTTTCCAGCCTCCAGGAAATGTTGGGGAAATGGACTGGGAATTCCCCTGAGCATTTTCAGAGTGTCACCTTGGATGCTGAATTCATAGGTTTTTGATAGGCAGTGACAGTTAAGTATCTGCTAGAGAGCCTCTGGTTTTTTTACTCTCCATGAGTTCCACCATTATGCAGAGTGTGGCCTCTGGGACCTTGTCCATCAACTGGCATTGAAAATTTGGGCAGTGTCTTAATTTCGCTTTTCCTTAGTTTCCTTTTGCAAAAAGTGGGGATAATACTAGCCACAAGATTGTTGGGAGGATTGAATGAATTGGTGTGTGGTGAACACTGAGAGCATGATGTTTGTGAAAATTTTGGCATGCCACCACTTGGTCAAAAACTTATGGTGACCTCCTTGGCCTTCTGGCAGCCTGTGCCTGGCTCTCTGTCCACCTGCTAAACACATAGGATTTCTTTTGGTATCAGAAAATTGGAAGAACAAGAAAGGAAAATCAAACTTCGGGGTATACTTCAGGATTTTTTTTTTTTTTAGCAGTATGCCTAAATGTATTTTTACAAGTCTCAATAGTCATTGTATGGCATTTTACAAAGAAGGTGTTTTTTCACGTGTTAACTAGAAGAACTTTCACAATGATGCTTTGATATACACAGTTAAATATTATATGCCTTAATGAGAATATTTCTGAAAACCAGAAGGTGGTTATTACCCATTAGAAAATGTTACTGTTTCATCAAATCTTCAAGACACTACTCAAGAAACACCCTTAACTTATGAGACACTAAGAAATAAAAGACACCCCATCAGGTGTAATGGGAGCCTCTTTTCAGATCCTTTGCAGTGAAAAACAAAGTGTCCTAGAATTAATGAAATATGGCAAATCAATTTTGTTGGCAGGTTTCTGAGTTTTAAGTATTCAAAGAAAGATGAGAAAAAGTAGCTAGACAGCTGAGGGTTGTTTGTGTACTCTCTTTGAATTTTAGCATTTTTGTCTTTACCCCATATGAGGGTGTTATATACTTTGAGACTTTCCTTCATGCAGTGACTCATGTTATTTGTTTCTTTTTTTTTTTTTTTAAATAAATATTTATTTATTTATTTATTTAGTTTTCGGCGGGCACAACATCTTTGTTGGTATGTGGTGCTGAGGATCGAACCCGGGCTGCACGCATGCCAGGCGAGCGCGCTACCGCTTGAGCCACATCCCCAGCCCTTGTTATTTGTTTCTAAGGTTTAAAAACATGGCGAAGTTCATGACACCCGTGATCCAGGACAACCCCTCAGGCTGGGGTCCCTGTGCTGTTCCTGAGCAGTTTCGGGATATGCCCTACCAGCCATTCAGCAAAGGAGATCGGCTGGGAAAGGTACTTGCCTGCCAGCGGGAGTCTGGATCTTTTAAGCTGTGACTGCTCCTCTCCAGGAGTTTCAGTTATTCTCTCAAAAGCACAGTCCTGTGCTCCCTACAGAGCTAGCAGCTGAGAGGGTATAACCTCTGGAGGGAGTGCTGGGGATTCCAAAGGCATCACGAGCCAGTTCTGATACTTTACCACATGGCGTCCCCTTGCTTTCAGGGCTTTCTGGGTCACCAGTGACTTGCCTGGTTGACCTGAGCATTCTCTTTCTTCATTGCTCTTAATAGGTTGCAGACTGGACAGGGGCCACATACCAAGATAAGAGGTACACAAGTAAGTCTTTTCAACTGGCTGCCCAAACCAGGGCCTTGGGAGAATTGTTCCTTTTTTCTAATAAGCTCTGTCTGAAAGCTTTCTTCTAGGAAAGGAAAGATGCTAACAATGATTGATAGTTTCTAAGGGGATAGTCTTGACTGTGGACCCAAACGACATTTTAAAAAAAAAAAAAAATACCTCCAAAACTTTATTCATTAAAGCAGTATGGACCATTATCATGGGCGTTTTCCTCCACTTTGAGTCTTAGACCCTTCAAAAATCTATCAAACACATTGCCAGTTTACGTTCTTTGCTTGGAATTTGCTAAGCCTCTGAAGCCAGTCAGTGGACTCCAGGTTTAAATCCCGTGGTTTAAGATCCTAGTAAGGTAAAAGGTTTTTGTGTCATTTGAAACACAGTGGCTGCCTGGAGTGCCAAGTTAAGATACCTGAGGCTGAGGCCACAAGAGAGTCACTCGTCCACTAGACATGTCTGCCTTGGGCTGCAGACAGTGATGTGGTAGTGTGCGTGCCCCACATTCTCACACACAATCACAAGCTCTCAACTCAGATTCTTGCACGATGAGGTGGAGAATGAAATGGGACAACTCGAGTTCCCCAAACTCTTGAAAAGTTCTTTAGCCTGGGGCTTTTCATGTTTCCACATACATAGGAATCAACTGGGGATCTTATTAAAGCTGTGGTTCTGGTTTAGTAGATCTGGGGTCGGGTGGGAGGCTACACACCAGTCAGCGCCAGGTCCCCAGACCACACTTGAAAGAGCAAGACTGGAATAGCACGCATGTGTATGTATACACCCTGTGGGTGATGGTTATTACGTTGTCACCTTTGCCTCCAGATAAGTACTCCTCTCAGTTTGGTGGTGGGAGTCAGTATGCTTATTTCCATGAGGAGGATGAGACCAGCTTCCAGCTGGTGGATACAGCACGCACCCAGAAGACAGCCTACCAGCGGAACCGCATGAGATTTGCACAGGTAGAGCCTGAGCTGAGAACCTCTCCATCTGAGGCTTGTGCTTTGGTCATTGCCTGCTGCTGAATGTTACCTTGTGAATATTCATGAGAGAGGAAAGTATATCATGGTCTTCTAGTGAATCCCAAATGGCTATTCAGTGACAGATTGTATTGGAGTAAACTTGTACTAAGTCCAGGGACGTGTTTAATAAGAGACCTGTTCACCAACAGCCCCAGCATCATAGTCCCCCACTAAGAATGAGTGTTGGTCATAGATAAAAAGGTGCCATGTATTCATCACCTCACTTAATTGCTATAGGAGGACTTTATGAAGTCGATGGTCCAGTTGGGCTGCATCTTATTACATAAAGAGACCAACTCAGCAGCCCCGACTACAACTAGTAAACTTACTTCAATAGAAAAATCTGTCGTGGGAATTTAAGTCTAAACTAATTTCAGTACTTCTGCCACTAAAACTCCCAAACTGTTCATGCTGTAGAGTGAAATGTGAAGCTTGGGCCTTGCCCCCCACCCTTACTCTAAAGACCTCCCATTAGTCCCACCAAATCCCTAGGGTCTTGACAGGGTTGCTTTTTCCTAATTCCCAGCGGAACCTCCGCAGAGACAAAGATCGGCGCAACATGTTGCAGTTCAACCTGCAGACGCTGCCCAAGAGTGCCAAGCAGAAAGAGAGGTGATGCTCCCACCCTGCCCGCACAAGGTGTCCTTCCCAGACAGGCTGCTCCCAGAAGACACCAGGCCAGACAGGAGGGGGCTCACTTTCCCACCATGGGGGCCAGGGGACTTTCCTAAAGCCAGTCATAGCAGGTGGCACAGGGAGGAGACTGCCTGCAGTGGACATGGCCACTGGGGAGGGAAATAGGCAGACAGGAGGTGACTGGGGTTGCCCAGTCTCAGTCCCACCAGGTACAACTCTAAGAAGCCCCGTTTATGCTGCATCCTACAGACCCCTGTTGTACTCACAGAGCTGTGAGGTTGAGCTAGTACACCTGGTCGGTATTTGGGGACAACATGCTTCTGCTAGCATCTCCATTTTGTGCCCATTTAGTCTCTTTCTGGGAGGCCGTTTTCCATCTCAGAGAAGTCGGTGATGATAGTGAAGTTCAGATGAAGAAAGGGCCGCTGACTTAAAAACCGGCACTGAGATCACAATGTTCTATCTTTTCAGAGAACGCATCCGACTACAGAAAAAATTCCAGAAACAATTTGGAGTGAGACAGAAGTGGGACCAAAAGTCACAGGTAGTGTATCCACAGCAGAATTCTGGCTGGGAGTACAGTTTTGTTTCTTTTTATTGCAGCTTTGAGATATAATCACATTCCATAAAAGTGAGTGGGTTTAGTGTATTTGTAGAGTTGTGCAACCGTTACTGCAGTCAATTTCAGACCATTTTCTTCACCCTAAAAAGAAGCCCTGTGCTCTTTAGCAGTAACCCCATTCCTCCCAGCCCTAGACAACCACTAATCTATTTTTTATGTGCATATATTTTTTATTTGTTCTAATTAGTTGCACATGACAATAGGATGCATTTTGACACATCATACATAAATGGAGTTTAACTTCCCATTCTTGTTCTATGTGATGTAGAGTTACATAAATCACGTAATCATATATGCACATAGGGTAATAATGTCCGATTCATTCTACTATCACTTCTAGCCCCATACCCCCTCCCTTCCCTTCCCTCTGTCTAGTCCCAATTACCTCTATTCTCCCCCACCCCCAACCCTTAATTGTGAGTTAGCATCCTCATATCAGAGAAAACATTCAGGCTTTGGTTCTTTGAGATTGGCTTATTTTGCTTAGCATAATATTCTCCAGCTCCATCCGTTTACCAGCAAATGCCATAATTTCATTCTTCTTTAAGGCTGAGTAATATTCCATTGTATAAATACAGCACATTTTCTTTATCCATTCATCTGTTGAAGGGCACCTAGGTTCCATAGTTTATCTATCGTGAATTGAGCTGCTATGAACATTGATGTGGCTGTGTCACTATAGTAGGCTGATTTTAAGTCCTTTGAGTATAAAACAAGGAATGAAATGACTAGGTCAAATTATGGTTCCATTCCACATTTCCGTAGGAATCTCCATACTTCTTTCCATAGTGGCTGCACCAATTTGCAGTCCCATCAGCAATGTAAGAGTGTGCCTTTTTCCCTACATCCTCACCAACATTTATTATTGCTTGTATTCTAGATGATTGCCATTCTGACTGGAGTGAGATGGACTCCGGAGTAGTTTTGATTTGCATTTCTCTAATTGCTAGAGATGTTGAACATTTTTTCATATGTTTATTGATCAATTTTGTGAAGTGTTATATCTGAGGTGCACTTGGGAAAGATTTTCTCTCCCATTCTATAGGTTCTGTCTTCATGTTACTGATTGTTTCTTTTGCTGTGAAGAAGCTTTTTAGTTTGATTCCATCCCATTTATTGATTCTTGATTTTACTTCTTGTGCTTTACAGGTCTTTGTTAAGGAAGTCAGTAAGCTAACATGGTGGATATTTGGGCCTAGTTTTTCTTAGGCACAGGGTCTCTGTTCTAGTGCCCAAGTCTTTGATCCACTTGGAGTTGACTCTATCTGTTTTTGTGCAGGATGAGAGAAAGGAGTTTAATTTCATTTTGCTATATATGGATTTTAATTTTCCCCCCACTATTTGTTGAAAGGGCTATCTTTTCTCCAATGTATGTTTTTGGCACCTTTGTCTAGCATGAGATAACTGTATTTATGTGGGTTTGTCTGTGTATCTTCTATTTTATACTTGCTCTGTGTATCTGTTTTGGTGCCAATACCATGCTGGTTTTGTTACTGTTGCTCTGTAGTATAGTTTAAGTTCTGGTATTGTGGTGCCTCCTGAATTTTCCTGTTTTGAACATTTCACATAAATGAAATTCTGTGTGATATTTTGTGACAGGGCTAACTTAATTTAGCATAGTGTTTTCAAGCTTCATCCATTTTATAGCATGTATTAGCACAGTGGCTACTCCCAAATCCCTTGAGGAATACCAAAATTGCAAGTGTTCAACTCCTTGTGTATAAAATGTGTCAGTATTTGCATATGACCTGTGCACATGTTCTCTACTACTTCTGTTTTGTTTTTGTTTGTTTGTTTGCAATGCTGAAAATTGAACCCAGTATCTTACATGTTAGGTAAGCATTCTACCACTGAGCTACACTCCCAGCCCTTGGGTACTTTAAATCATTTCTAGGTAACTGCATAGATTATTTCTTATCTGAAATGCTTAAGACCAGAGGTACTTCCAGTTTGGGTGTTGGGGTTTTTTTTTGGGGGGGGGGTCTTTTAGAATAGCATCTAAAATAGCATCATCAAGCATCCCTAATCCAAAATCAGAAACTAATTGAGTGTCTTGTCAGCGCTTATATTCAAGTTTGGAGCATGTCAGATGTTTGGATTAGGAATGCTTAACCAATAATGCTTAATATAATGTAAATGTTACATAAGTAGATTTTGTACTCTTCCATTGAGGGAGTAATTACAAGAAGAAAGTGAGCCAGGTGCAGTAGCACACACCTGTGATCCCAGTGACTTGGGAGGCTGAGGCAGGAGGATCATGAGTTCAGCCTCAGTCACTCAGAGAGGTCCTAAGTAACTTGGGCAGACCCTGTCTCAAAATAAAAAATAGGGGCTGGGATAAAGCCCAGTTGGTAGAGTGCTTGCCTAGCATGCCCAGGGTTCAATCCCCAGCACCACCAAATAAATAAATAAATAGGGGCTGGATGTGAAGCTTAATGGTTAAGCACCCCTGGGTTTAATTCCCAATACAAAAAAAAAAAAAAAAAAATCTGTACATTCACTCCATTGCCCAGGCTGGTCTCATGCGACTCTCCCACCTCAGCCTCCTGAGTAGCTGGGAACACAGGATCCCCACTGCCCTCAAATATTTTTAGTCCATGGTCTGTTCGATCCTCAGATGCAGAACCCTTAGGTGTGGAACTGCCTCTGTGGTGGCCCCACTGTACTTCATTTTCTTTTTATTCTAAGTAACATCCCTTGGTGTGGATGTCCACACTGCAGTGCTGGTGTGGACACTGAGGACAGTAAAGCACGGGTAAGTCAGGACACGAAGGTGCAGTGGTGGAATCCAACCTGCCAGATCCTGTGCTTGCTGTACAGGAATGCATTTGCCCCCGAGAGGAGCTCTGGATGTTCCTGGTGGAATCATTGCCCAAGCGTAGAATTATATGTTTTTAAAATCATGATCTCTTCAGTCCTTTTAGGTTATAAGCTCCCAAGAGTCAAGAATTCTGTCTCATAAAATAGCCAGTACCATCCATATTTGTTGAATAAGTGTCCTTCCTAGTGTTAAACTGTCTTTTGCTTATATTTTGCATGGACTCTAAGTCCCTTTTCCAATGGTTTCCCACGGCAGAAACCCCGAGACTCTTCAGTTGAGGTCCGCAGTGACTGGGAGGTGAAGGAGGAAATGGATTTCCCTCAATTGATGAAGATGCGCTACTTGGAAGTCTCGGAGCCGCAGGACATGTGAGTGGCACTTTTCCTGCTATCCACCCTGATCCTGGGGGTGGACTCTCTTTGCAGATGTTCCCTTAAGCCCTGGTAATTATAGAAAGGATCTGAAGCCACTTTCTCAAAAGAGATTGTGTTAAGATTAATGGGTGCATTTTTAAAAATCAAGACTAACCCAAAAAGCAGAAAGAAGTTTATTAATCTAAACTTCAGGTTTCTTGCAACTTCCTGGCATCCTGAGCAAAGGAAAAATAAATTATACAGCTCTTACGGCAGAAAGAGAAAAAGAAAAAAGCAAGGAGAAATATACTCATAGTAAACCCCAGATTTCTTTCAGTTTGGGCAGAGAGAGAGGGAGACAGCAGTTCTTGGGGCGGCTGCTTCTCCTGACATTTCAGAGAGCTCCTCACTACAAAGGGCAGATGGATGGAGCTGAGCCTATGGGACTTGAGAGCACCAGACCAGATGTCTGTTCTCCATCTCTTCCTCTTATTAGACTTCTGGGCAAGACTTAGGATTCTATGGTTAAAAGAAGAAAAGTGGGCTCACCTCTTTCCTTGCTGTCTTGCCTGTTCTTCCTCAGTGAGTGCTGCGGGGCCCTGGAATACTACGACAAAGCCTTTGACCGCATCACTACCAGGAGCGAGAAGCCCCTGCGGAGCATCAAGCGCATCTTCCATACCGTCACCACCACAGATGACCCTGTCATCCGGAAGGTGCGCATGCCCTGTTGGCCCTCTCCTGCCCATTAGGATGCTTTCAGCTCCTATAGCTGAGACCTCAGAAAAGCAAAGGCCTTGGGACTACAGACACCCGCATTCCACACGGGGATCAGTTCAGGACCCCTCCACAGTGCCGAGAGCTGAGCGCTCACGTCCCTTAATGGAAAGTGCCATACGATTTCCACATAACCTGGGCAGATCTTTTATACACCTTAATCATCTCCAGGGTACTTACAGTGCCCAAGACAACGCGAATGCCATGTAAATGATTGTTCCACTATATTGGCAGTCTGCATGTGTCCAGCACAGACACAGTGTTGTTTTGATTATTGCTGGTGTCTGTTGGTGTGGAGCCCACAGAAAGAGAGGGCTAATTGTGTGTCTGGCCTGAGCAAATTCCTCTAAAAGGACTTAGAGTTAGATGAAGGCAGGCACATAGAGGGTGGACCTTGAGTCGTGCTGGTGTTGAGCCCCCACTCTGCCCTGAGTGCAGCTTCATGGCTGTTTTCTCATCCACAACAGTGGGCAAACGTTCTTATGCATGACATCGTGGCAGGGTGGAAGCATCAAGAAGCACTAACAAGTGGCCATGGCCTGTGGTTCCACCTTAGCCCAGCATGGTGACCACAGGCAGAGTCTCCACTGATTTGCTGCAGCCTCTCAAGCAATGGGGGACATGTAGGTGTGAAAGGCATCCTTGTTCTTAGAGATTGGGGCAATGAGCAAAGGAGTCTTCCCCGCCATGCTATTGGGCAGTCGGGCCTAAGAAAGAGTCTCCTCAGACCTCCCTTTTGTCCTCCTTTCAGCTGGCAAAGACCCAGGGGAATGTGTTTGCCACCGATGCCATTCTGGCCACACTGATGAGCTGCACCCGCTCTGTGTATTCCTGGGACATTGTCGTCCAGAGAGTTGGGTCCAAGCTCTTCTTTGACAAGAGGGACAACTCCGACTTTGGTGAGGACCCTGTCTGGGAAGCAGCTCAGAGGCCTTGGGAGATTTTGTTGGTTCAGAACAGTTCCCTGGTACTAAAGAGGGGTAGGAGGTGGTCTGTCCCCTGGGGTGGCGATGGCTCATTGGCATCCCTCCCAGCTCCTTGAGAATGGGGAAGGGGCTGGTGCTTCAGGCTCGGGAACGTGAGTTTGCTGGTCCCTTCTCAGAGCACCCCACCAGGCCTCAGCTGCCACTCGTCGCAGGTGTTCTTGCCTCTCCTGTCTCTCAGACCCTCCTTGTGTTACTGTTTTTCTAGACTGATGCTTTTTGCTGCTGCCTTCGTGTGTTACTCATATTGAGTATCAGTCACTCAGAAAAATGGCAATATGAAAGCAAAGCAAAGTCGTTCCAAGCCTGAAGTCTGAGGCTGCTCCCTTGTTAAAAAGCTATCAAAGTCAAATGTGCTTCTGACACTTTGGGATTCCTCAAGAGCACATTTGACTTTGGTTGTGACTGAGTTCACTGTCAGGTGGTCTCTAGGCTGCTCCCTCCTGCTGTGTGTCCTGCTTTTAGGGGACCAGGCTTGTAGAAGGCGGTTTTTTGGGGAAAGGGCCTCTGGTTTGGGTCTGCACATCCCTTAGGGTGCTGTACATGTTGTCAGAGACTCTTGGTTACATCCTGTGTGACCATGTCCCCTTTGCAGACCTCCTGACTGTGAGTGAGACAGCCAATGAACCCCCTCAGGATGAAGGCAATTCCTTTAACTCGCCCCGCAACCTGGCCATGGAGGCGACCTACATCAACCACAACTTCTCCCAGCAGTGCCTGAGAATGGTGAGGCAAGCACCTGGGTGCTGACCGTGCCAGTTTAGTTGACTCCCGTGTATTGAGGCTCTGCTTCCCACAAGGCCCTGGGACTGTGGGGCTGATCGAGGGGGACCGGTGTGTTCCCTGCCTGTAGCAGAGGCTGCAACTCAGGCCTTGAAGTCAGACTCCCCGATTTTGAACTGTAGGTCTACCACCTGCTAGCGCCAGAGCCTCAGGCATGTTTCCTCTGTTAAGTTACAGTACCCATAATGCTTGTCTCGCATAGACACGTTGTGAAGATTCCTTCAGTTCTTTAAAAAATTTGTTGTACAGATGCACCCTTTCAGGTCCTGTGGACAGAGCAGGGAACAAAGCAGAGCTTCTGCCCTTAGGGAGCTTTGTTGTAGCGGAAGACGAAAGATAATGGACACCATGTTGGTGTGACTTGGTAGCCTCTGTGCCATGGTGAGGGGAGAGCAGGGCTGCTGGGTCATTGTTCTAATCCACTGGGCGCTGACAACCGGGGGGTGGGGGTAAAGCAGACATAAAGCACAGTGAGCTCAGAGTCTCCTTGAGGGCCCCAGGCCACGGATAGAAATGCTGGGTCTGGCTGATTGGGTTAGGAACAGAGTTAGCACTGTCTTGTGACAGCTTTGTCGTTTTTGCAGGGGAAGGAAAGATACAACTTCCCCAACCCAAATCCCTTTGTGGAGGATGACATGGATAAGAATGAAATCGCCTCTGTCGCTTACCGGTACGTCCGCTCCCTGGAGGGCCCCTGGGAGCAGAGGCAAGAGCCTGTTTGGGGGGATGCACCTGAAATGGAGGGTGTCAGTGACCAAATGAGTTCCTCCTTCACTGCAGTTACCGAAGGTGGAAGCTCGGAGACGATATTGACCTTATTGTCCGTTGTGAGCATGACGGCGTCATGACCGGAGCCAATGGGGAGGTGTCCTTCATCAACATCAAGACCCTCAACGAGTGGGACTCCAGGGTGAGGCGCCGCCCCCGCACACCTCCATGTCTGTCCCCTACCGTGTGCACTGTCACAGCCAGCGGAGTTTTCCCCGCCAAGTTCCTCATGGGGGGCCGGGTTCAGCTGACACCATTGGGAACGCTTCTGCTTGCTTTGCATACCCGCACCCCCTTCTTCCAGCACTTTCTTCCTCCACCTTCTGTCTGGCCACCTCTTACCTTCTGCTCTCTGCACATCTGGTTCTACTCTTTTGTCGTCTGGGCTGGCGGTTTCCCGCAGGCCCAGCAGCTCTCCTTGTCACCTCCTTACTCCAGCCGTTGCCATCTCTAGCTTTGATCCCTTTATCCAGTTCCTTCACTGTGAACTCTAAAACCCTAAGACCCAGCTCAGAACCGACTCACAGACATACCTAGAAAGAGACGTGTTCCCCATCCTCCCTCACGCTGTGTCCCTGAGGCTGGGCCATTGGTAGTTCTCAGACGGCCCAGGCTTGTGCTGCATGGGCTTTCCTTGCCACTCTCCAGGACACTTGATTCAGCAGGAGAACACTGGGGCCATCTCTTCTGCACCCTTGGCCCCCCCCACCTGCAGAAAAGCACCAAGGAAGGTTTGCTGTGGCCTTGGCTGCGGGCCAGCGGCCTTCTCTGTTCTGTTTTCTCACTCAGTTCATTGGTTCGCTGACATCGCCAGGCACAGGGCCCTGTTCACTCGTGTTTTACATCTGCCTGCCTCCAGACCTCCCTCTGTAACCACAGCTCCTCCTGTGCCTACCAGTGTCCTGCTCCCCTCGCCCAGCACAGATCAGGGAAGGGCTCTTTGGTGCCTCACCAAACCCACACTCCTAGTCAGTTTGGAACTAACTGGCTAATAAAATGAACTTGTATGTTTATTTTTTGCAATGAACCAAGAAGGATTGGAAACCTCCACCATGTGACCTCTGACCAGTTACTTCACCCTGGACCAACTCAGCTGCCCACATCTGTAATTAAGGTGCCCCGAGACCCCACTAGGGTCCTTTTCTGCTGTCCACGTGTGCCTGCTTTTGTGGAGCCTCAGACTTGGCTCCTCACCCTGCCCGAGGCTGCCCTAGGTGTCCTTCCCACCATGCCTCAGATCAGTATCCACCCCCCCCCCTGCAGCCTCTGCCAATGCCTTCGCTCGGTTGGCCATCGCACCCACATAGCACAAGTGCTTCTGTCGTTTATATGGCACTTGATGCCATCTCCATGTCTTTACTTTTGTGTGTCCATCCCATCTGGATGGCACCTAGAGGAAAGGATTGTCCCATTGAGTAGCTGCTGTGTAGCAGACTATGCAAGGGGGACCATGTCTCTGTCTCCATGTGCTGACAGTATTAATCCTGATCAGCCTTGTTCTTCCCTGCTCCCTAGTTAGCAGACAGGGGAGTCCCTCTGCCAGAGGCGCTCCTGGGCCCTGGGAGCGGAGGCCCTGCCTTGCACCTCTAACTGGGCCTTCCTCTTGCAGCACTGCAATGGTGTTGACTGGCGTCAGAAGCTGGACTCTCAGCGTGGGGCTGTCATTGCCACTGAGCTAAAGAATAACAGCTACAAGCTAGCCCGATGGACCTGCTGCGCTCTGCTGGCCGGATCCGAGTACCTCAAGCTTGGGTGAGATTCCCAGCAGGGGGCCAAGGACTGGCCTTCTGAGAGGCTAGAGTCTGAGGCTTATCTTTTCCTTCCTCCCTTGAGGAGAGCAGCAAACAAGGTGTCACCATTTAACTGACATTTGACCCCCAGCACTGCCGGCTCTGTGCCACCTGCTCCTGCCACTAACATCCCTTTCCCCACAGTTATGTGTCTCGCTACCATGTGAAGGACTCCTCCCGCCATGTCATCCTGGGCACCCAGCAGTTCAAGCCCAACGAGTTCGCCAGCCAGATCAACCTGAGCGTGGAGAACGCCTGGGGCATCCTGCGCTGCGTCATCGACATCTGCATGAAGCTGGAGGAGGGCAAATACCTCATCCTCAAGGACCCCAACAAGCAGGTCATCCGAGTCTACAGCCTGCCTGATGGCACCTTCAGCTCCGATGAGGACGACGAGGATGAGGAAGAGGAGGAAGAGGAAGAAGAAGGTGTGTGGCGAGCCTCTCTCGAGTCTCAGGGATCTGGGGGCTGGCAAGGGAGCGAACTCTGGAGCCACTGGCAGGGCTTTTGAAAAAAAATCTTTTGAGAGTCCCTGGGACGTTAGCACCCGCTCCAGCTCCCAGAGCTTCCTCCAGAGCCTTCAGAAACATAAGGCACTGAGGGGAGCCAGGTCCTTGGAGGAGCTGCTAGGGTCGGGGGAGCTAGGCTATGGAGGTCCCTGACTATAGCTGGTGCTCTGGACAGGAAAGGTGGGCTCTGGCCTCATAGGATGGAAGCCCTCTCAGGCCTCGCTGGCCAGTGACTGAAGAATAGCCCAGCCCCACGAGGTTCCCAAAAGCCAACTTGGGAGTAGAGGCACTGGACCTCAGAAGCAGCTCACCAGCAGTTCACAGAGGAGAGTGCACATCACATCACACAGTGTGGCTCATTTCTTTTTTAACATTTTGTGTCTTTCAGAGGAAGAAACTTAACCAGATGGTGGTGTGGCACTGGAGTTTGATTCTGCTGAGCCTAGGAGGGCCTTTGGTGCCTGGTCTGTCTGACTCCTGCCCTCTGCCCTGCGGCAGATGGAATAAAGTATAAGTCTTCTTGGTCTCTTTCCCTCATGGTTTGCATCTTCCTCCTCCCAGCAGCCCTTGGGTTAGAGAGTGAGGCCCAGCTGCTTCTGTCTGGCCTTCATTCTTGAGCATTGCTAGAGTCGCTCCTGGTACAGATGAATTTCCCAGAGTGTCCTTTTGGAATCCCTCGAAATAATCCTTTCGTAGGCAGTGTTAATTGCGAGGTAAGTGATGGGGATCCCCGCAAGGAGTCCACTGGCACAGCCCTCGGGCCTGCTGGCGTGTACAAGACCAGGCTGTTGCCTTAGAAGGCCAGATGTCTCTGGGTCACCACCAAGGCAGGATCACTGCTCTTGAGAAGGCCACCTTGGAAGATATTGATGGATGTTCCATGGAGTGGTGATTGTGTTGGTTTTGTAAATTGTTTTCAAGCTTGGCTTGGGCAGGTGACAAAATCTGAAGCCAAAGCCCACAAAAGCTGTGTGTCATAAGAAAGCTCTGGTTGTTTCGGCTGAGTCAACTTTTCTGGGTGGATGCTGTTCTGTTCTGGACACTGAAGTGATTACCCTGCTGGATAACCAAGCATTCTATAAGTACCTGGCCACCACTGCTTTCAGAACTTAATGCTAATGGAAATAACAGCATCTTACAAGTGAAATAGATTCAGCTTTGTAGTAGAATTCCCAAAGTTAGAATTTTAATCAAAATAATTGTGCCTCAGGAAGCACAAATATATGTATATATTTTTGTGTGTGCTTTTCTGAGAGTTGAACCCAGAGTTTCAAGCATGTCAGGTGCTCTACACTGAGCCATGGCCCTAGCCCTTGCAAGCAAAAATTGACTGGGGCAAAATTTACTTTGTCATTAGGGATACTGGAGAGAGAAAGCAAAAAGTTTGTGTGGAGTTTTCATGGTAGTTTTAAAATATATAAGGTGTTTGGGCTGGGGTTGTGGCTCAGTGGTAGAGCACTTCTCTAGCACACATGAGGCACTGAGTTGGATCCCAGCACCACATAAAAATAAACAAAGGTGTAAAAAAGTACATATATATGATGGTGTGACAGGTGCCATAAAGTTTCAAGCTTAGAATTAAGACATGTGGCCCAGTCTCAGGATTAACTGGGGCAGGGAGTGGCCAAGGCTCATTCTCTAAGTACTTTGCATCAGATTCCATTACGTGTGTGTCCTGCACGGGGCTGCCAAGTCCAGTGCTAAAAGTGGTCCTGCACTCAAAACCTAGTAGATCCTGTCTGCAATGCAGGCTCCGCCCAGCTTTAGGGCCCTGAATACATCATCTTACCTCCCACTACTTAGCAAATAAGGTCCTTAGATTTTTTCACTATTCTCCTAGCACCCACTCCAGTGCTTTTTCAAGTGCTTATCATTGGGGTCACTGAGTGACTACAAAAAAGCTTATGTTCTCATGGAGCTTTTCCCTGGTGGTACAGGGTGTGAAGAAGATAGACATGTGGCATTCTTTAGTGGGTGCTTTGGCTCTAGAGACCAGGGAAGTGTTTTCCTAGAGGCCCAGCTGTGATTTTTAATGAAAAGCAGCTCCAGTCATGCAGAGCTCAAGACCAGAAAGTTCTTTCCACACTGTCTTTCCGGAAGAACCCTCAGTTTCATTTCACTGGAGTACACAATGCCCTTAGAAGGTTCTCATCCTTCCCTCAGAGGTGCACCATATTCTGCCCACATCCTGGAAGCCATCTGCCACAGGAGAAGCTGACCTTGATCTGTTCCCACATCTCCTGTCATTGATGTTTCCCCTCTGGGCTTCAATTCCAGGATGTACTTCCAAACTGTGATCTTATGCAAACCAACCGCTAAACCTGCATTTGGAAACTGCCCTTTGCTCCTGTCCTGATTGAAGATCAAGTCAGTCGTGCCAGTTGCTCTATAGACACTACTGAATCGCCGCAGCAAAAACTAATTGTTCTATCTGTCCCACAAAACTGAGGAGGCCAATTAGGTTGTATTTAGCCTTGGGCTTCACTGGGAATTTAAAAACACGGGTATTCTCCAAACTCTTCTCCCTTCACTCACATGTGAAGAGGCATAGTTTAAAATGAGTCCCGTGACTATCCCAGATCCGCTCTCCAGTCCAATCCCCAAATGTCGCCAGCTTCAGACCCCCTCTGCTAGCACCGGCAGCACGTGCGCTACTCCCGCGCCCCATCGTGGGGCTGCTGCAGGCCAGCGGGTCCCGGCGTGCTGCGCGCCGAGCACGTGACCCCGCCCCCTGCCATCGGGCGGGAGGGGAGGGGCGGGGCCGCGGCGCGCGCGAGGCTGCCCGCCTCATTCGACTACGGCCTGCGGTCCCGGCGGCCGCGAGGTTCGAGCTCCGCTGGCGCGGCGGCCGGCGGCGCGGGCCCCGAACGCAGCCTGTCCACGCGCACGCGCAGGCAGCAGCCACCCGGGCGCGCGCGGCGAGCTGGACATCCCTGTCTCTGCTCAGGAGGGCGGGGGCGGGGCCTGCACGCCACACCTCCTTCAGTCTCCAGCCCGGGGGCAGGGACGTGGCTGAGAGATTGTGCCGGCGGAGGGTGCCGCGGGCCTGGGGCGCCCCTCGAATGAGCGGGAAATCGGGGGACACCCTCTGCTTCCCCAGGGTGTCCAATACGAAGGGGGATGGCACCTGCGGGAAAGGAGACTGGAGATGAGACGGAAGGGTCCGGGACTCCTGCGAGCCCCAGAGCCCTCATGGAACAGAACGCGTGGGGGCAAGTGAGCTCCAAGGTCCTGGGGTTCCCGTCCCGGCTGCACCTCACGTTGCGGTGAGGGCGCACGCAAGCCCTTGCTTCTCCCTGGGCATCTGATCCCCATTCCTCGGAAAGACAAGGCTAGCACCTGCCCGCACCCGCGAGGTGCGAGGCCTCCCCTCTGGTCTGCCGCAGGATGCACCTCTCCGCCGCGGCCCGGCTCTGGGGACCCCCGGGGCTGCTCCTGACGCTCGTCCTGCACCCGACTCTGTGCGTGAGCTCCCACCGGGACTACTGCGTGCTGGGCGCGGGGCCCGCGGGCCTGCAGATGGCCTCCTTCCTGCAGCGGGCCGGCAGAGACTATGTGGTCTTCGAACGCGCGTCGGCCCCGGGCAGCTTCTTCACGCGCTACCCGCGGCACCGCAAGCTCATCAGCATCAACAAGCGCTACACAGGAAAGGCCAACGCCGAGTTCAACCTCCGCCACGACTGGAACTCCCTACTCAGCCACGATCCCCGGCTCCTCTTCAGACACTACTCCCGCGCCTACTTCCCGGACGCCGGCGACATGGTGCGCTACCTGGGCGACTTCGCAGACAGGCTGGGGCTCCACGTGCTGTACAACACCACCATCACCCACGTCACTCTAGACAAGGACCAGCGGGCCTGGAACGGCCACTACTTCATGCTGACTGACCAGAAGGGCCATACATACCAATGCAGGTAAGGGACCTGCGCCGGAGCTGGCCAGCTGCAGCTGAGGTCTTTCCCAGAGGGACACTTTGGTTACCTGGAGATGTGGGAGAAATGGGAGAAGCAGGGCATTTCTCCCACTCCTGGATCAGACTGAGGTTCTGCTTAGGCACCGTTTCTCAAGTGTGTCCTTTAAATGTTGTGGCAAATTCCTTTCCTCTGGATTTGCCAGTCTTTGCTACTTTCATATTCACTGTGATGCTGGTATCGAGCAGAAACAGTTTATGTGTCCCCAAAACCTATCTTAAAGAGCATTTCCTAGAACTAGTGTCCCCAGAATGCATGATGGGAAATACTGGGTCAAGTGGCCAGCCAGGGTCGGCCCAGTGGGATTTCAGAACCAAACAGAAGTGAGAGGCCCAACAGGAAGTGCTTCCAGTGACCATTTTTAGCTTGCTTTGGCTTGAGAGTCAACTTAATATTGCCTGGGCCCCCAAAATTTGTTTAATCCTCACAAGGAACTGAGGGGGGAAGTTCACTGATCCCATTTGACAGGTGAACACCTGGGGCTCAGAGAAGTTGGGTAATTAATGCTGTGTATGTGGTAGAACTGCGATTTGAGCTCATATTTTTCTAACTCCAAATCCTGTGTTCCATCCGCTGCATCAGACTGCTTCTCCTTTCCTGGCCTTTAGCCTTGAACTTGGCCCCAGGCAGGTGCTCAGCAATGTTCACCTGCTCTGTTAAGTAGGCCCAGCATTGCTCCTTGCCTCTCACAGCCCAGGGGCAGAAGACTGTGCTGATCTGGACTCTCACACTTCAAGCAGATGTGCTGCAGCAGAAGGGAGTCAGTTAAGAGCAGAGTGGACAAGGATCAGAAAAAAGGACCAATAGGGCTCTGTGTGCTCCTTCCACAGGCCATCCAGTTCTATTTTGAAACCACCCTGTGGTCAAAGCATTCTGCAGGCCAGCAGGATCCGACTCCCAAACTGACCGCTGCTGGATCTTACACCCTTCTCCTCTCCAAAGAGCAGGACTTCGGAATCACACCCATCTGAGCACAAAGTGTCTCCGCTGCTCTTAGGAACTCACAGGAGCTGCATCTCCTCGCCTGGAGAGAGACCACTCAGCTCACTCCAGGCTGCTTTGAGGAGTAAACACACGCACCAGTATAGGGCCCACCACCCAAGTATTGCTTAGCAGACATTCATACCTAGGAGGCAGGTCAGGAGGGGAAACAGAATTCAGGCTCCATTTGCATCACCAGGGGAGGTGCTTCACCTGATGGCTGTGATCAACCTTAGGTTGATTTTTCAGTTTTCTCACAGTATCACTTTCTCCTCAATCAGAAAACATAATTAAGCCTGGCAAAATGGCCCACACCTGTAATCCCAGCAGCTCAGGAGGCTGAAGCAGGAGGATTTCGAGTTCAAAGCCTGCCTAAGCAATTTAGCAAGGCCCTAAGCAACTCGGAGAGACCCTGTCTCTAAAAAAATATATAAAAAAGGGCTGGGGATGTGGCTCAGTGGTTAAATGCCCCTGGGTTCAATCCCTGGTCCCAAAAAAGAAAGAAAGCGTAATGAATCCCCAGGATGAGTGTGATGGATGGAGTACACTGTGCGGCATGTGTACCCCTGGGCTGTGAGGTCTTGGAGAGGAAGGTCTTGCAGTATGGGCTGGGTCAGCAAGTGGTCGAGTGAAGAGTGAGTGAGTGAATGAACGTCTGTCACCTGTTAGGAGCCTGCAGTCGGGGTGAAGCAGGTGGTTTTAACCAAGTAATCTTATCGCTGAGAGACTGCACTATCTTTCCTATGTCCTCGCCTGCAGTGTCCTCCTTGTGGCCACTGGTGTGTCAGTCCCCAACCAGGTTGACTTCCCTGGCTCTGAATATGCGGAGGGTTATGAGTCTGTGTCCGTGGATCCTGGGGACTTTGTGGGTCAGAATGTGCTGATCCTGGGCCGCGGGAACTCGGCCTTTGAGACGGCAGAGAACATCTTGGGTGTCACAAACTTCATCCACATGCTGAGCCGCTCCCGGGTGCGGCTCTCCTGGGCCACCCACTACGTTGGAGACCTCAGGTATGCTGCATCCCTGTACTGAAAGCCTGTAGCAGTCCAGGATCTGTGTCACTGTAACAAAATACCTGGGGCTGGTCCACTTAAAGAAAGGAATTTTAGGGCTGGGGATGTGGCTCAAGTGGTAGCGCGCTCACCTGGCGTGCATGAGGCCCTGGGTTCGATTCTCAGCACCACATAAAAATAAAGATATTGTGCCCACCTAAAACCTAAAAAATAAAATATTAAAAAAAAAGAAAAGAGTTTTATTTAGTTCATACTTTCAAAGTGGGAAGTCCAAATGGCCTAGTATTGGCTCTGTCAAGGTCTCCCCTGCCTGTGTCACCTCACGGCAGATGTCATCAGGATCACAGGAACTCAGGAGGGAGCGGTCACGTGGTGAGACGGGAAGACAGATGAGGGAAAGGGTCAGGTTTGCTAAAACTGTCTTGATAGACAGTGGCCTTCTCTAGGCTCCACCTCTGAAGGTCCCCCACCCTCCCAATATCACCCACGCTGGGGACCAAGCTCCCAACACAAGTCCTTGGGGACACGCCACTGCCCAACCCTCGCAAGCCCCAAATGTGGGAAGAACCGCCTCTCCCACCCCTCCTGGCCCCGCCGGACTCACCAGCCCTCCTGAGTCCCCTCCCGTCTCCTTGCCTTCTCTTGGGGCCCCAGAGCTATCAACAATGGCCTGCTGGACACCTACCAGCTGAAGTCCCTGGACGGGCTTATCGAGTCGGACCTGACGGATCTGGCCATCGTGAAGGACCACGAGGGCAGGTTCCACATCACCCTGAAGTTCTTCCTGGAGGAAACCAGCGCCAACCAGAGTGCTGATGCCATCCCCCTCCCCCAGGACGACAACGACAACTTCGCCATGCGCGTGGCCTACGACCGCGTCATCCGCTGCCTGGGCTGGAGATTCGACTTCTCCATCTTCAACCAGTGAGTCCCCGGGGAAAGAGGCGGGGTCTCCTAGGAAGCACCTTCTGACCTCCTGGGGACAGGAGGCCACACAGTGGGCCATTGAGAGAGTTTTCAGAATGTCCCGGAAAGGTCTGAGTAGGTTCCCCCTGGTTTCCCTTTCAGCTCCCAGACCCTCCATCAGGGGTCCTCCCCTGAGTGGTCAGGTGGGCGGTCAGGCCCAGACGGGTGAGCTTCTCCAGGGCCATGAGCACAGGCCAGGTCAACCTGGCATCTCTGCTGGTCACATCTGGGCGCCCTCGGAAGGTCACTTGATCACAGTTTGCCCCAGTTCTTTATCTCTGCCCTGGGGATACTCGTTTCCTTCCTATATGGTCATGTGAGGATTAATATAAGACAGTGCTTGGCATATGCTGTATGCTCAGTAAAATGTCAGTTCCTGTCTGGCATGATGGCACACGCCCGTAATCCTGATGGCTCAGGAGGCTGAGGCAGGAGGATCTCAATTTCAAGGCCAGCCTTAGCAATTTAGTGAGACCCCATCCCAGAATAAAACGTAAAAAAGACTATGGATGTGGTTCAGCGGTTAAACACTCCTGGGTTCAATCCCTGGTACCAAAAAAAAGTTTATCTCTGAGCTGGGCGCAGTGGTGCACACCTGTAATCCCCGTGACTTGGGAGGCTGAGGCAGCAGGATCACAAGTTCAAGGCCCTAAGCAACTCAGTGAGACCCTGTCTCAAAATATAAAAAAAGGGCTGGGGATGTAGCTTAGTGGTTCAGTGTCCCTGAGTTGAATCCTTGGTACAAAAAGTAAAAAGTTCCTAAAGTTCTTCATAATGGATTTTGAAGGACTGCCTGGTGGAGCCTGGTCTGTAGAGGTTGCTACTCGGACACGTGTGAGGGTTGGGCCAGAGCATCTGCTCATTCTCTCTTGCCTTCTGGCCAGGGCACAGGAGGACAAGGGCCTGCCCAGAGCCTCCTTTCCCCTCAGATGACAGCAGGCCTCAGGTTTGGCCCAGAGCCTAGCCTTGGGCCAAGCTTGGATTCGAGCTCTATCCCTGACCTGCATGTCCTTGATCTAAGCCCAGGTGCTTCATCTATGAGATGAAGTGGGATGGGTGGAAAACCCACTGTCTGGAAAGGGCTTCCTCCACACGAGGACTGTGACTGACCCCTTTCCACTCCCAGGTCCCTCAGACTCAGCTCCGGGAGCGAGTTCAGCAAGAAGTACCCGCTGATCAGAGCCAGCTATGAGTCCAAAGGCAGTCGCGGCCTCTTCATCCTGGGCACCGCCAGCCACTCGGTGGACTACCGCAAATCAGCTGGGGGCTTCATCCACGGATTCCGGTACACAGGTGAGTCCACTGTCCCCAGGCAGGACCCGTCATTATCCCTGAGGCTTGTGAATACTCCAGACCTCCAGAAGCTTAAGGGACTGTTCACCAGCAGTCAGTGGTCATAGCTTCCTGTTAGGCAGCTGACCCCAGGTTTTCATGGCCTGAGGGTCACCTAGAAAAGTAGCAACAGATACAGCATAAACGTGGGAGGCTCTGGGGTGGCCTGTGTTGTGCTTAAAGCCTGAGGGGTTAACAGATTCTAACGTGCTTGTAATCCCAGTGACTCAGGAGGCTGGGGCAGGAGAATCATAAGTTCAAGGCCAACCTGTCAACTCAAGAAAGACCCTGTCTGAAAGTAAAGTAAAAATGGGCGGGGAGGTAGCTCAGTGGTAGAGCACCCGTGTCCAATGTCCAGGGCCACAAAGTATGCTAACCTGGATGGGTGGTCTTAGAGGTGACCTTACCCTGGCTGAGCACATCCCTATCATCAGAGGTGAAAAGGAGGTGACTTCTGCCCGCTCAGGGCTGTCCTGAGGCTGAATAAGGTGATTCCTGGGCACCCATCAGCCAGCTGGGTGGCTCTGTCACGCACACTGCCTGCTGACAGATTGAAAGAAAAGTTGCAATCAGATTAAATACTTCTGATTCACAACTCTCAGTACTGAAGGTATAAATTTTCTGCTAACTTGAGAGTGCACATCAAATACTAAAACATAATTTTGAAAAATAATTTGACTTATCGTACAAGAATAATGCCCAACCCAAAATTGATGCCTTGTGATTTTAAGGATAAATGGGAACTAGACAGTGAGAGAGAGAGAGAGAGAGAGAGAAAGAGAGAGAGAGAAGGGGACTTCCCCTCCCTCTGCCCTCCCTTTCCCTCTTTTTTTTTTTTTCCTGGGCTGGGGATTAAACCCAGGGCCCTTGGCTCTACCTGGGGGCTACACCCCAGTCCTTTTTATTTTAAGACAGCACCTCCCTAAGTTGCTGAGGCTGGCCTTGAACTTGCAATCCTCCTGCCTCAGCCTCCTGTAGTCACTGGGGTTACAGGGATGAGCCACTAGCCAAATCCTCGTTTTTCTCAAGAAAGCTCTGAGGATCAGAGTTTTGATGACTTTCTCACTGTATCTGGGGCTTGTTGTTAATGGAACTCCAGTTGCTGCATCCCCCGATTAAGATAGGATTACTATGAAAAAGATTATCACGAAGACCAATCAGTAATGATGACATTATAAATTACGTTATAATTAGAGGCCCTGGATTTTCATAGCTTGGCTTGAATTAAAAGGTATAGTGAGCTCCTTGCTCCTCTCATGAAGCACCAAAGAGTAGGTAGAATGTGCGGGATCACTGTGATTTCTTGAGAATAACTGACGTTGGATAAATGTGAATCTAAAGGTTGGATCCTCTTTTTAGCAGATCCCAAGTCAAATATTCATGTTGAATTGCAAATTCAAGAGAGTAGTTTCAGTTCTGCTCGGGCTTCTCCCGCCTTCTTTACCCCTTAACAGAAAAAGAAGTAGATCAAAGCTAGTTGACTAGGATATTTAACTGCTAACTAAGTTTTCCTGGGGTTTGATCCCACCAGTTTAGTAAATTTTTAGCTTAAAGTGTTTGATTTGCATTCAGTGGATGTAAGATTCAGTCCAGAGTTCAGAGCAGAAGCAGTGTGCTGGGCCCAGGGAAGATCAAGCATCTTGGGGCTGGGGTGTCTCAGTGGTAGAGCACCTGCCCGCACCAGCAAGGCACTGGGCTCCATCCTCAGCACTGCTTATGAATAAAAGTCCATCAACAAAATATATATATATTTAGGCGATGGAAGGGAAATGTTTCCAGCGGGATGTGGCTCAGGGCCCCGGCTTAGTGTGTGGGAGTGTCTGGTGGGAGCCAGGCCACTGACATAGGCCACCCCAGAGCCTTTCCACAACCGCAGAATTTATTGAATAAAATGAATCCACAAGGCCAGGTGTGGTGGCGCACGCCTGTAATCCCAGCAGCTGGGGGGGTGGGCAGGAGGATTGTGAGTTAGTTCAAAGCCAGCCTCGGCAAGTTAGTGAGGCCCTGTATCAAAATAAAATATAAAAAAAGGGCTGAGGATGTAGCTCAGTGGTTAAGCACCCCTGAGTTCAGTAATCCCTGGTACCAAAATAAATAAATTCACAAGTCGAATCACTTTGTTGGCTTTAATTCACCAAATCCTCATGTCCCTTTGGTAATCGGGGTCTTTTCTTCCTTTCCACTCTTGATTACTAATATGAAGTCACACTTAATAAGAGAGTATACAGGTTCCAGAACGGCTGAGAAAGGTTAAGGTGGCCACAGGGATTCCAGAGCCTTGCCCAGGGCAAAGGCAGAGAGCAGATACTAGTGACGATTAGATCACAGCCAGAGGCCCTGCTCAGGCACAGAGCTGTGGAGGGTGAGGGCTGGGTGCGGGGCAGGGTGGGCGGTGTCTAAGCAGCCTCAGCAGACAGAGATGAGGCTGGGGCTTCACCAGAGGACTGGTAAGAGGATGTCTCTGGTGCCTCTCCTGTTACCCTCCAGGTGAGGGTGACACCATTCAGAGGCCTGTTTGATGAGCTCCAGGGCCTGGTTTCACAGTCCTGTGCCCATGTCTCTGATTTAATCCAATGAGTTCACAGGCGTCACTCTGGTTTGTTTGTTTGTTTGTTTGTTTGTTTTTTGGGCGCTGGGGATTGAACCCTGTGCCTTGGGCATGAGTGGCAAGCACTCTACCAACTGAGCCATATCCCTAGCCCACAGGCGTCACTTATTAGCACAGATGATTCACTTACCGGTTCGTGCCTTCTGATTGTGCTGGGCAGCCGTTTGGTAAGTTCAGCATGTCCAGCATCTGGTGGTTATCTGTCCATTTGCCAGACGAGCTACGGAGTCCCCCTGCCTTAGCCCTGAACTGAGTAGCTCAGGGCAGGCCGCTGCTCTGCAGGATGGAGTAACCCTGCTGTTCTGCACCACACCGACGAACGCGGCCCAGGCAGTCTGTTCTCCACAACTAGGCCCCGGGTTCAATTCCTAGCACCGCAAAAAAAAAGTGTGGGGGGTATTGTTTCATATTTTCCAGTTGAAATTTTGTTTTTATATCATTGATTGTTGGAAATATTGTTGGGGTTGTGCAATAAGTTAATCATGTGCAAAAACAGAAATTCAGTAACGCCTGCATAGCTGTGGTTTTTTTTCTTTCCACCAACACTGGGGATTGAACCCAGGGGGCTCTACCCCTGAGCCACACCCCAGTCCTTTGTATTTTGAGAAGCTGATAAGCTGCCCAAGGTGACCTCAAACATGGAATCCTCCTGCCTCAACCTCCCCAGTAGCCCAGATCACAGGCCAGCACCACCGTGCCAGGCTGGCTGTGGATGTTGCTATAATAATGCTGTAATTTCTTGAGTTTTTTTTTTCCCCAGCCCTGGGGATTGAACCAGGGGTGCTTAACCACTGAGCCACATCCCAGCCCATTTTATATTTAGAGACAGGGTCTTTTTGAGCTGCTCGGCACCTCAAAACAACCTCACTGTTGCTGAGGCTGGCTTTGAACTTGCAATCCTCCTGCCTCAGCCTCCCAAGCTTCTGGGATTACAGGTGTGTGCCACCTCCCTTGGCTGTTAGTTCTTGAATAAGGATACATTTAGTTAAAAATCCTGTGAGGGAAGATAAATCCCTTAGGGATAATAAGGGGTCAGAACTATAGGAATTATAGTGGTACCCCATTTCAGGGTATGATAACGATCATGTCATGGTACCTCTGATTGAGAGTGGTATTATGAATACCATAGTTGTCCGTATGACATAAGTCAGCATTTTCTGAAGAATCAACCGAGGAGGGGGACTTCATGCCTCCTCCTCCAGGTTAGAGTGGGTGGGCTCAGCTGTCGTCACCAGCTGTGGCTTGAGAATGAGTCCCTGCTCCTTGGGGCCGTCAACCCCTGAATCCATGGCTGCCTCTGGAACTGGAGGGTCCAGGGAAGGCCCCACCACAGCCTCGCGCCCCACAGACAGTGGCACTGGCAGCTCCTCGGGCTGCTGAGCGGGTGCTCTGCCGCCTGCAGCTGCTGCCTAAACCAGTTAATTTGCCATTGAAATCCCTAAGGTCCCATTGCTGCCCCACTTGACCTTGACGGTGGTCTGTCATCCCGCTGCCCTTCCCACCTGGCAGGGAGAGGTCATCGTGCCCTGCAGTCCATTCCCAGATGATGTGTGGTCAGGAAGGGGCTGGAGGGCTCCGGCTGTCTGAACACCATCCCGGCTGCCAGGCCTCACCATCCCACATGCGCTGCCACCCGTTCCCGCCATCCTGGCCACCACTGCCCAGCCCTCTTGCTTCCTCTGTCCCCATCTTTCCATACACTTCATCCTCAGCCCCATGAAACAGATCCTGTTAGTTCAACTCCATTTTCCAGATGAGAAAACTGGCACACAGAGAAGTCAAGTCACCTGCCCTTAGCCACCCAGCCAGGGGATGGCAGAGGGATTCACATCCACACCCGCTGACTCTAAAGCCACACCTAGGCAGTAAGCTTCCGGCAGGTGGGAAGCAGTTCTGGGTGCACAGGCAACTGACCGCTGTCCCCAAGCAGCTGACAGCCCTCCCCGGGGTGGGACAGTGATAACCCCGAGGGGTTGCCCGGACCTTGCCATCATTCCACTGAGAAACTGTCCCAAGGGAAGCGAAAGACAGCGAGGCAGCAGGACGTGATGGACGACAAAGACACCAGATGGATGCTCCCGAGCACTGTCCAGGCAGTCCCCGCGGCCTCGCTGGCCTGCCCTCCAGGGCGTGGTGCCCGCGGGAACTGCCTTTTGCTAAGCACAGACCTCGGCCTCCTGGGCTCACAGTTCCTGGGCTCCCTTCCCTCTGGACACTTCCGGAGCCTCTGCAGGGCTGCTGCCCACGGGTCGTGGTGCCCCCCGCCCCTTCCCACACGGCCACTGCTGGCACTGCACCTGGCACTAGGGGCTTCGCCTCCCCGGGCCTCGGGCCGCAGCCTCCACCCTCCCGAGCTCTGGCTGCACCCTCTCCACCCTCAGCTCAGCCACTGCGCCTCAGGAGCCAGGCCCTGGCGCCGGACTCCTCCCGGCTCGTGGCCACCCAGCTCCTCCATGCAAGCCCTGTTGGCGCCTGGCCTTCACTGTCTGGGGCATTTGCTGGTCAGCTGTGGGGGAGCAGGTGTCGGTGTGCAGTGCTCCTCCCAGGGCCCGCCGCCAGCAGCCCCAGGGAAAGGAAGGCCCTCCCTGTCACTTAGCTACCAGCTCCTCCCGCACCCCATGTAGAGATAAGAGCGCCTCAAAATAGCGCTAGAGGCAGGGGTGCGGGAGGGGCGCCACCCAGGCTTTCCAGGTGGGCAGCTCTGGTGGGAACGGGCTGGAGGGCAGCGAGGCTCTGGGTCTGGGTTGGGCCCCTCAAGTGAGGTGACAGTGCCGGACTTCCACTGCAGAGGGCCTCAGGCAGAGGTGGACAGACCCAGGCTTGTGGCCCCCACCTGGCCTCACCCATTCTTCTGCCTGGTCATCCCAGGGGATGCCACTCAGGGGCATGTGTGCATGGCCACAAGCAGAGAACAATTCCTGTTTGGAATTTGACCCAAACCTTTGCTGCCCCCACTCCGCCCGCCCGAAGGCCTGCACCTCCCACGGAGTGAACGCAGATAGGATCTGAAGAGCCACAGGCCCTTCCTCCCTCTGGCCCTTTCAGTGCGAGCCGTCCACCGGCTGCTGGAGCATCGGCACCACGGCGTGGCCTGGCCCTCCACCGAGCTGCCCATCACACAGCTCACCAACGCCATCATCCGGCGCGTGAACGAGGCCTCGGGGCTCTACCAGATGTTCAGTGTGCTGGCCGATGTCATCCTGCTCAAGGAGTGAGTAGCTCGCCTGCGCCCCCAGGCTTCACCCACGCACCCTGCAGCACACCGCTGCCCACTCTGTCTGTGGGGGAGCCCAGCTCTTCCCTCTTAAAATGAGTCAGGGTGGGGCGGGGGAGTGGAGTCAGACAGTTGGTCCTGGGCGTGAACTCTGGGTTTATCCTTTTGCTGTGTGACTTCAGGCAAGTTAGTTAACCTAACTGAACCTTTTTTGCAAAATGGGGATGATCATCTTGCAGGGGCGAAGAAGGAGGTCAAAGTCACTGGTGGAAACCCTTCGCCACCAAGGTGCAGAAACAGGGTGCCCCTGGGAGGTCAGTCCCCAGCTTGGGGTTAAGAGTTCCCATACACTGGCCGGGACCCACTCGGTCCAGGTGCTTATCCATCCAGAACAGGCAGCAGAGCTCTGAGGACCGGGCCTCAGAGGACACCTCGCATAGCACCCAGGGAGCCGCCTAGAGGGGCAGCTGGGGAGGGGACCAGGGAGGGGAGCAGGGGAAGAACTTCTGGCCCCTGGATCGGAGCGTGGCCAAGTCCCGGGACACGCACTCAGCACAGCTCACGTCGCCCTCGACCGCCCTCTTTCACCTGGACACCCAGCCTGTGGGCAGATCCCTGAGCCCCGCCCGCCTTCAGCAGTGTCCAGAACCCGATGGCTCTGGCTGGCTGCCCCCTCTGCTGAGGTCCCGCCACTGGTAGCCTGGGCTGTTCTCCACGCAGTGGCCAGAGGGCCCCCCCAGAGGAGTTGGCTGATGCCTTCTCGGCTGCACGGTTGGCCCAGGGAGACCGAGTGCCCATCACCGAGTGCTCGGCTCCCTGCCGCCCGACCCCTTCTGCCCTGTGGCCCAATCCCCAAGCTCCCAACTAGCTCAGGGCGGCCACTCCCTTCCGGCCTGCAGGGCTCTTCCCTCCAGGGTGCACTTCAGGGTGTGGAGTGTTCTGGAATCTCTCTGAGGTGAGAGAGAGAGAGAGAGAGGTGTGTATATAGAGAGAGGTGGTCACAGCAGGCCCACACGGGTGTGTGCAGGCTGGTGCTCCGTGGTAGGGCACTCACCTGGCACGTGGGGGCCCTGGGTTCCACCCCAGCACCAGACAGCAAGGAGAGCCAGCCAGAGTAGACACCACTGCGCTGGCACTGTGGGGAAGGGCCACGTGGCCAGGCAGCCGTGCCCACACCTGTCCCTGGCCAGGGCTCTAGACCCCGTGTTGCCCCCCAGGAACGCCTCGGCCTTCGAGTACCTGGAGGAGTTCCCCATGCAGATGCTGGCCCAGCTGGAGACGCTCACCGGGAGGCCGGCCCGGCACGGGCTCTTCGTCGTCAACATGGAGTACGGCAAGAACTTCTCTGGGCCCGACAAGGATGTCTTCTTTTATGACCGGTCGGTGGGGCACACCGAGGACGCCTGGCTGTCCAACTTCCTCCACCCTGTCATCTACTTCTACAGACGCCTCCCCACCGGTGAGCGGACACTCGTCACAATTCATCCTCCCAGCGCTCCTTCAGCTGACAGAGGGGGCCCTCGGGGACTCTGCCCAGAGACCTGGCTGAGGCAGAAGGTCCGAGAAAATTGCCATTTCCAGATTCTGGCACATACTGTGACCTGCATAGGCCACACTGGAGTGTCATGATCCACCAAGCCCCACACAGGAAGAGGGGCACTGTCATGCCAGTGTCTCCAAAGGACAATGACCACAGTGGGTGAGGGGCTGTAGGTGGCATGTTAGAAGGAACAGGGCAAGGAACTGGAACTGACTAGCACAGGACAGAAAGAGCTGGGCCAAGTCTGTCCTTTCATTGCTGTGTGACGTTGGACTGTTACTGAACCTCTCTGAGCCTGGCTTCCTTGTCTGTAAAATGGGGATGACAGTAGTCCCCTCCCGGTAGGATTGCATGAGGACACATCTGATGACTCACCCGGAAGGGCAGCAGCTCTGGCGCAGCTTAGCTCCAGTGAACAGGCAGCCTGGGGAACGTGGCTTGTCCTTCGGAGCTTAAAGGGCTCCAGAGAAAGAGGGTGGCCAGCTCGGCCTGTTCCCCTGGGCAGGTGGTGCCAGCAGGGGAGGAGCACTGAGAGTTAAAGCTGCCCGAGGCTGGGCTGCGGCTGGCCTCTGGGGAAGGTGCCCACACCGGGCTGGCCAGGTCTGCGCTCAGCGGGCTCCTCCCCGGGGTCCCCGGGTGGGAGGCTGGACCAGCGAGCCCTAGACCCTTTCATCCGGGGCTCCGAGCCTCTCGGGGAAGGACAGCTGGGAAGGGCCTCGTTCCAGGGAGGGGGCGGACACCAACCTCGATCTGCGGGTCCTGGCGCTGCCCTCGGGGGCCACAGTGACGGTCCAGGTCCTCTCCCTCTGTCAGCCCTCCTCCTGGAGCCAGCCCACAGCCCTTGCAGGGTGGATGGGAGCGCAGGCTGGAGGGAGCGCAGGAGGCGGGGGACACTGCGTGGCCAGCCTGGCCCTGACCCCCGCCTCCCACACAGAGCAGGAGGTGAGGTTCCGCCCCGCACAGTGGCCCCTGCCGCGGCCCACGGCCATCCACCACGTCGTGGAAGACTTCCTGACCGACTGGACGGCGCCCGTGGGACACATCCTGCCCCTGCGGCGCTTCCTGGAGAACTGTCTGGACACCGACCTGCGGAGCTTCTACGCAGGTGACGCAAAGGGACCAAGGTGGAGGTGCAGGGACAGCCAGGGAGACCAGGGGCCCAGAACTCCAGAGCCCATTGCCCATAAGGGGGTGGGCAAGGCATTCCCTGCAGCCCCCTCCCAGGACAGTGTCCCCCAAAATACAGCTAGACTGGCAGGGAACGAAGGCAGCTCCCCAGAGCCCAGACTCCACAAAACACACCAACCAAGCGGGGCTGGGTCCCCGAGTGTCACCGCACACAATGGGGTGGGAGAGCCCTGTATAGAGGCCCTCAGCCAAAGCTTGGATCTCGGGGTGAACAGGCAACAGCCCACGGAGGGAAAGAGGGGATTGTGGCTCAGGAGTTAAGTACCCCTGGGCTCAATCCCCGTACCAAAAAATATATATATATATATATGATTTATATGTTATGATATGTAATTTATATGTTATATGATTTACATGTATATATTTATTTTATATATTTACATATTACATAATTTACATATTATATATTTATATATTTATATATTATAAAATACGTACTTATGTATAAATATGTGTTTTTAACTGATAATCTGCACATACGTGGATGCGCACGTTAATTCACAGAGCCAGAGTCAGACACCCTTGAAGAACGGGCAGCCTTGGAGTTCTCAGCTTTGATCAGACTCTGGTTCCTGAAATTATATCAGAGGTTGGAGTCCTGGGCTCCAAATGCCTGTTGGTCTCCTGAGATTTCCAGACTCTGTGTCAGGGGCACGTTCCCACCTTGACTGTGGGCCCCTCCAATAGGCCATGCCAGGCCATCGGGCTCCCCCCTCCCTTTCTAGACAGTTCTGGACAGGGCGAGCCACTGAGCCACTGCCTTGAACTGGGAGGACTCCTCCTGGAGACGGCCAGCAGGCAGATGCGGCTCCTCTCTGCCCCGCCCCCAGCTGTCCGGCAGCTGCTAGCTCTGGCCTCCAGCTGCTGGGCGTCCGGGCCACCACGCCTTGCAGGGGGGTGACATCAGCAGAAGGTTGTGCTGGAGAGATAGCCACCTCACTGTCCTCTGTCCTCCCTGGCACCTGCTCTCTTCCCTGTTCAGAGAGGACTATCTACCTGTCCTCCGGGGTCCCCTGGTAGAATTCAGAGAGTCAGAGGGACACCATGGGGCCCCTGTCAGCCTGTTTGCCCCAGGAGCCCCACGATGTCCCCTGTTACGTACCCCCCTACATGAGATGAGGGGGCCTGGGAGGCGGAAGGCTTCTCCGCAGCTGTAGGAGGTCTCGACCCTCCATGTCCCAGCCTGTCGCCAACTCCCCAGAAGACCCAGCCGACATCCACCTTATCTCCCCTGAGCTTTCATTCAGAGCCACATGAGTACAGCAGGCCCCACTTCTCTTCAGGACACACGTTCCAAAACCCCCAGTGGATGCCTGAGACCATGGATACAACCAAACCCTTGACCTGCAGTGCGTGGTGTGGGCTCAGTCATGTCCAGGGCCTCGCTGAAGTCTTCACATAGGCTCAATGACTTTGGGTGCAAAATGTTGATGTCAGTTGGAACAAGTTTCCGGCTCATGTCACCCACCCGCTGGTGGCATGCCCTTCCGTCCTAGCATGCACGAGGCACTGTGACATGACTTTGAAGCTTGAGTCAACAGAATAACCAGCATGAATTTCTTTCCCATCACAATTTCACAGATAGAAAATGTTCTTACCATAGATTTTAGCAACCACAGCATGTGATTTTTTTTTGTCTTATTAAGTCTAGAACAGTCATCTTTTCACTGAAAAGAAGTATTTTACAGCTTCTTTTCAGCACATCCAAATTGCTATCATGATTGTTCTCATGTTTGGGAGGCATTATCAAGTAAGGGTTACCTAAACACCAGCACTGAGATACTGCCACTGTCATCTGATAATCACGATAACTAAGTAACTAATAGGCAGGTAGTATATACCATGTGTATACACTGGTCAAAGGCATGATTTCCATCCTGGGCAGGACAGAATATTTTATCTTTTTGTCCCCACAGTGTTTAGACAGAACTTCGCATGCAGTATTTGCAACTCAAATACTGTTGCAGGAGGCTTCAGCTCACAATTCCACTGAATTCCCACCACTTCTAAGCAAGTCTCCAGAAGAGAAGGCTGAGGGTGTGCTCAAGAGGAATGAGCTCCTGCCCCAGACGTTTCTTTTCTTTTTTTTTTTTTTTAGTTGTTGATGGACCTTTATTTTTTTTATTGATATGTGGTACTGAGAATCAAACCCAGTGCCTCACACATGCTAGGCAAGTGCTCTACTACTGAGCCACATCCCCAGCCCCCCAGTCATTTCTGTGGTTGGCTTTGACCTTGGAGCCTTGTTCTCCCAAAAGGTCAAGGCAGCCTCCTGCTTTCCTATCCTCATGGAAAGTCATGATCCATGACTACCCAGGTCGTGCGTGAGGCACCCAGAAAGGTCAGATGGCAGTTTCAAGGGATGCAAGGTCCTGGGCGAGGCCCACTGAGGTGCCCCAGCCCCCCAGCTTTCCCTTCCTGCACCTCTCCCCACGCCTCCAGCCTGACTCCCAGCCTGACTCCTCCTCCTCCTGCTTTCGTGCAGAGTCCTGTTTCCTGTTCACCCTGACGCGCCAGAAGCTGCCCCCGTTTTGCCAGCAGGGGTACCTGAGAATGCAGGGGCTCATGGGCACCGAGAGCCTTCGGCGGCATGGCGTGGAGAGCGGGCTCCTGCAGGACTATGCCACCATGGACGAGCCCCTGGAGGACAGCAGCCAGCAGCCTGGGGAACACGGGCCAGAAGGTCACCGCCTGTCTCGGGGGCCTCCACTCCAGTCCCTTGACAGCAACAAGGAGGAGCTCTGACGGTCCTGGGCTGTGGGCACCGCGGCCAGGCCTCCCCACAGGCCACGGTCAGCCCTCTCTCCCCGCAGCCCCCTCCACTGATGCATGACGGCCCAAAGCCACTCAGGCCTTGCCAGGTTGACACCAGAGCCACCTGCAGAGCCAGCAGCAGTGGGGCTGCTGCAGCACTGCGGTCCCCCCTGCCTGGTTCCTGGTGCCCAAGAAGCAGGGTGAGGAGAAGGGCATCCTCTGCCGGTGTGTGCTGCCTTCTAATGCCGAGCTCTTCAGCTGGACCATCGCTGAGTGCCAGGCTGGCCCACTCTGTCCCCTTCAAGGGCCCACCTGCTCCTTTTCCCTCCCCTCCACTCTTGTGACAGGCCCAGAGCCCACCTGGGGCCCTTCATGGTGAAACCCACCCTCTTGTCATCAGGGTTTCTGCAGGCACTTATCTTCAGGCGCCCGAGGGTTTGCATGGCGGAGAGAAGTCCCTGCAAGGCCACCTGGTGCTGAGCCGTGGCTCTCCCAGGGCCAGGGTTCTGCCCCAGCCGCTCTGCATCCTGTGTCCTGATCCCCACCCCTCCCCTGGCCTCTGGCGTCCTGAAGCACACCTTGCTTGGACCCGCCCCTGCCCAGTATAGTGAAGCTGTTTTGCACCTGTCACATGCACCAGGGGACATGTGCAGATGCCCCTGGGTGGCAGCAATGGTGAGTCATTCCTGGTTCCCTTAGCTCTTCAGCTGCTCTTGTCCCTCGTCACTGGGTGCCCCTCAGGGGTTTCTCTCGTTCCTGAGGCAAGGCCTGCGCCTGGGCCTGGTGGTCACTTTCTCAGGGCTGCTCACGAGTTCTTCATGCAGCCATTGAAAATTCCAAAGCCCCTTCCTGGGCTCCCCCTCTTCCCTCCTGGCTAGTTCCAAAGCCCCTTAGCCACTGGCCTAGCTGTATGCTCAGTCACCTCCTGTCCCTGGCAGAGTTCCAACACTGCAAGTCCCACACTTCGCCCACAGCAGGGTGACTGTCGCCCCCGTGATCCTACCTGGGACAGTTTGCACAGCGCTGAAGCTCGTGAATTAAGGGTTTTCCCGAATCCCGGGTGTGGTGTTCACTGAATTTCACCCAGATCCGAGGCGAGCCCACGTAGGACCCTGTGGTCCCCCTGCCTTTTCCAAGTCATGCTTTAAATGAGTCTTTTAACTGGGGCTGTGCCCAGTGTCCGATCCTGTTCCCGAAGCCCTGGGGCTAGCTGAGCCACTTGTTCAGTAACAGTTGGAGGTGCCATAACAAGTGGTTGGCGACGCCTCGACATGTGACATCTGCTGCTGCCTTCATCTGCCAAGTCAATCATCCCACCAAAATATCAGCCAGCCTTGTTTGCTTTTAAGAAGGCAGGATTCCATTCTTGCTCAGTTGATTGGCCATGTCTTCTCTGGTTTTCTGGATTTTAATGAAGATCACTGTGGCATTTGCTGAGTCCCCCAGCTGACAGTCACAGCGGTCCCTGCCCCTTCCCTTGGCCTGCCTCAGGTGCCTGTGGCCTCGGGGTGCCGTGTGCAGGTGGCTGCTGCCTTCCTGTGGTGTTAGAGAACATTTTCTTTTTTCTTCTATTTCTGTCGTGGTTTCTGGCCTGGAGTAGGTGAGCACACACCCCACCACCCAGTTCCCCGCCCCGGGCCCAGGTGGGTTTCTAAGACTGCCCTGGCTCTGCGAATGGACATCTTCTATGAAGTTGAGTGTAAGGACAGCGAGTGCTGTCACCCTCCAGCACTGCCAGCTCCCCGGGTGTGGATGAAATGGATTCACATTTCCACTTTTGTACCTCGGTTCATTTTTTTTTTGGCAAGTCTGAGCAGCACAGGCGTAGAGCTTCTGCAGCTGGACCAAATTCCTCTTTTAGCTGAGGCCTGACTTCAATAATTCCTCCTTTTTTTAATATAAGGTTATTGGTGCAAAACAGATGAGCCAGTGAAACAATCTACCATACGTAAATGTTTTCCATAAGAGGTGATTTTGAAAGGAATCCTGCCATATGCAGGGCACACCTGTAATCCCAGAGGCTTGGGAGGTTGAGACAGAAGGACCTCAAGTTTGAGGCCAGCCTCAGCACCCAGTGAGGACCTATCTCAAGGACTGAGGATGTGGCTCAGTGGTTGAGCATCCCTGGATTCAGTCCCTGTTGCCATAAATAAATTTATAAACAGAAAGGGCTGGGGATGTAGCTCAGTGGTCAGGTGCATCTGGATTCAGTACCTGTTAATTAGAGAAAGGGAATCCGTGCTGGAGAAGTGGAGGGTTTTCCCAGTAGGCACAAGGCCCTCGTTCCATCCCCCTCAAGGAAAAAAAAAAATCACAAATCAATGAAAAGGATTGTGCAGGACCATGCCATGAATAATTTTAGCCCAACTGGTTGTAGTTTCTGGGGACATTTGTTTTAGACCCCTCTGTCACACTGAACTACAAATTAATTCCAGATGAACCTTTGAAGCCATATAAAAACTCAGGTTGAGGACTTTTCCAGTTCAGAAATAGGAGAAATGAATTTCCAGAGAAAGAGGTTTAACACTCCCAGGACCCCCCGCCAGCCCCTGCTGGTTAATGTGATTAAAGAAAATGGTAAAAAGGCAAAAGATAATCACACTGGAATAAACACATTAAAATCAAGGTATTTATTACACAAGACTGGTGGATGGCCGGGAGAAACGTGAAGCCAGGTGGACTCTTACTGGCTTCTGAAATGTGGAAAGACCGGGGAGCCCAGAGCATAGTTAAGTGAAAAGAAGCAGGAGGTGAAGTCTCTGCGGCCACCTGCCTGTAACCGAGTAAAGCAGGACGGCTCCACCCAGGGGCCTGGGGACAGAGTGTCCCCAAGGACAGCCATGTTACCTCTGGGTTTGAAGAAGTAGGTGGGGTTCGGGCTTGTTTCCTTTCTCTGCTTTGTTCAAATTTGTGATTATGATCATAGTGAAATAAATTAATTTTTGAAAAATAATCTCTGGCTTTTTGAAATTTAGAATTGCCAGGGATGAGCAGACCCAGAGCCCTTCCCTGAGGACACGTTCCCTTCTTGGCCCGGTGGTGCCCGGGGCAGTGTCCTCTAGCAGGAGCTACTACTTCCTCCCTGGTGGGGAAGAGACCGCAGCAGGTGCCGGGGCAAAACATGCTCCGCCAAAGAAGCCAACTGTAAGTGGCGGGCGGGGGACACTGGGCTGACTCGGCACAACCCAGGTCCTACAAGACAGAGAATGAAAAATAAAAGTCTTCCCTCTGTGCGGACCTCCTGGTTTAGTCTCCAGTGTATTGTAGAGCCCCAAATTCCTTTTGCCTCTAGGATGTGGTGGCGCATACCTGTAATCCCAGCAACTGGGGAGGCTGAGGCAAGAGGCCAGCCTCAGCAACTTAGCAAGACCCTGTGTCAAAATAAAAAACAGTAGTAATAAATAGGGCTGGGGGGCTGGGGCTCAGAGGTTGAGTGCTCGCCTCGCATGCGTGAGGCACTGGGTTTGATCCTCAGCACCATATAAAAATAAAGGTATGTGTTCTCCTACAACTAAAAAATAAAAGTCTTGGGGTTGGGGTTGTGGCTCAGTGGCAGAGCGCTTGCCTCACAAATATGAGGCACTGGGTTCGATCCTTAGCACCACATAAAAATAAATAAACAAAGATATTGTGCCCATGAATAACTAAAAAAAATTTTCTTAAAAAGTCTTAAAAATGTTTTAAAGGGCTGGGGGTGCAGCTTAGTGGTAGAGCCCCCAGGCCCAGTTTCCAGCACCCAAAATAAAGACAATGATAAAAAGGGACCTGCAGCCCTGAGCCAGGGCCACTCAGCCAAGCCACTCCCAGATACAGAGCTACAGGGACTTTGAGAAATCAATGTTTGCTGTTCACGTGTTAAATGGGGTCATGTGCTACTTACTCAGCAATAACTATTCCATGCACTGAATAATTAGACTCGCCACAACTACATGAGGAAGACAGAACTCTCTCGTCCTACAGATGAGGAAACCAGGCCAGAATGGTTGCACAGAGGACAGTGGTGGGTCCACAGAAACTGCACCATCTTCCAGTCAGGGGCCATCCACTTACTGACAGCAGCCTGCTCCTCGTCACCCTCTGATGGGTCCTTCCTGTGGCCACTGGGTGACAAAAAGTTAAGAGATCAATTCTCAAACCAAGGAACATATGTGGTTCCCACAAGAGCACAGAGAAGTTATCAAGATGAAATGCTGATTATACAACAGGCACCTCCCTCCGAAGGAGAATTAGAGGTGGGGTGCAGCTTAGCACGCATGAGGCCCTGGGTTCCCTCCCCTGCACCAAAACAACAGCAAGGAGAGAGAATTCATCTACTCTGTCAACCCAGAGATCCCGACAGAAGCAGGGTGGGATGACCGGGGGTGGGAGCAGGGAGGGATGACCTGGGGTGGGAGGGGAGCCCTGGAGTCTGGGTGTCGGCCTCAACACTGTCCACTCTGCAGCCAGCTCCATCAGCCCCAAATTGGATCCTTCCCTCAAAAATAAGCCATGACAGCATCATTTCACCACAGATGCTTATTTTTTAAATATGGTGAAAGTGCTGACTGGATAAAGATTTTTGTCAGACTGCAGACTTTAAAAAAGCATTTAATTCAATCTGGCATCCCAGACGGAATATAAATCTGCTACAAAGTGAAGTTGATGGGCAAATGTGAGATGCTCCAGCCCAAGTATTTTATCCAAATGCATCACACAACCAATCCACGGAGCCCGAAATAAAAAACAGCACGAACAGATGTACCTAAGCAGAGAAGACAGGGACAGCAGGCCTCCCGTCTCGCTCCTGTCTCCATTCTGCATCAACAAGCCTGAGACGCCAACTCTTCTGGAGAAGCCCCAGGCCTGGTGCTCACTGCACAATCTTCCAAGCATCATGGGCTTGTTCATCCTATTGAAGATGTTACCATCTCAGACCCAGTCTCTCAAGTTGTCCAAATCATCAAAAAATAACTGGGTGCAGGAGAGCCCCACTATAAGAAAAAGACGACAAAGACATATCTAAACATTCAGTGTGGGGCTGGGGATGCAGCCCAGTCAGTAGAGTGTTTGCCTCACATGCACAAGGCCCTGGGTTCAATTCCAGCACCATGGTGGGGGGGACAAAACATTCAGTGTGTTGTAATCTCTCAATGTTGTATAGAAATAAAACAATGGCAGCCAGGTACAGTGAAGCATGCTTGTAATCCCAGCAACTCGGGAAGCTGAGGCAGGAGGACTTCAAGTTTGAGGCCACCGGCCTCAGCAACTTATCGAGACCCTCAGCAATTTAGCAAGACTCAGTTCTCAACATAAAAAAATAAAAAGGACTGGGGATGTAACTCGGTGATAAAGCACCCCTGGGTTTAATACTCAGTACCAAAAAAAAAAAAATGATTCCATTATGGATCAAAGGACATTAGGCAGGAGAGGACACTCCTCTTCTCTTACTGAAAACTCAAATCTTGTCTTCTTGCAGCTGGGAGTGATACCCAGGTGCAGTTGTACATATCCATAATCCTGGCCACCCAGGAGGCCAAGACAGGAAGATCACACGTTAGAGGCCAGCCTGGGCAAGACTTTGTCTCAAAATAAAACTTCAGAAATGCTGGGGGTGTAGCTCAGTTGCATAGTTCTTGCCTAGAGTATGTGAGACCCTGGGTTTGATCCCCAAGAGAAAAAGAAATGTACGTGATGATCTCCTTACACCAAATGGGTTTAAGTTCAAACAGATCTGTTGGGAAAAGAAGAGGTGCCCAGAAGTGCCCGCTATGAGGCACTCTGGTAGACTAAAGACAGCCCAAAAATCAGCTCTCCAGATGTGCGGTCTCCATCTCCTTCCCTGGAACCAGGGCTGGCTCTGGGATTGTTTGGACCAAAAGAAAAAGGCAAAGCGTGGCTGTGCCATTTTCTGGGTGCAGGCTGGAAGAGATTGGCAGATCCTGCCACCTGTCATGGAACCCAGCCACCGTTCTGGGAGGAAGGCCTGTGGAGAGGCTCTGGAGAGCAGAACTGAAGCCCCTGGCAGAGCTGCCTGCACCAGCCAGAAAGTGAGCCATCTTGGAAAGAGGACCCCAGCCCCCAACCCCCTCATCAACCTCACGGGGAGCAGAGATGGGCTGTGACGACCCAGCCCTGCCCCAACTCCAGACACATGGGCTACATGAATGATGGCTGCCATTCCAAGCCACCTTGTCGGGGGGTTCGATCACACCCCATAGACCTCCGAACAGATTAGAGCTAACAAGGACATGGGGCAGAACACAAAGGCGGCTGCAGGGAAGGGACGTTTGCGAAAGCAGATATGACATCCATGTGAGCAACTGTTAACAATGACATGCATTCCAAAGAAAATGGCAGAGCACACTGTGAAGGTACACTGAGGGCCACCGATAGTGTCGCATCGTTAACGTACCTACACAGAGAAAAACGATTAAGAGAAAAGCGAGAGGAAAAGACGCGTGTGCAGGTAAAAGGAGGAGCGGGCTGGACTCGGCTCATGTCGTGGTCACCTGAAATTAAGAGTAAATCCCAGGTGGCCTGCTAGCTACACACACACATGAGCAGCAAGAGGAACAGGGACCTCGCGGAGATCAGCACCCTGCACCTAAGAGGGATCCCACGCAGGGAAACTGAGCTGCTCAGCACACGTTCATGATCAGAGGACACCAGGAGACAGAGGACACTCCTCTTTTTTTATTGTAAACTCAAATCTTGTCTCCTTGTGGCTGGCAGGAGTCATCTTGCCCACTGTACAGGATGATGCCAACATGCCGAGGAAATAAAGCAAGGCACAGAAAGTCCCTCCAAGCTCTGCCACAGGATTGGAGCCACTAACCCAGCAAGGCCATGCTAACAAAAGCCAGTTGTGTGAGCTAGGAAGCCCCTTCTCCTGGGCTGGGCCGAGTTTGTCCTGACACGTAACAAGGTGCTTTCCTCCTGCACAGCGTGAACTCAAGCTGCCTCTCACTTCTCTCTCTCTCTCTCTCTCTCTCTATTGCACACATACACACACGCACGCGCCCATTCAACAAACATTTGCTGATTGCCAACTATGTTCAGGTACAGGGCTAGGCCCACATCAGTGGGCGACAGAGCTCCCACTCACAAGAAGCTGAAAGTAACAGTGAATTGTCAGGCCAGCATCCGGAGGCTGTCGGAGAGAAGGATCATGGGCTGGGGTTGTGGCTCAAGTGTAGAGCGCTTGCCTAGCACCTGCAAGGCACTGGGTTCGATCCTCAGCACCACATAAAAATAAAATAAAGATATTTTTGTCCACTGAAAACTAAAAAAAAAAAGAATCAGAATCCTTTCCCTCATGGAGCTTCTAGTCCAGTAAATGAGACAACATTAAACAAGCAGTAAGCCAGGTGCAGTGGCACACACCTGTAATCCCAGTGGCTCTGCAGGCTGAGGCAAGAGGATCACAAATTCAAGGTCAGCCTCAGCAACTTCGCAAGACCCTGTCTCTAAATGAAAATATAAAAAAGGCTGGGGATGCGGCTCAGTGGTTGGGATCCCTGGGTTCAATCCCTGTACAAAAAAAAAAACAAGAAGCAGTAAGTCCTCAGGAAGAAGGAAGCGCAGGGTGCGGAGGGATGGCAGAGTTGCCGTGCCCTGGTTTCCCTACATGCCACAGTTCCTAGGGTTTAGAATATGTCTCTTACTGTACTTTTTCCATCTCTGAAAAGACGCATCTTAGCAGCACAATCATCCGGGCAGCCATGATGATGGAGTTCTGCTCCTAGAGGCACAGGGTCAGCTGAAGCCGTGTTGTCCCCATCAACAAACCATCAAGGGTCCTGTGGGAATGAACAGGACTCCTGGTCACTGCTAAGAACTGTCGGCTGGCACTTTGGGTAAGATGAAGAAAACTCCAACGTCAAAACTTTCAAAAGAGGTGTCAGTAACCTAAAAACATTTGGGACCAGTAATGGAACATCCTTTAAAAGAATATTACAGGGGCTGGGATTGTGGCTCAGTGGCAGAGCGCTTGCCCCACATGTATGAAGAACTGGGTTCGAACCTGAGCCCCACATAAAAATCAATCAATAAATGTGTCCATCTACAACTGAAAAAATAAAGAATCTTACATCACTGGCACTCTTGAAGGACAGCATGATGGATATTATTTTGTTGGGGGGAAAACATGAACACTGGTATCAATGAATCAAAAAATGATTCTGAACAGTTGGATTCTCAATGTGTGACATTTACAAATATCTTATCAAGCTTAACTTTGAGCAGAACGCAGTGGCACACACCTGTAATCCCAGTGGCTTAGGAGGCTGAGGCAGGAGGATCTTAGCAACTTAGCAAGGCCCTAAGCAACTCAGCAAGACCCTGTGTCTAAATATAAAACAAGGACTGGGGATGTGGCTCAGTACTGAAACAAAAACAAACAAAAAAACTTAACTTTGATTTCATTTCCTGTATATGCGTAAGGCGTATAGATTGTTTTACCTAAATAAACCAAAAAAGAACTTGTTCAAAAAGCATAAAATTAAAATTATAAATGATAAGTTGTCTCCTAACGTAATAATTATTTCTTATTATTTTATTATTCAGGGTTCAGTAAGAAAAACAGAAGCCCCATCATACATTTCAAATTATTGAACTTAATACAGGGAAACTTGTTATTCAAGTATTACAGAACGAGAAGGCAGAGGGGAGCCAAGGCGACTCATAGAGACAGACGCCAAGGGCCCGGGGACCCAAGGGCCGACACTGGGGCTATTGAGAACCTCAGTGTTTGGAGAGGGTCCTGAGTGGGTAGGAGCCAGACCTGGGTCGGGGCCATGGCTGGGCTGGGCTGGCACCTCCCGAAGGCTGGGTCGAACCTGTTCTTTGGGCTCGCTGCCTGCGAGGGCCCACGGCTCCTGACAGGGATGAGAGCAGGAAGCCCAGCGAGACAAGGTCCCTTCGCCGCCCGCCCTCCAGGCTCCTGTAAACGGCCACTGTTAGCAGCTCCTCGCAGGGAATGGGCAGACAAGGCCAGTGGTTCATAGATCCTGTCCCTGTCAGCACAACACAGAATACAGAACAGAGACCTGGAGGTGAGCAACAGCAGCTCGATAACTACACAGCTGGGTTTTATATTATTTTATATTATTAATAATACATGAAATAATGGGGCAATTTACACTTTCTCACTTCCTTCCTTCCTTCCCTCCTCCCTTCCTCCCTTCCTTCCTTCCTTCCTTCCTTCCTTCCTTCCTTCCTTCCTTCCTCCTTCCTCCTTCTTTCCTTTCTGTTTAAGAGGCAGGTTCCCACTATGTCACCCAGGCTGGCCTCCAACTCCTGGGCTCATGTGACGCTCTTGCCTTAGCCTCCTGAGTAGCTGGAACTACAGATGTTTGCCACTGTCAACGTGGTTCAATTTGTACTTGAAGATACTTTGGTCTTGTGAAATAAGATAGTTGCATATTAATATGGCTACTATTACCAGAGCCGAGCTAACAGCAGCTCATACAAGATCTAAGCAGTCTTCTGCACATCTGGGCATGAGCAGTCTGGAGAGGGCAGGGTGGACCCACAGTGTCACACACTCAAATTCCTAGGTTATTGCTCTACCACAACCTTGTGGTCCAAAGTAGTTGCCCCAGTTCCAGCCAACACATCCACATTCCAGCCAGGAGAAGGGGGATGTTGTGCTTCATTCTTTTAAATCAGAAGCTGGCCAACCTCTGCCAAATCCATCCTCTGCCTGTGCCAGGAGTTTCAGTGGAACGGAGTCACAGCTGGTCATTCACACATTGTTTGCTTTTGCATTATAAGAGCAGACTGAGCAGTAATAACAGAGACTGTATAGCCGGTGAGCCCAACACATTTACCACCTGATCTTTCTAGAAAAGGTTTGTTGACACTATTTTTTTTTTCCTCAGTACTGGGGATTGAGCCCAGGGACCCTCTACCACTGAGCTGGTCGGCACTTTTATTTTGAGACAGGGTCTTGCCAAGATGCTGAGCATGGCCTCAAACTTGTAATCCTCCTGCCTCAGCCTCCTGACTCACTGGGATTAAAGGCATGCGCCACCACCCCTGCCCTGACCCGTCCTTTATAGGAATAGCTTGGAAGTTGACAGCGGACATCCATCCCACAGCGGGCTGAAATGGCAAAGGCGTCTGGGGAGTCTTTCTGGAATGGCCTGCGCTCTGGGAGACAGGGTCTCAGCTGCAGAATCTCGCCCTGAAGGTCTGCCCTGCTGCTCCTCTCTGACCTCCTGTGTCCTGAACCACTCCCTTGCTGCGCAGAGCTGTGGCTTGTGTCTGGCCTCCTCGAATGCGCAGCGTTTCTAGCTAAGCTAAGAGCAGCCCCCACCGGTAGCCATGCCCATTCCTTCCTGGTTAGCTGCATCCTGACTGTGTTCAGGTGTGTGTGGCCAGAGGAGCTGCAGGCAGAGGGGCCACCCCCTGAGGGCCAACCCTGATCAGTCCAACTGAGCCACTTGGCCGGATGTTGGCTAAAACACTCCGTCCATCCGTGGAAAGGAAGAGAAGTTTCAGGAAAAATTGTCCTGCTTGATTTTGAGAAGACAGGAGAAGACAGGTGGGGAATCCACTCCCATGTAGGGGACCTGACGGGAGAATCTGGTGCTTCTGCCTGCGAAAGCCATCTTGAGACATGGGGTGAGGGGGGAACAACAAGTCACAGACGGGGTGACCTGGAGCCTCACATCACTGAACGCTGGACTGGCTGCCCTGGAACCACCTGCTTCAGACATTATTTTGGGGGGGTGGGATTACCAGGGTTTGAATTCAGGGGCACTCGACCACTGAGCCACATCCCCAGCCCTATTTTGTATTTTATTTAGAGACAGGGTCTCACTGAGTCGCTTAGCGACTCGCTCTTGCTGGTTACACAGTTGTGAACATTAAATATGTACAAATCTGCGGCACGTGGTCGGCACTTACTCAAGGAAGTCCCCGGAGGATGCCCTGACTCTCGGTAACGGAACACCTGAGAGTGGCTCAAATCCAAGGGCTTTATCATCTTTCAGATCAAGAAGTTTACAGTAGGGCTGGAGATGTGGCTCAGCGGTAGCGCGCTCGCCTGGCATGCGTGCGGCCCGGGTTCGATCCTCAGCACCACATACCAACAAAGATGTTGTGTCCGCCGAGAACTAAAAAAAAATAAATATTAAAAAAAAAAATTCTCTCTCTCTCTCTCTCTCTCTCTCTCTCTCTCTCTCTCTCCTCTCTCACTCTCTCTTTAAAAAAAAAAAAAAAAGAAGTTTACAGTAGCCGGGCATGGTGACATGCTTGTGATCCAGGCTAAGGCAGGAGGATCACAAGTTCAAAGCCAGCCTCAGCAACTTAGCAAGAACCTGTTCAAAAACTGGGGATGTGGCTCAGTGGTTAAGTGACCCTGGGTTCAAACCCTGATACAAAATATAAAAAATAAAAATAAAAAAGGAGCCAGCATTCCAAGCACCCAATGGAGAGGCTGGCTTCAGCCTGGATCTGTTGGGAAACCTGAGGACAGCTCATCACAAAGACAAATCACTATTTATCCAAACACCAAGGCAGTTCACCAAGAGTGCACCGTGACGCACGCCTGTAACCCCAGTGGCTTGGGAGGCTGAGGCAGGAGGATCGCGAGTTCAAAGCCAGTCTCAGCAAAAGCAAGGCACTAAGCGACTCAGTGATGGGCTGGGGATGTGGCTCAAGCGGTAGCACGCTCGCCTGGCATACGTGCGGCCCAGGTTCGATCCTCAGCACCACATACAAACAAAGATGTTGTGTCTGCCGAAAACTAAAAAAAATAAATATTAAAATTCTCTCTCTCTCTCTCTCTCTCTCTCTCTTAAAAAAAAAAAAAAGCGACTCAGTGAGACCCTGTCTCTAAATAAAATACAAAAGGGACTGGGAACGTGGTCGAGTGCCCTGAGTCCAATCCACAGTACCAAAAAAAAAACAGTTCACTAATTTCCAAGAAAGAAACAACTTTGTGCTTTAAGACTGTTGTGAGTTTCAGGAAACTAGGTAGAGAAGCAGAGATCATGTCCTTTTACAGGAACAGAAAGTAAATAAAGGACCAGAAACTTGTTCCCAACTTCTGCTTCTTACAGCACTGAAACGGGGAGTTACCATCTCACACAAAAAATGAGTGTACCCTCTATGTGCTGTATTCCCAGGCTACTCAGAAAATACTTAAAATACACTCATAATAATGGCAGATATTTATAAGTACTTCTGTTTCTGCTTCTATTTATTTATTAATTTATTTGGTACCAGGAATTAAACCCAGAGGCACTCAACCACTGACCCGCATCCCCAGCCTGTTTTTTGAATTTTTTATTTTGAGACAGGATCTCATTAAGTTGCTTAGGGCCTCACTAAATTGCTGAGACTGGCCTTGAACTTACAATCCTCCTGCATCAGTCTCCCAAGCGGCTGGGATTACAGATGTGAGTCACAGCACCTGGCTGCTTTTGCTTTTGATAATGTGGAGTCTCCTCTATCACACCAAACCTTCAGGGCTGGGGCTGAGGCTCAGGGTAGAGCACTCGCCTAGCACAGGCGAGGCCCTGGGTTCGATCTCAGCACCACATAAAAATAAAGTAAAGGAATTGTGTCCAACTACAATTAACAAACAAAATATTAAAAAAAAAACCCAAACCTTCTCCACAAATAACAATTCTGCATAAGATTGATGATAGGTAGGTAGGTAGATAGGTAGGTAGGTGGATATATAGACAGACAGACAAATGATAAAATTACCTAAAGGCAAATAGTTGGCAGAAACGTGGAGAGAGTTCTTTCCTCTAAAAGAAGCCACATGAAAGGAACCTCAACTTGTTCTTATACACATTATGCAAATCTCTGACAGACACCTGGACTATGGATGGTGGAGTAGACCACAAGCAAGTCAGTGAGGGCTGAAGAGACAGACAGGGTTCAGCCCTCTGTATCACAAAGAAGAAAGACATTTGAATTGAACCATTCAACCAAGATCACTGTCCACTAAACAAACAAAAAATCAATACTCTTTGGGGTATCTGCAATGACAATGTCCAAGACACACTCCAAAATTATTAGACACAGAAAAAAAAAAAACAGCAAATTCCAACTCATACTCAACACACACTCAAGGGGAAAGGTGACTGATAAAGACTGACATGGAATTGACCCCAACACTAGGTATAGCAAACAAGGGTTTAAAAACAGCTATTTCGGGCTGGGGTTGTGGCTCAGTGGTAGAACACTTGCCTGGCATGTGTGAGGCACTGAGTTTGATTCTCAGCACCACATATAAAATAAAATAAAGGTCCATCAACAACTAAAAACAAATTTAAAAAAAATAAAAAGAACCAAATGGAGGGGCTGGGGGCTCAGGGGTAGAGTGTTCACCTAGCATGTGGGAGACGCTGGGTTCGATCCTCAGCACCACATAAAAATAAATAAAATAAAGGTATTGTGTCCAACTACAACTAAAAAAGAACCAAATGAAAATTCTAAAAGTGAAAAAAAATGCAATATCTGAAATTAAAAATTCACTAGAGGGGTTTAGCAGCACCTTAAAGATGACAGAAGAAAGTGTCAATGGATTGTAAGATAAATGAATAAGAATTATCCAATCTATGGGGCTGGGGATGTGGCTCAAGCGGTAGCGCGCTCGCCTGGCATGCGTGCGGCCCGGGTTCGATCCTCAGCACCACATACCAACAAAGATGTTGTGTCCGCCGAAAATTAAAAAAAAAAAAAAAAAGAAGAAGAAGAAGAATTATCCAATCTAAAGAACCCAGGATAAAAGAAGAGGGAGATCAAAAAGCCCTGGTGATCTGTGAGACAATATTAACTGGGTTATTTTGTTTTGTTACCAGGGATCGAACCCAGCGGGAGTTAACCACTGAGCCACATCCCCAGCCCTTTTTATATTTCTATTGATTTTTATTTAGAGGCAGGGTCTTGCTAAGTTGCTAAGGGCTAGATTGTTGAGGCTGGCTTTGAACTTGTGATCCTCCTGCCTCAGCCTCCAACTCACTGGGATTGCTGGTGTGCATGGTTGTGCCCAGCTCAGCAGGACAATATTAAGAAATCTAATATGTGTCTCACTGGAGGACCAGAGAGAGAGAACAGAGGTAATGAAACAGTGTGGGGAGCCACATTGAGTTATCACGTCCTCCAGTCCTGAGGCACCACGAGGATCTGAAAGATCACTGTAGTCTGGTTCCTGTGGTGCCATGACTCATGACTTGGTCCCCCGACCCCTCGGATAGCAAGGCCAGTCTTCTGAGCAGGCACACCCGGGGGTTGAGCTACACTCACCTGTTCTTTTGTCATCCTAACCTTTTGCCCTGTTTGGGATAGAATGTTCCATGGAAACATCCTTTGTGTGTCCCTTCTCTTGCTCTGCCTTTGGGTGTGGCCTTCCTAGATGTCAGTCACCTGCTGACAGCAGACATCACAAAGCTAGACTCAACACCCCTTGCAAAACCTGACCCCTTGCCTCATTTGAATGGCTTCTCCCCAATAAAAGGGTTCAGCGGGTGTGGGCTCTCTCTCTTTCCATGGACCCTAAGGTCAGAGGGGCCGTCACAGAACCCAAAGAAAAAGGTGTCTCTGTCTCTTAATGTGGTTATTTTGTGCAGCCCAGTTCCCCAGAAGACCCTGAGCGTGAATGTGACACAACAGAAAACTATTTCTCAAGGAAATCATGTCTTAAGGCTTCCCACCTTTGGTTAAAAAACAAACTTACATTCAAGAATCTCAGTGAGTTCAAGCAAAACGCACACAAGGAAACCTGAGGGGAGGCCACAGACCAAGGAAGACCCCTCCCCAACCGTCTTCCTCCCTCCTCCCTCAGAGACCCGAGACCCAGACACCTCCATGTGTACCATGTTAACTCTAAATGGACTACGGAAAGTTCAGGATTTTTTCTGATACACCATTTTTTTTTTTAATTTGGAGATAGGGTCTCTCAAGTTGCCCAGGCTAACCTTGAACTTACAATCCTCCTGCCTCAGCCTCCTAAATCACTGGGATTTCAGGTTTGCACCACCATACCTGGTTTAAGGATATACATTGCAGGCCCTAGAGTAACCACTAAAAAAAAAAAAATAAAAGCAAAAGGGGGTGCAGGGGCTGGGGTTGTGGCTCAGTGGTAGAGCACTTGCCTAGCGTGCATGAGGCACTGGGTTCAATCCTCGGCACTATATAAAAACAAATAAAGGTATTATGTCCACCTACAACTTTAAAATTTTTTTAAAAAAAAGCAAAAAGGTACAGCTAAAAATTCCAATAGATAAATAAAAATTCTAAAAAATATTCAGTTAACCCAAAAGAAATTTGGAGAGGGCTGGGGTTGTGGCTCAGTGGCAGAGCATTTGCCTCTCATGCATGAGGCACTGGGTTTGAGCCTCAGCACCACATAAAAATAAATAAATAAAATAAAAGATATGGTGTCCATGTATAACTATAAAAAGTTAAGAAAAAAATAAATTTGGAAAGAAAGAACAAAAAGCACAGGAGACAAACAGAAAACAAATAGTACCACAGTAGACTAGCTCCAGATGTGTCATGCGTGAATGTCACACTGCAAGTGAAAGGAACAGAGTGAGCTGGGGGCAGGGCTGGGGGCGGGGCACCGGCCGAGCACCCGCCCAGCCCTGGGTTGATCTCCTGCAATGGCAAAAAATAAAATAAAATCGTAAATAAACAAGAGACAGATTGTCCCAATGTGTGAAAAGGCAAGAGTAGATGTACGTGAAGAGAAGAACGTTATCGGTAAAGACACAGACAGGCTCATGGCACAGGACTGAGGAAGACACGCCAGCCAGGCAGCAGTCACAGGAGCTGGACAGGCTCTGCGGAGATCAGGTACAGCTGGGCCTGTGGAACACGCCTCAGTCCCGGTGACTTGGGGGCTGAGGCAGAAGATCCCCAGTCCAAGGCCAGCCTCAGCAACTTAGTGAGGCTCTAAACAACTTTGCAATACTCTTGTCTCAAAATAAAATATTTTAAAAAGGACTAGGGATGGAGTTCAGCAGTAAAGTACCCCTGGGTTTAATGCCCAGTACCTAAATAAATAAATAAATAAATGTCACATCAGATCAACTTCAAGACAGAGTATTGCTGGAGAAAAGAGCGATATTTTGTGATGGTGAAAGGACTGACACATCAGGAAGACATAATATTACTAAATGTGTAGGAACTAACAGCAGGACTTAAGTGAGGAAGCAGAAGTTGACAGACTTAGAGGAGAAATAGATAAACGCACAATCACAGCAGATTTTAGCATCCCTCTCTCAACAAATGATAGACAACCAGACAGAAAAATCAGTACAGATCTCAGAAGGCCAGATCTCACCTGGACCAACTCCCTGGCCCTAGCTGATCCTCATGGAACACACCACCCAGCACCGTGCAACAGAGAGCATCTGACCATGCACAGTGCACCCAATAAACCATATCATTGGCCTCTTGGGGCCCTTACTCGAGCTCTTTGTGGGCATCATCCCCCTTAGTCCTTCACAGTAGCCCCAGGACATTGGCATTAGCCTCAATTTTACAATAAGGGAGTAAAATCTCTGGAAGCTAAAAGTCACTTTTATTCCCTGTACTTCGTTGCTGCTTCTGCCAGTGGCCTTTGAGCAAAAATATCAAATATAAACAGTAAATATCCCCAGACCTAGCCCCACAGCATCCTTGCAGATCAGCCAGCAAAACACAGGGCGGGTGGTGAGAAGATCTGGACGTGAGCCCTCATCTGTCTCCAACTGGCCACATGCCCTGGTGGGCCGCTGGACCTCTCGGTCAGTGCGCTCATCTGTAAACAGGTCATGAGGCGCACAGGGCCAGCCCCCCACACACACCAGGAAACTCAGCCTTAGACAGGTTACAACAGGCTGCTAGTAAGTGGCCGAGCCAGGATTTCCATGCAGGGCCATCTCCAAAGACCACGTGTTCAGCTACCTGAGCTCCAACAGGCCTGATGCCCTGCTTCCAAGCCTAGGTCTTGAATCAGTACCTGAGAAGCAGCCTGGAGGACCCGGCACTCGAGTAAATGCACGTTAGAGTTCAGTGAACCTGAGCCACCCTTCCTGACCCGGCAGGACCGCGTGAGAGCCTTGTGCCACAGAGGGCAGGACCCCGAATTAGCCCCAGCCTGCAGGGGTCCACTGGGGGTGGGCAAGGAGCGCGGCAGCCTGCCCCCCTCCATCACAGCCATGGCATTCGGGGGCGGGGGGGGGGAGTTGTGCAATATCTGGAAACGTGATAGAACAGGAATCACAACCGAATGTGAAACCAGTTTCTTGGTTTGTGAAACTTAAACACATGCTAATTGTTCTGCAGCAGCACAAAAATATCACAAAATTACCATCAAAAACTGAAAACAGGGATCCTCTGGGGACACTTTAGGAATGGACTGTCCCCTTCTCTGCGTTTTCTCTCAAGTTGCCTCCCCCACCCAGGCTGACTGAGCTGTCACTGTCCCACAGGAGGCTGGGGACCACACCGCCATCGTGTGGTGCCTCTGCTGATGGCTGCTGCCAGCCAGCACTCTCCTGGGTTTGAGCCTCAAACTGTCCTCCTGTGGCTACAGTGGCTGGCTGGTTTGGGGGTGCTGGGAGGCCAGGCAGCAGTCTAGAGCCAAGACCATCCTTCTAGAAGCAGTATAGCACCTTTAAGATTATGCCATCTACTCTGGGTGACCTGGACAAGCTACTGGACCTCCATGTGCCTCAGCTCCTCACCCGAAGCTGTTCTAACCCAGGTTAGGGTTCAGTGAGCTCATACCTGTAGTGAGCCTAGAATGGTGCTTGGTGGTTTGGTGGCTCTTCAATGTATCAGGAGCTTTCAAATCTTACCCATAGTAAGAGCATTTTACATCACAACCTGGGTCATACGGACACACAGACATAAAAGCAACCAGTGTTTCACCAAGCAGGACTGCACACTCAGAGATTTCCATCCCCACCATAGCTCTCGGCCTGGGTGAGGGCAGAGGCTAAGGTCCCTGATCACCACCCACTAAACTGATCTCACAGACCCACTGACGGTTCCCAACTCACAATCTGACACACAATAAGCTATTCCAGGCTCCAGCCCCAGCTCCCTCTGGTTGCTTCAGACCTGCGCCCTGAGTCTGCCTGGTGACCCAGGCCAGGTCAGCTCTGGCCTGACAGAGAAGCTACCATGTAGCTGAGGAACCCTGGAAGGCTACTGAGGGCACAGCCTTCTCCACTGTCTCCCTGGAGGAGGGGAGGGGACTCCACCAAGTGGCACTGACAACATGCCTGCCCCTGTACTCTGCCCTCCCCACAGCCTCACCACCCCTCTGGAGGGAGGCACTATCTTTCCTGTTTCTCAGATGAGAAGCCTGAGGCCAACCGAGGAAAAGGAGTACAGAACACGGGTAAACAGCGTGGGGCTCCACTGCTTTGGAATTCAGAATGCTAAGCAAGGAATTTGACTCTCTAGAAACCGCTGTGAAAGTGCTGAATAGGTTTGATAAGTGGCTATGGAACAGAAAGTGATGGAGAAACAGAAAAGCAGATATGAAAATGGGCAGGGTAGGAGCACCCCTGCCAGATGGCATCCGACATGATCAGGAACAGCTGCAGCGAGGGAGGCTGACCTCAGGAGGAGCAGGGGAGCTGGGAGCCCCACCATGGCTCTCAGCCTGGGTGAGGGCCAAGGCTAAGGTCAGACAGGGTGGACAGGCCATGACTGCCCAGACCTGACCTAGTCTCTACCTGCAGTGGACAAGGACTTTTTTTAAGTGGAAGGCTGACATGGCAGCCGGTGGCCAAGGCAAGTGGACCTGTTCCAGGGATTCCCTTCCCACCCCGGAAGAAGAGCCCTGACAGTGCCCTGAGCCTGCCAATTGGACACAGGACAAGTAATAGCACGATGGAGCCAAGATGAGCTGGAAGATGACAAAACAATGACGGGAACATTGGAAGGAGACAATAGAGCCATGTCATGTTCTGGGAAAACGGCCTTCAGAGTCAGGTTTGATTTGGGTCACTGATCTCTGTTCATGGGAACAAATAATCCCTGAGCCCTCCCAGAGTGTGATAAGCCCCAAAGTAAGCAATGGAGAGAGAGAGGCGGACCCACCGGCTGACAGCAGACTGAGGGTGAGCAGTAAGCAGACAATGGCAGTATAGAGTGTTGACAGTGGTGACTGAGGAAACAGAGGACACCTACCCCCCACTCAAGGCAGCCCAGGAAAGTGCTGCCAGGTAGGATACCGCATCTGTTATCTAGTGGCAGTCTCTCAAATGGAGAGCAGAAAAAAAAAAAGTCAAAATGCATTTTACTGTCATGTATGACTAATTAGGACAAATTTTTTAAAAATAAAGCATTCCAGCCACGGTGAGCAACAACTGCAAATGCAGGGGCAGGAGAGACATTTCAGCAAACTCTGGAACTAGGTGATGACACTTGATGTATAGGTTGAAATGGACGTAGACAATAGGTCTTGCCAACTGACTTGCTTCTCAACTTGGACAAGTCACATAACTTCTCTGACTATAAACCAAAGACACTCAGTTTAGTAAGCATCTATTGAACATCCTCTGTGAGTTAAGCCCAGCCCTCCTGTCACATAATGGAAAACAAAGCCCTCAGGGGTGAAAGGAAAGTGACCACAACACTCAGAGTGACCAAGAGAGCTTTATTGTAGCAGTACAAAAGAGGAGAAAAAGAGAGGCGGGGGGGAAGGAAAGAGGAGAGAAGGAGAGGGAGAGAGCAAAAGCAAGAGAGAGAGAGAGAGAAAGAGAGAGAGCATAAGAGAGAGACAGAGAGAGAGAGCAAGAGCAAGAGAGCAAGGGGCCTGGCAGGAGGGAGTTTTTATAGCCCAAATCTAATGGGGTCTCTGGGTCTGCAAGCTGCCTTGTTGGCACAAGGAGGGTTAAGTGTTCAGCCTTGAGCTGCGAGTTGAGTGTTCAGTCTTGAATGGGGCTTGGGGGTTTGGGCTTGAAGCAAACAGGTGATAAAGAACCAGACAGAGGGTTTGAGTGGCCAGGTCATCCTGCAGCTAACTTTGTTTGGCATGCCCTGCAGACAACTTATTCAGCCTGTCCTGCACCTAACAAGGGGTTGTAACCTGACCAGATTGGCACTGGCCATATGCAAGTCAGTAACAGTCACAAATCCCTAATCTCGGGAAGAACAGAATCTGGTGAAAGAGACAGATGCTGCAATGTGTACAAAGAATTATCAACAAAGCAGCAGAGAGAAGGAAGTAATGCTGTCCGGAGATGATGAGGGGGGTTCTACTAAATGTAGAGAGAAAAAAGCATTTCAAATTAAGCAAAGACCAGAAAAGGAAATAGGCATCAATACATTCACGGAACTCTTTTAAGAGGCGGTAAATGACTGGAATACAGACTGCAGAGAAGACAAGCAGTAGCCACGATACCAGCTGGGACACACAGGTGCCTAGACATCCGCTGCAAGTGACAGTGGCAATAAGTGTAAAAGGAAGGCCCCTCGCCCAAGCAGGTTCACAGGTCACTGTATTTTACCTGGAGCCCAACCAGGGCTTGTTTCCCCCAAAGCTCCAAAGAGACAAGCTTAAGGACCTGGAAGTAGTCAAGCCCAGGCCCTCACGTCACATAATAGGAAACTGAAAACCTCACAGGCAGAGTGACCTGCCCACAACCATGAGGTCATACAGCTGTGGATGACCTGAGGGCCACAGGGTGGCCTCTCCGGGTAGGGAGTCTATTTTCTTTAAAGGCACTACACTTTGTGAAGCTTGGCTTTTGTAAAATGGAGAGAAACGAATTTTTTTGCCCTTCTAGGAACCGCTGGAAGACGGCTGAATCAGTAGAAACCAAGAGCTTGTAACTTCACAGCCACGCCTTCTCCCGCCCTTTTCTCCCTCGCTAGCCCCGCCTCCTTCCGCCTCTTTTTCCGGTCCCCAACCCGGGTCCGCCGGGCTCTTCCGGTTCCTAATTGAGACTCCGCCCCTTTTTCTGCCATCCCCATTGGTGGAAAATCCGAGCCATCCCTCAAGTTGCAGAGACACAGCGGCCTGGTTGCGGTTCCCGGAAGTGACGCTAGAAAGGCCCACCCCTGAGGAAGTGACGACAGGCGTGCCCTTGACAGGCGGGGGTAGGGCTGTGCATCCCTCCGCTCGCGCTGCCGGGAGGTAGGTGCCCCGGGGTGGCTCGAGGTAGTGTCATGGCAGAGACCGCCGCAGGCGCGCTCCTGCGCAGGATGGTGGAGAGCGGGTGGAGGTCCCGGACGGGGAGACCTGGTCCTCCGGAAAGGGAGTTCCCTGGCGGCGTCCCATTTCCCCAGTTTCCTCCACACACGTCCCTCCTTTCGGGTTCCCTCCAGCTGTTCCTTCTGTCTTGGTTCCCGTGCACTCCTGCACCTGTGTTTCCTAGTTCCTCCTCTGAATAGTTGGGCTTCTTGTCAGTCCTTCGACCTTGCCTTTTTCCCTTAATTTTCCATTCAAATGCTTTTTTAAAAGAGCAAGCAATAGGTAAAGAACTTTACGGACGGCGTGAGTTCCGACGTGGAATGTCATTTAATGGTTGAGTTGTTTGGGGTATGTCGAGTAACCCACCCGGGTTGGATTCCGTATCTGGAAAACGGGCAGGACTAAGTGGCAGCTGCCTCAGAGTTGATCCGGGAGGACCAGTGGTGCACTTGACCTCAGCAGGTGCTCTGCAAATGAAGTTCCCCCCTCTGGTCCTTCTGATTCCACCTAAATCTTGATTTCTTTTTGGTTGTCAACTTCGTTTTCCTGTTCTGGTTTGCTTTCTATCTTTCGATTTTCATTCCTCACTTCTACCCCAGAAATCTTATATATTTGCTTGAATTTTTGCATCCACCTCTGTATTTTTCTAAACCCCCCAGTATTCCCAGATCCCTTTATCTTCTTAGTGTGTTGACTTCCTGTTGTGTGCCCCAGATCATCCTGCCTTTTTCCCTTACAGATGGCTCAGCGACTTCTCCTGAGGAGGTTCCTGGCCTCTGTCATCTCCAGGAAGCTCCCCCAGGGTCGGTGGGCACCCCTCACCTCCAAGGCCTTGAAGACCCCCAAATGCTGTTCTGGTGGCCTGACAGTAACACCCATCCCAGCCCGGACAATATATACCACCAGAGTCTGTTGGACAACCTTTAATGTCCAGGATGGACCTGACTTTCAAGACCGAGTTGTTAACAGTGAGACACCAGTGGTTGTGGATTTTCATGCACAGTGAGTACAAGGGGGGTCAGTGCAACCAGGGTCTTACCTGTTCAAGTATTTATTGAGTGCCTGCTATGTCCCAGGTCCATGTTCAAGGCTTCTTACACTTAGACTCATTATAAACACTGGTACACAGTCCTTGCTGTTACAGAGCGTCCAATCTGGTAGGAGGCAGGGTAAACAGTACTGGGAAAGACTTAAATTCTGTATCCACTGCCTGAAAAGCTCATCTTCAGCTGGGACCAGAGTCAGAAAAAATATGAACATAGCATCACCTGGCTTTCAGTGTATACCAGTGCTTGGCCCTACAGATAAGTTGACTTCACTTTGATATCTCACCACTAAAACTGTGGGTAGGACAGACAAAATTTATCAGTGCCACCATAGCAGTGCCCAGTCATGTAGGAGGAGTGTATTTTAGAGAGATATAAATGCCTGTGGCCTGATTTTTAGCCTGGCTTTCATTTCCACATCATTGGGACCTGGCTAGATCCTAGCTTAAAAAAAAAGTTAGACCTCTCAGAATCCTGGGAGGCAGTCCAGCACAGCGGTATACACATGTAATTCCAGTGTCCTGGGTGACTGAGGCAGGAGGCTCACAAATTCAAAGCCAGCCTCAGCAATTTAGCAAGGCCCTAAGCAACTTAGCAAGACTCTGTCTCAAAAAAAGGCTGGGGATGTGGCTCAGTCATAAAGTGCCCCAGGTTCAGTCCCTGGTATCAAAAAAGAAAAATGAATCCTGAGACGAACGAGTACTCTCTGAGTCAGAAGTTGGGAACGTTTAGGCCAGGCACAGTGGCACACACCTGTAATCCCAGCAGCTTTGGAGACTGAGGCAGGAGGATCATGAGTTCAAAGGAAGCCTGAACAACGCTAAGCAACTCAGTGAAACCCTGTCTCTAAATAAAATATAACATAGGGCCTGGGATGTGGCTCAGTGGTCAAGTGACCCTGAGTTCAATCCCCAGTACCAAAAAAAAAAAAAAAAGATGTGAGGTTTTTCTGGGCATGTCTCTTTTTCTCTGGTTCTTGTTCTGATTCACCATGTCTCCTTGGGCAGCCATGTGCTGTCCTTGTACTCCTTTTCTTGTAATCAGAGATAAGGTCTTGCAGACTGGGTCTTATCAGTGTTGCAGCTTCATTGATTAGAATCTCTGAATGGAAGGGTTTTAAAGGCTAAGAATAAATTAGTTGTTGTCAGTGGGGGCATGTGGAGTTATTCTTACCTCCTGGTCTAGTGAGAGGGTTTCTGAAATGATCAATGGTAATTTTTCTTCAACAAGGAAGAGGGGTGCAAATGTATGTAATCAGTGCCAGGCACTGTCCTTGGTTCACGTACACAGAGATGATAGCACAGCATTTGTCCTGAAAGAGCTTCTTCCGCTCTTCCTAACCCCCACCAAGAGGGGATCACCTGTATGTTGTGATCAGGGTAGTAATGGCAGTTGACTTGGGGATGCTCAGAGACCAGAGGTCACTTGGGAATGAAAGGAAACACTTTGGAAACAACCTCGGGTTATAATCCTGGCTGTGCTTCTCACTGGCTCTGTCATCTGCACAACCTTCACTGACATGGGCCTCAGTTTCTTTGGACACTGGTTTATCTTAGGGACTAAGCTGAGAAGGTGCTGGCACAGCCGCGAAGTTACTGGTTCCCTCCCTTAGTTTTAAGTCTGTAGGGTCCAGGTGGGCCTAGGGGAGGTTCTGGGGAGCCCGTGGATGGAGTGGTAACGTTCTTGTGACTGAAGGGTGTGTCCTTTCTTTTTCCTTTTTTAAAATATGGACCACTTTGTGAATTTCCTTTCTTGCCTTCCAAGGTGGTGTGGCCCCTGCAAGATCTTAGGGCCACGGTTAGAGAAGATGGTGGCCAAACAGCACGGGAAGGTGGTGATGGCCAAGGTGGACATTGATGACCACACGGACCTCGCCATTGAGTATGAGGTAGGAGTTGGTGGGGTTGCCCCTGGGCAGCCAGTGTGGGGATCCATCTGTCCTTCCGTGTTCGCAGGCTACAGTCCTCGTGCACCCTGCTGTGTGCCGAGCAGGGTGATTCTGGCAGATAAGAGGATCCTGGTTCCCAGAAGCTCTTGGTCTGTTGGGAGAGACTGAATAGAGCACACCAGTGTCGCCCGAGAGGAGGAGGAGGGACTCTGTCCTGGGGAGGGCAGGCAGGGAACTCTCCACATCAGACCCTCTGAGCCGAGAAGGAAGGGTGTGGGGAACAGTGTGCAGGAGGACGCGGAGTCGGAGCTGCTCACTGACACAGTGTTTATGGGGAATGCCTCGGGCACCGGGCTCCCCAGCTTGGTGCCATGGAAGTGGTCGTGAGCCCACTTAGGCTCCTGCCTTCCGCGTGTTAAATCAGGAGTCTTCGACCCGTTCTCTGAAGAACCAGCAGGAGGCATTTGAAGCTTTGCAGGGCAGTGGTCTCTACAGTAGCCACAGTCAGTAGTCATGGTGGTCAGGGGAAGGAGTGTGACCCCAGATACTGTTTACACAGCCAGGCAGCAGTGGCCTGTGGGCAGAGCTCACTGGCCTGTTCTAGGTACAGGTGCAGTGTCATGTCAGTGCTTAGAAAGTTTCTGATTTTGAAACATTTCAGATCTGGGATTTTTGGATTAGGGGCATTCAGCCGGTAAAGTCTGTGTAAATATTCTGATACCCCCCAAAAATCTGAAACGTTTCAGTTCCTAAGGATAAGGGATACTCAGTCTGTGGAGAGAAGTAAATCGGGAAGAGGGGGTGCGAGTGCCGAGCAAGGGGAGAGGGGGTTCCTGTTTAAAAGGGCGGGCTGGGGAAGGCCTGGCTGGGAAGCCGAGACTGAGCAGAGACCCAGTGGGCTGAGGAGTGAAGGGGAAGGCCTCTGAAGAGCCACCAGGCGGAGCAGACGTCAAACACAAAGGCCCTGAGTTGCTCACAGGCCACGGGGAGAACCCAGGGAAGTAGGGCATCCTCTGGGCCTTGGAGACCTCCGTGGCTAGAGAAAGGGCGAGGTTCTCTGAGGCTGAGTGGCTGCGGTGAAGGGTCAAGCAAGGAGCAGGAGGACAGGCAGTTGACAAACCAAATTGAGGGGGTGGTCTTTGGACAGCCTGCTGACGATGGCCTGTTACAGAGGCAAGGTGGCACCTGGCGAACTCAGAGCCACCTCTGGCTCACAGACACATTTGGTCTGGTTCCTAAAGTGTTCTAAAGAAATAGGAAGCCAGTGGTTGGTATTTAAAATTCAGAGATGTTCACACGAATATCCCCATTCCTGGTTTTCTTGAAAGACGTGATCTGGCCAGCAGGAGCCTCCCCGCCCTTCCTCCTCTGAGGAACAGGTGGCTGGACAAGGGGCCTCTTCCCAGAGTCCAGAAACCCAGCCTCAGCTCCCATAGGACCAGCCAAAGCAGAGGTGCTTGTCCTCCACCACGCCCCGTGGGAGGACACATGTCGGGCTGGGTCAGGGTGAGAACCGGGACACTGTCCCTGGCTGGGCAGATAGGGGCAGCCACCCAAAGGAGTTGAGGCTGGCCCTGCCAGAAGCCTCGTGGCAGCCACAGCTGGCTACTTGCAAGGCTGACCTTGGGACCTGGCAACAGTGCTGCGTACGAGGTCTAGCGGAGGGAGGAAGGCTGTTTTTTCAAAGGCTCTCCCTGGTTGCTCAACCAAATGGGACCTTTGTCTGACCCTTTGGACACCCCTGGCTTTCCCCTACTTGTCCACCCTGTCCCCAGGGCCACCACAGCTGTAGGGGTCGGTTTGTGACCTTCTGATTCAGCTTGAGGCTGAGCTCCTGGGGCCTCCTGCAGGGCTGTGGGCGGGACCAAGACGTCCAGGCTTCCTCCTGGCGCACTGGACACCATAGCTCTAGCCTCAGCAGGCTCTTCAGTAGACCCCTGAGGGCCACCTGTGCGCCAGGGACAGTGGGAACTGGTACCTAGGCGAGGGAGAGCCTACTTCTGCCAGCAGTGGGACCCCAGGTAGTGAGAATGGCCAGGACCACCCTGACCTGGTTCCAGGAGACCTGATGTGGGAACAGGTGCTAATGTCCTGCAGTCAAGCCTGGAAGATGAGGGGTTCCTCTGGTGGGGCTAGGTCTCCCTTTTCCTCTGCCCGCTGTCCAAGTGCTGGGCTGGACACACAGAAAGACCTCAGGGAAGCCGGGCCCACGTCACCTGCTGTTTTGCCAAGCCCTGGACTTGCATCACTATAAGGCTTAGGAAACGCCAGCAGAATTCCCCCACCCCTCCCACCCTTCCCTCACACCTGTTCTAGGAGCACACAGGGAGCAGGTTCCTGCTAAGAGCTCCGCAGTACTCCTGGCACAGCTTCCTCCAGGGCCTCAAGCCCTTTTCCAGATGTTGGATGAGTTTGTTGGGAAGACTGCTGTAAGGGACACTGGGCGCTGGGAGTGTGGCTCTGTGAAGAGCACTGCCCAGAGTGCGGGAGGCCCTGGCTTCAAGCCCTGGTTCAGGGGGGAATAGATCTGTGTGATGATATGTGTGCCTGTGGGGGTGGGTAGTTTTCTTAGGGCAGTTGTAGGTTCACAGCAAGAGTGACAGATTTCCCTGCCCCCGCCAGCCTTCTCCACTGTCGGCGTCCCCCACCAGAGTGCTGGACCTGCCCTCACATGTCATCATCACCCCAAGTCCAGGGTGCTCAGTAGGGCTCACTCTTGGTGTGGTTCATTCTGTAAATTTGGACAGATGTCTGATAATGTGTACCCACTGTCGTGGTATTGCACAGATCATTTTCAAAAATCTGTGCTGCCCTTGTTCATCCCTCCTGCCCCCAGCACTGGCTGCCATGGATCTTACCGTCTCCACAGTGTTGCCTTTTCCAGGATGTAATTTAGTTGGATTTGCCTTTTCAACAACACTTTTTTGCCGGGTTTCTGTTCTCGCATCTAAAAGGCTCAGGGGTCACTCTAGTTAAACTGGGCTAACTGGGCTGCACGAAATAACCACACAAGAGACACAAATACCTTTTTCTTTGAGGTTGCTGTGACGGCTCCTCTGACCTTAAGGGTCTGCAGAAAGAGAGAGCCAGAGCACGCGCTGACCCCTTTTATTGAGGAGAAGCTATTCAAATGAGGCAAGGGGTCAGGTTTCAGGGGCTGAGTCTATCTTCATGATGTGCACTGTCAGCAGGTTGACTGACACCTGGGTAGGCCGCACTCAAGGGCACAGTAAGAGGAGGGGACACTCAAGGCACTTCCATGGAAGACTCTCTCCTAAACAGGGCAAGGGGTTCTATTACAAAGGAACAGGTGAGCATAGCTTCACCCATGGGGTTGTAGCAAGACACACCCATTTCTGTGACTGAGCGCCTCAGCACCCAGCTGAGGAGTGTAACTCAGTCACCCGTAAGGTTGGCCTCCCACACTTTTTCTAAGAAAAAGTGTCTCTTATCTCAAAAAGCTTTTATAAAACATTTGGCATTTCTTTTCTTTTTGTTTCAATATTTATTTATTTTTTAGTTGTAGTCAGACACAATGCCTTTATTGTGTCTATTCATATGTGGTGCTGAGGATCGAACCCAGGGCCCTGCACATGCTAGGCGGGCACTCTACCGCTGAGCCACCACCCAGCCCATTGGCATTTCTTATTGGAAGCATGAAATCTGTGAACGCTTCTTCCTGTGGTCTTCATACTGCGGGGACGCAGTATTTGTCCTGGTTCTTTGCTGTTTGGTGGCAGTAGAGCAGATTTGATGTTATGGGCAGCAGAGTCAAGCAGAGCCCGTTTCAAATGCCAGCTCTGTCCCTTCACTTGCTGTGTCATCTCAGAGCAGTCACTCTGCCTTCCAGCCTCAGTCTTCTCGTCCCTGAATGACCCTACTAGGGCTGAGGGTGTAGCTCAGCCGTAGGATACTTGCCTGTGTGTATGGGGCCGTGGGTTCAGTCCTCAGCTCTAGAAAACAAAACAAAACATACACATACACATCTGTATATATATAAATAATGGCCCTACCTAGAGGCAGTAATTTATAAAGTAGCCATGTACGTGCCCAGCATCCCTGCATATGACAGTGAGATTTTCTTTTGTGTTAGTTCTGCTGGTAGCGGAGGAGGAGGCCACCAGCATCCAAGGACACCTAGCACTATGCCAGTCCTTTGGTATATCCTTAGTGAAGTTGGTTACCAAATGGATGAGTTGGGTGAATTGGGGGAAGATCTGGTGGACTTTGAGCCACAGTGGCCTTGCGGGTGGGCCAGGTGTGGAGAGGGACCACACACATGCACCTTCCCGCTCTGAGTTCTTCAAAGAGAGGAGGCTCCAGGTAACTTCACAGCCCGAGGACCACAGCTCAGTCCGGCTCATCTCTCTCCAGCCCCCTTGGCCCTGCCACAGTAGAGAAGCAGGTTGGGTCCTGGCTCCATCCCTCCCGTTCCTGTCAGTACTCCAGAGGGAGCACCAAGCCCGGCCCCGTCCACTGCTGGCATATTCCCTGGGAGCAGCAAAGCCGGGACCTCCTGTTACAGCCCAGGGACCCCGTGGTGTCTGGAAGCCAGCTTCCTGTGAGCCCCAGTGTGTGTGAATGTTTAAGCTCCAATTCAGAGCCTCCCCTTGGTCAGCAGGGACTAGACCTTGGGTGACATGAAAGTGCACCCCCAGCCTGTGGGCTGCACACCCAGTGCCAGCGTGGGGCTTGCACACCTGAAGGCATACACCTGCGAGGCCATGAAGGGACCTTTCCAGGACAGCTGGGTGCACTCTCCAGCCACCACTGTGGGCTTAAGTGCCACCCTTTTTGTTTTGTTTTGTTTTTTCAGTCCTGTGGGTGGAACCCTGGAACCCAGGGCCTACACGTGCAAGGCAGGTGCTCTACCACTGAGCATATCCCCAGCCAAAGGCCATATCTTAAACAGTGGCATGAAGGATGTATTTTCGTTAAAGAGAGAGCACAGGATGGTGTCCACCAAGTGTGAAGATGAAAGCAGTGTTGGAGCCCTGTGCCACAGTTGGCTGCCTGCCTGAGGCACCCCAGTCCTCTGCTGGCCACCAGGGGGCGCACAGCACCTGTGCTGTGTCTGGAGCGTGCTGACCTGGACCTGGCCAGGGTGAGCCATGCGCTCAGTTTTCGGCCTTTAATGCTGTCACCCGTGCCAGAATATGCACAGACAGAGGCAGCGGGGAGCCGAGAACAGGTACACTCATGTCAGCTCAGTGCCTGTGGTGGCACATGCTCTTTGAGAAGTGTCGGCTGCCACCCACCTCAGTCACAGGGACAGTGTCATCTTACCTGCTGTTTGTCCCCAAAGTGCTCTTGAGAGTGAATGTGGGGCCTTTTTGTAGGCATGTGAGGTGAGGATGGGCAGGTCTGGCCTGCACATTTGCAGCCCACGCGGCACGGGTTTCGCACACTGAATCCTAGGTCTAGCCTCTGGAGTGACTTGGGCCAGGGCAGCGCTCAGGCCGTGGGGACACCTGGTAGGTCTGTGTGGATAGCTCCTGTTACTCTGCAGCTACTGGTGTGTGAGGGAAGCCTGTATTTGTCTTGTTCTGTTTATAGTTTTCTCAAATGCCTGTGAGTGCCAGGCAGCAGGGCGAGGGTGCCAGTGCGGGTTGGCTTCACTGCAGTCCTGTACCCTACCCCGCCCCGAGGGAGCCACAGCTCGTGCTCCCCTCCCTTCCCTGTGAAGAGGTAGCTCTCGTGGGGCCCTGAGCAGGGCTCCTCTGACACACCTTCTGTGGCCGCTGGTTGAGTGCCCGCTGTGCCAGGTGCCGTGCCAGTGCCCACCCATCACCAGGTTAGCACTGAGGCTTGACTGGCAGCATTTCATGCAGCCTTCCTGTGCTCTGCAGGAGGTGTGGCAGTGTCCCCTTGCTCCAGAAAGCCCTGAGCCTTGGGGTAATCAGGGGACAGCCGGGGTCTTCCACTGGGGTCAGGGGAGCTGAGCCAGTCCGCCCAGAGCCAGGACCCCAACCACCAGCTTGCTATGTGAGTCCCAGCCCTTTCCCAAACCCTCAAGGTGGGCTCTGTCATCCCGGGGAGGTGGAGGAGGACTGAGAGGCCCAGACAGGCACATGGCCTAGCTAGAAGCCCCAGCTCCTCCCCAGCCCGGCCTGCAGCTGCACGGGCTATTTTCATCTCCTGCCATTCCTGCCAAGCCACTGGGCCAGGGAGTCAGTGGCGCAGCCGGGGAAGAAGGGAACTGCCCGCAGGCTGCAATGGAAGCAGCTGCTCCAGCGGCGGGCCTCCAGCCCTGCAGTCTCCTGCACCAGGGAAGGCCACTGTCCTTTGGGCAGATACTGCCCCATTAAGCCCCCAGCCCCCCCACCAAAGGCTTGGGAATGTCTGCTGAGAGGTGTTCACCTCCAAGTGACTTGGATTCCCTTGTCACCTCTGTCCAGGTGTCAGCTGTGCCTACTGTGCTGGCCATCAAGAATGGGGACGTGGTGGACAAGTTTGTAGGCATCAAAGATGAGGACCAGCTGGAGGCTTTCCTCAAGAAGCTGATCGGCTGACGAGCAGGGAAGCGTCCTGAGCACCCTTGCCCGCCTGGACGCCTGTCCTGGGGGAGCCCAGGAGAACGCAGCCCTCCCCTCCCGCCCCCCTGTGCCCACCCCGTGGGCCCCTGCTTTGGAAACCAGCCTCCAGACACAGAGTCACCAATGCTGCCCACCTGCCCACTGCCAGGGTGACCGTCAGAGGAGTGGTGACCGTCAGGGGAGGGGACATCGTGTTCCCACCCACTCCTTCTCTCTGCTCCCTCTAGGGCCAGTTGCTGTTCTCCTGAGATGCTAGAGAACGCCCGGGGCCAGCCTGCAGAGGACTGTCCAGGCGGCAGCTGGTCCCCATCGCCTTGGTCCCTCTGATCTGCACCCCCCCATCTCATCTGCCTCCTGCATTTTTCTTTCCTGACGCTGTTTTGTAAAAGAAAAAGGAGAAAACAAGGAGCCGAGCAGTGGGAGTGATAGAGGATTCTCTCATTTCTTGTAGGTCTGTAATAAAGAACTTTATGTGGTCCCTTCTACCTCCTGCTGGGAAGAACAGACCCTGGGCCCCACACTGAACCCCGCAGCCACCCTGTCCCTGCCTCCCAGAGAGCCGCCCTTCTCCCATCCTTCCTCCTAGGCACCAGGGCACTGGCTGCAGGAGCCCTGGAGGCCCTTGACCGGAAGGCTCCGGGTGCACCCACCCTCACTGTCCACAGCCCCTGGCTCTCAGCAGAAGGCTGCACTGTGAACAAATCAGACCAATAAAACCAGGGTTTGCACCGAGGGCAGCTTCCGTTCTGTCTGGGCTGTGAGCACTTGGGATCCAGGCTCAACCTCTGTCCCTGTTTGCTCCTCTGACTCTCCACTACCCTGTGCTCTGACCAGTCCCTCCAAATACTGGGTACTCTCTGTCCTGGAGACATCGTCACACTCCTGCCTTTCCAAAGGCCCAAGGTGTTGCCTCTGTGACCCAGACCAGGACTGGGTTCATGGGCTGCAGACCAGGATTTCCATCCAGACACAGATGCCTCTGAAACCTGAACTCTGGGAACCCAGCGAGACCTCCCACACCTGCTGGCTCCTGGCTGCTCCTACAGATGCTCAACCTTGAGAGGCTCAGCCTCCCTCCCGTGTGTTCCCACAGGAAATCAAGCCCTGGACCAGACTTCACTCCCGGTTCGGCTCCTCCTGGCCATAGCAGCTACCTGGGCTCTGCCTCCCTACTAGAGCCAGCCTGCCACCTGGTCCCATTGCCTGGAAGAGGTGCCAGCTCCCTGCAGGTCTTCAGTGATAGGTGTCAGGAGTGTCCTGACACTCTGCCCCTGGCCCAGGATGAGTGTCCACTGGTTGTGCGTTCTTGGTGGCACAGCTGTTTTCTAGAACCGCCGAGAAAGCCAGATGTGGTGGCATACCTGCAGGCCTAGCAGTTCTGGGGGCTGCAGTAGCGGGATTGCCGTAGTACCCTGAGATCCTGTAGTGGTCCTGCTTCCCTGGCCTAGGTAACAAGACCCTCTCTGAACAAAGCACTCCCAAGAGACAGGACCACCCAGGGGCTGCCTCAGGAAGGCCGCAGCAGAGCAGGAGAGGGGCTGGCTGATGAGGGATGTGGCTTTAAAGTCCTCAGGTTCAAGACCCATCAAAGCACAGGCCTGTTCCCTCAAAGCTGCCCCACCCAGGGAACACTAGGGTCTTGTTCCCACATTCCACAGGAGACCTGCTAAGAGGTTACAGAGCATGTCCCAGGTCATGAGGCCTGTGAGTGGCTGGCTGGCCCCCAGGCCAGGGCACTGCCCTCCTTAGTCCTCTGTAATAAAGTACAAGATCTCCACCTCCTGGTGAGCCAACAGGGCGGGCAGTGTCGCTCATTTCACACAATAGGCCAGAGCGGGCAGGGGTTGAGCAAGAGGACATTCATGGGTGAGGGGTGGGGCCAGAGCTCGGCCCAGCCCTTCCACTGCACCCGCTGTTCCTTAAAAGGTACCTTTGGCTGAGCGCTTGCTGCACACATTACCTCATTCAATTCCACTCTTATGAGGCAAGTATTATTTAGTGGAGAAACCTTCAGAGAAATTGACTTGCCCAAGGTCACATCTAAAATGTGACCTTGCCTAATAGGAACCCAGGTGGGAGTCTGGCCTCTCCCCCGAGGTGGGTGTGAAGAGCTGTCAGAGGCTTGGAGCCAAAGGCAGGGCCTCTGCCACCCCAGCCGTCCCTCAGAAGGTGCTTGGCCAAGCGAACTGAGCCTGCGGCCATGGCTGGGCATTCCAAGTTGGCAGTCTCTGCCCGGGAGGCCGTTGGCCATGAGTCACTGGCTGTGAGCACAGAATCCTCAGGGTGATCCTGTCTCACTAATTCCAAAGCTCTGACCTCACCAGGGATGCCGCTGGCTCTGCGTAGGCAGCCCCCAGTGGCCCTCCGTGTGTCAGCCGTGGAACAGGTGGGCAGTACAGCCACAGGCTGGAGCAGAGAGAGCCTTTAGCCACCAGGTGGAGGAGCTTGGGGAGGGGACAAGGGCTCAGGCTCCTCTCAACCTTGAGACTCCCCGGTGTGGCTTCCTGCTTTAATTCTGGTGCCCAGCGTATCCAGCTGGTCTGGAGGAGGCTTGAGCTCCTTCACCTGCTCTAGGCTTCTGCCACCACCTCTGCCCTGCCAGGCAGGACAGACACCTCCTGGCTCACAGAGGGACAGCCATGGAGTGGCCAAGATACGTTCCACGAGCTGAGCACCTTGGAAGCATTAGAATGTACGGTGGGCACTGACACGGTCCTTCTAAAATGTGCCAAACACCGGAGAGAATCTGTCTGCAAGGAGTGTGTGTGTGTGTGTGGTGCTGGGGATTGGCCCCAGGGCCTTGTGCATGCCAGGCAGGCACTCTGCCAACTGAGCTTTGTCCCCAGCCCCCTGCAAGGAATTTAAGCTTTACGGACCCCAGAGCAAGAAGGGGCAGCACGTAGATCCCCAGCTGTTCTCTGGGCAGTGTGAAGGGACCCGAGGGGCTATCCAGCCTCCCCCTGAAGGCACAGGGAAGGGGGACCTGCCAATTCAGCACCTTCCTATAGGGCTAGAATCTGAACCCAAGGGCCCTGACTTCGGCCACAGTAAAACGACAATAAGACACCACCCTCTCTCCCCTGTCTCTGTGCAGGGTAGACTCTGGGTCCAGGACCTGTCAGGTGGAGAGGATGTTGGTGCTGTGACCCTGCCCTTCCCAGCACTCCCTGGCCCGGCAAAGGGTCTGAGTCTAGGCCAGCTGACCCCCACCCTGGCCACCTGGGAAAGCTCTTCCAGAAAGTGAAGGCAGTCCTGGCGGGCTGCGGAAATCCCTCCGTGCGCCCGGGGCTGGGAGGGCCTCAAAACAATGCCGGGCCACGTCCTCAGCGGGCAGGATGCCGTTGGCAAGCAGGGCTTCCAGGCGTGTTCCTCCCCACTGCCTGGAACACCAGCTGCAGGGTGACCCCGAGTCCTGCCAGGGCTGGGGGCTGCGGCTCCACAGGAAATCTGGGCCACTCCTGTTCCAAGGAGCCTCGCCTCTCCAGCCACCTCCTGGCAGCCCTTTGGACGCCAGGGGCCACACTGGCCACTCCACAACAGCAGGAGGGCAGGAAGACTCAGATGGGGTTCAGACACTGCCGTCCCACCTGCAGGTTGTGGGACCTGTCGCCTTACTTTGGCATTCTGAGGCTCAACTCCGCAGCAGTAGAATGTGAACCTGCTGCCGAATGCACGCACCTGTGTCATGCAGAAAAGACAGGGACTGATGTCACCATTTTACAGAGGAGGAAAACGGAGGCTCAGAGAGCCAAAGTCACTAGGCAGGGGCAGGTGTCAGAGCTCACATATTTGACTCCAAAGTCTAACTAGACTTCTGTGTCCCCTGAGCACCAGCTGGGGCTGGTGAGTCAGGGCCAGTGAGGTCCTGGGGAGGATTAAGTGGCACTAGGGCACCTCGTGGACAAGCGGGAGCTGCTTGGCTTCCCTGGCTCTTCCTCTGAGCTGCGTCTCAAATGGGGATCACCAGGCTGCCCAAGACGCGGCCCAGCGCCCAGGATGGGAGGGGCAAGCCCTGAACCAGGCTGGGGCCTTACAGCAGCCTGTGTCCCAGCCCTGAGTCCTGCCACTGCCCACTGCTGCCCTGGGGAGTGGGAGGTGGTGACTCCACCTGTGGAGAATGCCCACTGCCATTCTCGTGAATCGTCTGTACTGCTGCCTCCTGGCCACTTCTGCCCGCCCTCCTGTGGCAGCGGGGGGAAGCCTCTCTCCGGGGTTGGGACACCCCAGCCCAGCCACACTGTTGGTTACTAACTGGGGAGTGGGGAGTTGGTTACCACTGAGCCACATCCTGCAGCCGGTGACCTGGGTGAGCTCAGTCAAGAAGCGTTCTCCTGTCTGCTGCCTTCCTTGACCCCACACAGGGAGGGACCCAGCATGGATCCCTTTGTGTCCAGGGGCTCTCTCCGCCTTCTCTGACCTCCCACACCCATCTGAGGTAGGGATTGCTGTTCCCATTTCACGAATGAAGAGACCGAGGCTCAGAGAAGTAAAGACATGTCCAGGGCCACATCCCGGGAATGGACCCCGGGTGGCCTGACCCAGTCCCCTGCTCCACCCACTCTACCACACTGCGGCCCAGGAGGGTCAAAACCCTCTGCTCATCCAGGAGTGGGGACCCTCCAGCCCCCAGAAGGAGGCAGGAGATGTCCTTTGTTCAGCATCCATTCCTAAGGCCAGAATGTTCTCCAGTCCACACGCGGCATCTTGGCCACAGCATCTGCAAGTGCCTCTCTGGGCCTCAGGTGCTGGATGTAAGAGGAGGACACAGCTCCCCCAAGGAGGGCCCCGGGGGTGGAGGCTGGAAGCTGGCTTTGAAGGGGCTTTGGAGTCACAGTCACCTGATTCCAGTCGGGTCCTCTCCCTCACCAGCCGAGCCTCAGGGTTTTGGGTTTTGCTTTGGTACCAGGCAGTGAGCCTGCGGTGTTCACCTGTGGAGCCGCACCTCCAGCCCTTTTTATATTTGAGCCTTAGTTTTCTTCAATTCTGAAACAGGAGGACAGAGAGAGTCTGACAAGAGATAGTCAGTGTATTGTCACAGCATAATGTCAATCGTGTGTGTGTGTGTGTGTGTGTGTGTGTGTGTGTGTGTGTGTGAGAGAGAGAGAGAGAGAGAGAGAGAGAGAGGTGTGGTATGGGGTGGAATCCAGGGCCTGGACTGACTACATCCCCTGTTCCCAGCTTTCTGTCCATGCCAGGGCTCGGCATGTGTGTTCACGGCCACAACACGGTACTACAGACCGGAGCTCAAGCCGCAGAAATTCACTTTTTCCAAGTTCTGGAGGCTGGAAGTCAGCAGGGCTGGCTCCTCCCGAGGCCTCTGTCCTTAGCTGCGAGGTGGCCCTTCCTGAGTCCTCCCAGGGCTTCTCCTTGGCAGGGGAACATCCGGCATGTCGTCGTCTTCTTCTACTTTTTTTTTTTTTTTTGGTACCAGGGATGGAACCCGAGGGTACTTGACCGCAGGAGCAACGTCCCCAGCCCTTTTTATTTTTTTATTTAGAGACAAGCTTTCACTAAGTTGCTTAGGACCTCAGTTGCTGAGGCTGACTTTGAACTCAGGATCCTCCTACCTCAGCCTCCCAAGCCTCTGGGATCACAGGCTGGCGCCACCATGCCTCGTCTCTTTTTATGTCCACATTTCCTCTTATAAGGACACCCTAGTGGCCTCATTTGAACAAAATCACTTCTTTAAAGGGCCTGTCTCCAAATAGCCCCATTCTGAGGGGCTGGGGTAGGAGCTCCAACATGCCTGTTCTCTGGGGGGGACTCAGGGCCGCCCAGAGCAGCTCTCACGGTCATGCGGTCACCCAGGGGCGCCAGCTCTGCAGGGCATTAAGTTCTTGAATGCCAGGGAAGCTGAGGAGGTCGGCCTGAGGATCAGTTCCATTTCCAGGAGGAAGGAAAGGCCCGCAGGGCTCGGGCGGACCCAGGGCACAGGCCGGAAAGGGGCAGAGCAGGATTCAAATCCAACATGCATGTGAGGCGCCACCCACCCGGTCCGCTTCTCTCAACACTGCCCCCACGCACATCTCACATTCTCACGTGCTGCTTCCACTTCTCAGGCCGGGAAGTCACTCAGCTGGGTCACGTCGTTAACCTTGGCCCTCGGTCGAATACTTAGGGTTTGCTCAGTTAATTACTTTTCCATTATACACGAGGTTGGAACCAGCGTGTTTGGGCACGGAGCTTATTTCTTTTAGATTTTATAGAAGTGGGATTTCCAGGGCAGAGGGGACTAACTTGTCATTGTCCTTAAAGCAAGGAAGGAGTGTCCCAGGCTGAAACCTGAGCTGGCCCCAGCTGTACCTCCCACCTGCCGTTTACTTTGGGGGAGGGCAGGCTGAGCGCAGGAATGTCCTCAGAGGTAGCTCCGCCGGCCCCACCTCCGGCCCTGGCTTTGTCCCCTCCACCTTTGCCTTCAAAAGTTCCAAACCCCAAATTCTGGTGTTCCCGAGACCTCCCAAGTCCAAAGGAAGAAACTGGTTCAGGTTTTAGGTCTGGGTGGGATCTGAGAATGTGCACCCTGACGGAGGCCCTGAGGAAGGGCAGCCTCTGCCCCTGCCCGCCACCCTCCTGCACGTCTCCCTGAGCACCTTCCACGTCCCCACCCTTCCAGAGGGCGGGCACCAAGGAGGGACACAGCAGTCTGCACGGTGGATGAACGCAGGAGGCCACACCCTTGCCAAGGAGCTGCTCTGCCAGGTCCCTCTCCTCACTGCGGCAGCTTGGCAGGACCCAGCACCTATGCCACTTCCCGGGTGACTTTGGGCACCACACTGTGTCTGAGCCCCAGGTCCTCTTCCCCAGCGAAACAGAAGGACAAGGGGTCTCCATACCATATCCCCCATCAGCAGTTCCCACCTCCCAGGATCCCTATGGTGCTGGGATGGGAAAGGGAGCCACCAATTCTCACCAGGAGGCCACAGTGGAAGTCCAGAGGGGCCCCGCCTGGAGTCTCCAGCAAGCCCAAGGAGAGAACCCAGAGGCGGCCTGAGTTCCCACTTGGAGTCCTGGGGTTGCTCTTGAATGAGGTTATCTGGGAAGTCCAGGAGAGAGAAATTTCCCAAGGGACAGGCCTAGTACCTCAGGGGGTCCCTGCCCCTGCCAGGTCCCCAGACCCAGCTAAGGCCCTCTGTTCTATGCTTGCACCTGCTGGGTACACCGGCTGGGTACTCCATGCAGCCCGGGAATGACTTTAGAGTGGCCTGGCCACATGTGGGGACTGGCTGCACAGTGCCTCCGTGTTTACCCAGGACTCAGCCTGACCACGAAGCCCCGCCACCCGCCACCCTCAGGGCTGCAACTCTCAGGCCTCCTCCTGAGCAAAGGGAAGGGAGCAGGGCTCTGCTGGGCCAGGCCCAGGCCCTCCCTGCCCAGCCCAGCCCCTGTGGGCTGTGGGGAACAGGCAGAGGCCATCTTCCTGGACAGTGGCCCAGGAGGATGTGGCAGGGGGCAGCAGCTGGGCGGCTCAGGCCAGGGCAGCCTGGGAAGTCTGTGCTAGAGCTGTTGTTTGTACAGCGGGCCCTGGGCCACCCCACCCACTCAGGCGGCTTGGCCTCCAGGCCCCTCTCCAGGGGCTGTGTTTCCCATAACTCTGCTCCCCGGTCATGAACCTCGGGGCAGGAAGGCCCTCAGAGACCAGCTCCCACTCCACAGTGGACAGAAGAAGCCCAGGCCCAGCGAAGGGAGGGAACAGGCCTAAGGCCAGCTGGTGAGTGGCTGGGTCAGGAGGGGGCCCTGGAAACCCTGGTTAATCCCTCCTTCCCCATGCAGTCCGTGAACTTGACCATGGGCCCTGTGTCCACTGGTTCATCCTTCCCACTGGGAGCTCCAGCGGATGGAGAAGGGCTTTTGTTCTATCCCTAATGTTGGGCAGAGGACCTGGCAAAGGAGCAGGCCCAGGGCATCTCTGGTGAATGGAGCTCCTACTCCAGGCCTGTGGCCTTCTAATGCTCCTGTCCCCACCCCTTTGTGCCCTGAGTGTTTGGGGAGGTCAGAAAAGGCATGATTTTCTTTGAGTCTCCTGGGCCTTCAGGCAGGACAGCATGGTCTCCTGGTCTCATGAGCTCAGAAAAGAGCTTGGGAATAATGGGACCTGCCCAGAAGAGGAGAGAGGGGAGGTCCTCAGAGCTAAAATTGGAATTTGATCTAGGATGACCCATTGCATTTTGCCTGAAAAGAAGGATTCCTGGTGTAGGGACCTTTGGTGCTAAAGGAAGTACCCAGGCTGGGGATGTGGCTCAGTAGAGAGCCCTTGTCTAGCATGTAGAAGGGCCCGGGTTCCATCCCCCAGCATCATAGAAACAAAACTAAAAACAAGAGGTGGGCTGGAGCTGGGCACGGTGGGTGGCAAAGCCTGTAATCCCAGCGGCTTGGGAGTGAGGCAGGGGGATCGCAAGTTCAAAGCCAGCCTCAGCAAAAAAGTGAGGCACTAAGCCACTCAGTGAGATCCTGTCTCTAAATAAAATACAAAATAGGGCTGGGGATATGGCTCAGCGGTCGATGGCCCCTTAATTTAAAAAAAAGAAGAGGTGGGCTGGGAGTGAGCTCAGCTAGAGTGTTTGCCTAGCCCATGGGAGGCTCTGGGTTCCTTCTGCAGCACTGGAAAAAAAAAGAAAAGAAAAAAAGAGGCAGAGGTGCTGACTCCACCTCCTATTGTGTAACTGTGGATAAGCTGCTTCTCTCCTGACACCTCAAAGGCTTATCTGGAAAAGAGTCAATATCTACCCTCTGACCCTCCTGGTTGCCATGAAGCCCTGGGAAGCTATGGAGGAAAAGTCAGAATGTGCTATGTCCCAGGGGATGTGAGGGCAGGTGGCCATCCCAGTGAAGGACTTCCTCTTACCCCCCACTCCCACTTCCTGCAATTCATTGACTCAGCGGCAGACACTGGCTCAGCACCTAGGATATGGGGGAAATGGGAATGCTGGGTTGGGAAAGGAAGAGCTCAGCCCTCCTGGAATTCACGGCACAGGAACGGCGATGAGAGTACAGTAAGAAGAGTCTGTTCAACACAAGTTTTTCATGAGCAGCTACTATATGCCAAACCCTTGACTGAAGTATTTTACAAACATTAACTCGTTCGATATTCATACAGCCTGTGTACTGAGCTGAGGGTTGGCATTTATCCTGAAGGTGGCGGAGAGGGTGTAATGGAGGTAGCAGAGGGGCAGTTGGACCGCCCTGGGTTTTTATAGATCTAGGCTGTAAGGAGAGCTGGGAGGAGAGAGGAGGCAAGGGAACCTGGTAGCTGCCTCCTGATGGAGTCCTCTTATGATCTAAGTCTTGCCAGGCCAAGAGAGGTCCAGTTAACCACCACTTCTGATGGATCAAGGTTAATGTTTAGCGAGGACCTGGGCACAGCCCGAGGTTAAGGACTTCAAAAGTGCCAGTTATAAAAAGGCGCCCCTTGAAGGGAAGACTCGGTTGGGGCTGGCTCACCACCCGACCGACCGTGAAGCTAGGTAACTGAGCGCTCCACAGGCCCTTCAAGCCCCCTACTCCAGCTACCTAGCGAGGACCTGCGGCCAAGGATAGAGTGAGCGGTAGACATGCGCACAGTGGCCAGGCGAGGAGGTGTCCCAGCCGGGCCTGCGGAAGGCCAGGCCGGATTTCTGCAAGTTGAGTCCTTGTAGGGCGGGGCCCGGAGCCGGTCTCAGTTTGGCCAGGGGCACCCGGAGAAGCCCGGCTTGGCTAGGCGGAGAAGTCTGTCCCGGAGGTGGGGCGGGGCCGTCAGGGTGGGGCGGGGCCGTCAGGGTGGGCGTGACCGTCAAGGTGGGGCGGGGCCGTCAGGGTGGGGCGGGGCCGTCAGGGTGGGGCGGGGCCGTCAGGGTGGGGCGCCCCGGCCCCGCCCCCGCTCCGCGCCTGCCCATATAAGGCGAGCGCCGCGCCGAGCGCCCCTGGCGGAGCTGCTGTCGTCACGTTTGCCTTCCCGCCGGCCCGGGGCACCTTTCCAGGGCCGCCCTGCACCCGCCTTCCTGCCGGGAAGTGCTGCCCCGCCCGCCGCCCGCTCGGTCCCCGCGCACCTGCGTCCATCACCTCCCAGCGCGGGAATCAGGCCCGCGCGGTGGGCTGGGTGGGCTTGTCGGACCAGAAAGTGGGGATCTGGGGTACCCAAACCTGGGGTGGCCGCTGGGTTGGAACACCGCCTCTGAGGACGGCCGACCTGCCGGAAGCCTGCCAAGTGCTGGGCGTCGAACTCGCCTTGTAAGAAAAGAATTCTGCTGGAGCAGGAGGATCGCGAGTTCAAGGCCAGCCTCTGCAACAGCGAGGCGCTGAGCAGCTCAGGGAGACCCTGTCTCTAAATAAACTACAAAATAACTGGGGAGGAGGCTCAGGGGTCGGTGTCCTGAGTTCAGTGCCCAGTCCGAAAAAGAATCTGCGTGTTCCCAGCCGCGGAGTGCGGTAGGGAGGCCAGCTCTGGAGCGGTGTGTCCGGGTCTGACTCCCCGCGTTGCTTGCGGCTTTGTGAGCAACTAGTGCAAAAGTTTCTCTGTGCCTCAGTTCCCTCACCTGTAAAAGGGGGTCTTAACAGTTCATTCAGTGTGAGCGTTAGATGTGTTAATAGAAGTCAGCGCTTGCCCTTGATGAGCCCTTGATGAATGGTGGAAATAGTTGACCCTGAAGGGCCATGTCCCCAAAGGGGCAGCGAGGAGACCCAAATCTCTGTGTCTGGGTCTCTGAGGGCACCCTTAGCTACCTGGTCTTATTTGCTGGCGTTAGGGGGCCCAGGTGCAGCTCCTAAAACGAACTTTGTACATCTTTTCCACATTTCAGCAAATGCTGATTTGGGCCAAAAAGAATAATGGGCTAGGATGTCTAACAGCTATTTAGCAATCTCCCTATTTAGCAAAAGAAAGCCCCCAGACTGGGAGCCTTGGCCAGGGGATAGAAAATAAGTTTATTTTTTTTTATATAAGATTTTTTTTAGTTGTTCATAAAATGAAGTTGTACCTTCATTTTATTTTTATGTGCTGCTGAGGATCAACCCCAGTACCTCATGCATGCTAGGCTAGCACTCTTCCTCTGAGCCACAGCCCCAGCCCACAAGTTTGAAAATTTAGAATTACTATGTTGTGTATTCACTAAATATACTCCAGACATAGGGCATAGAAAGCAGTACAATGACTCTAAGATTCCCACCACACACACACTGAGGACTGAGCCTGGGGGGCTCTACCACTGAGCTACATCACGAACCTTTTTAATTTTTTTTTTGCGGGGGGAGTATCAGGGGTTGAACTTGTGGGTACTCGGCCACTGACCACATCCCTAGCCCTATTTTATTTAGAGATAAGGTCTCACTGCCTAGTGTCTCACTGTTACTGAGGCTGGCTTTGAACTCTCGATCCTCCACCTTCAGCCTCCCAAACCACTGGGATTATAGGCGTGGACCACTGCACCCAGCTTGTTTTTAATTTTGATGTAGGGTCCCCCTAAGTTGCTGAAGCGGGCCTGAAACTTGGGGTCTTCCTGCCTTGGCCTCCCTGGTTAATGTTCACTTTTTTGTGTTTTGATGCTGGGAATTGAACCCAGGGTCATGTGCATGCGAGGCAGGCACTCTACCAACTGAGCTATATCCCCAGCCCTAATGTTCACTTTTAAAATATATAAATGTATGTGTTAAAATGTATGTGTTAAAAGTCTGTCATAAGGTTTGTACACACCTCCCATGGCTACCCTAGGCCAGGCAGGATGAGGAACCAAGTGCCTCTCTCCTTCCAGTCTTGGTGGGAGGGGAGGGTGTCCAGAGGGGCATCTGAGGCCCTGGCAGCCCGCCTGCAGCACACACAGGCCTCCGTGCCAGGTTGCCCCCAGACTCCAGGTCCCCTGGGTTAGTACAGCCTGACTTCTCACCACCCGCCCAGCCCCAGGCAGCATCCCCAACACAAGCCTGAGGAATTTTCTAAAGATAAAGCCCACTTCCTGTCTCTCTCCCCAGTTAGCCTCCCATGGCTCCCCCGCCTGCAGGAGAAAGACCCTGCTCTTCCCAGGGCGCTCTGAGTGTTCCCCAGCCATCTGCGGTTGCCTGGATATTCGGTTGGTAAATATTTAATGCACAGGATTCCACACCAGAACCCTCAGGCTCAGCACTGGGGTAAAGCCCAGCAGGCCTGGTTCATCCCATGGAATTTCCGGTGTGTGGGGGGATTAAATACATAAGCGTAAATTTAAAAAGAGGAAAAGTGCTACGAAGGGCCCAGCAGCACCCAGAGAGCTTTCGCCCTTGGCGGGGAAGGCCCAGCCCAGCTGCCTCCTCTAGAGCTCTGCCTGGCCATTCCGGGCATCGATGGCATGTGTTGTGGTTCCTCGGCTCTTATCACAGGGGACTGGGATTTACAAGCCTGTCCCCCATGTTTGAGCTCCTCAAGGAAAGAGGCCGACTCTGGTGACCTGGGACGATTCAGCTTTCAGTCCTTTGTTCATTCACTCATTTTCATTCATCCATAAATCAGAGGGGCCAGTGTTCCCTTTATCTGCCAAACCCTGATACGGAGTAGTAGATTAAGAGGGTGAGCGCTGGGCTGGGGATGTGGCTCAAGCGGTAGCGCACTCGCCTGGCATGCGTGCGGCCCGGGTTCGATCCTCAGCACCACATACCAACAAAGATGTTGTGTCCGCCGAAAACTAAAAAATAATATTAAAATTCTCTCTCTGTCCCTCTCTCTGTCGTGCTGTGCTGCAGCCTCTGACAAGACCAGGTGACAGTTGTGACAGTTGGACAGGCCTCCTAGGTGTCAGAGTGGGAGAAAAGGAGTTTGAGGGAAGAGGCTAGAGCCAGTGCAGCTGCCGGGTGGCTCACTGAGTGAATGGCCAGGTGTGTGGCAAGCAGCTGAGGAAGGGTGAGCTGCAGCCTGGTGGTCAGGGCCTCTGGCCAGCTCCCTTTCCTGCTGGTGGACAGAGGGCCGGGTGCATGATCTAAGGCAGCCGTGCCACTTCAAGGTTTTGTGTCCGTGACTGGGAGTAAGAAATACATCACATCACAACCTGGCCCAAGGCTTAAAATTGAAACAAAGGTTTCACGAGATAGTTTATTCTTTTTTTTTTTTTACCTTTGTATCGTTTATTTATTTATACGTGGTGCTGAGGATCGAACCCAGGGCCTCACACATGCTAGGCAAGTGCTCCACAACTGAGCCACAGCCCTAGAGCAGATAGTTTATTCTTACCCCAGAATGCACTCTCATCTTTTTTCTATTTTATCATTATCATCACTACTAAATTCTGATTTATTCACTTTAAGTACTAACTTAAATAATGTCAAGATCACTGGTGGTTCATGAAAGCATTATCTACATCAGTTTGAGGCCAGCCTCAGAGACTTAGCGAGGCCCTGATTCAAAATAAAAAAATAAAAAGAACTGGGAATGTGGCCCAGTGGTTAGCGCCCTGGCTTCAATTTCCTGGTAGAAAAAGAAAAGCATTGACCCCAGTGTCCTTCCAGCGCTGAGCCTGTCTGCCTAGCAGGGACTGTGGGAAGCAGCCCGCCAGGGCAGGACAGGTCTACTGGCTTCCCGCACCACGCACACCCCAGCCCCCAGCACCAGAAGTCCCCTGGCTGTGGACTCAGGAGACCAAGCTTCTACCCTGTCTCTTCCCTCCCTCTAAGCCAAGCTCTGAGTCTCCACTGGACAATCAGCTCCCTGGCCAGGCTGAATCGGTGCCACCGACTTCTGGGCGTGGAGTCAGGTCGGCTGGGAAGAAGGGGAGCTGAAGCCCTAACTGGGTTCTGAGTTCTGGATTCCGAATCTGTCCCTCCCCCAGGGGCAACTCCTCCTTTCCTGTGTAGGGGATGGCTTTTGCCTGTGATCGCCACCTGGCCTGCAGGCCTGGCTTCTTGGCTTAGCAGAGGGTGGAAATGGGTCAGAGTCCCTACCCTCATGCCCATCTAAGCCTCGTCCAAATCTTTCTTCTGTCTGGATTCTCAGATTCTGGAGAGATACTTGGGGGTAGGATAAGGGCACCTTGGGCTCCCAGAACAATGGAGCCAGAAGCGTTCTTAAAAATGGAATCCAGCCAGGCTCCGTGGCGCACGCCTGTAATCCCAGCTGCTGAGGAGGCTGAGGCAGGAGGATGGAGAATTCAAAGACAGCCTCAGCAAAAGCGAAGTGTTAACCAGCTCAGTGAGACCCTGTCTCTAAGAAAATACAGGATAGGACTAGGGATGTGGCTCAGTGGTTGAGTGTCCCTGAGTTCAATCTCTGGTACTAACCAAAAAAAAAAAAAAAGAAGAAGAATCCAAATGCCTCGTTTATCAGCGTGGAAACTGAGGCCCAGAGACAGGAGGATCTCACCCAAATCACACAGGAGTTAGTCTCACTGAGCTGGAGACTCAGGCTCTTTCTTTTCATTGTTCCATGGTGGTGGTCTTTACAAGGGGCCCAGGGGTGGCTCAGGAGCGGGGCTTGGAGAAGTGTCCTGTCTGGGAGAAACTGGATTGGGTGCTTAGCTCGGCCTGGGAGCTGGGAGGCCTGCACCTTGGCTGTGCTTCTGCCACCCTCCTCCCAGGGACCTGCTGAAGTCCCTGCCCGACGTGGGCTACAAAGCAAGAGTGTGGGGGCAGAGGTGCCTTGCAGCCCCTCCCCTCTGAGTCTGTGCTGCCCTGGCCTCCCCGTGTATGTGTGGGTGGGGACAGTCCCTCTGTGCCTGGAAGTCTGACAGGAGGAAGGTAAGACCTGTGGGAACCTGTTTTCTCCCAGGAAATCGCTGCTTCCTGGGGGCCTCGGGATTAGGACGGTGGCTTCTGGAGACACTGGATACGGGCTGAAATCCAGGCGGAGGTGCCCTCCCTGCCGGAGCCGTCCCGTCCTGGGCCATGGACTCTGCCCTCGTGGTGGGCTTTCCCCCGGGTGGGGCTGCCCCTCCACCTGGACCCTCAACTGGGCAGCTTGGCAGGCGGGAGCTGGGAGCCCCTTCAGCAGCGGGCTCCCTCAGCCTCTCTGGGCTCAGCCTTCTCCTCTGGGCAGTGAGAGCAAATCATCAAACGGGGACTCTGCAGCTCCCAGGGCTGTGGCCGGGAAGTGGCAGGCTCTTGGCACAGAGCATCACATGCAGAGATCACTGTGGCGCCCTGGAGAGCAAGAAGTCTCCCTGTGCCTGGCGCGGTGCTGTGCTCCACGCCCCGCCTGCAGGACTGATCCCCGAGTCCTTGCGGGGACCTCGTGAGCACTGTGCCCGTTGTCTGGTTTCCTAGGAAGGACATTGAGGTTCAGAGACTGAAAAGACTTCCGGGGGTCCTAGAGCCAGAGGAGAGGGACTCACCCCAGGTCTCCTTGGCCACAGCGCCCCGACCGTCCCTCCACGGCGCCTGGCCGCACACACCCCTCCTGGGGACACAGCCTTTCCCCAGATCCTGACTGATGAGGTCTTTCAGCGCTGAGTGGCTCTGACTGCCGCCTGCTTGTCCTTCTGAGACCGTCTCGGGTCAGTGTGGGCTCTCAGGTTTCCGACCTGGGAGATGGAGACGGAGGTATTGATTGAGATCCCGCCGGCTGAACCGCGGGAAGGGAGGAAGGGTGGGACGCAGGGCAGGGCGCCCAGAGAGCAGCCAGGGACCCATCTGCCCCAGATGGGTGGCTTCCGGGCCTTTGGCTCTTGGTCCTGAAGGAGATGCTCAGGGTGAGGAGGCCTGTGCTCGGGCCTGGGAGCCACAGCGACGGGTTCGAACCCAGCCCACCACCCTCTTCACTGGCCGAGTCACTCCAGTGCTGTCCCTCTGTGAGTGCTGGGGACACAGGACTGTCCCTGGATGGGAGGGGAGGACCTGTGATTGGCAGGGATGGCATAACAACATGGAAGGCGGGAGGGGTGACCCCGGCTCTCCCCACAAGGCCAAGGCCAGGGCTTAGGAGGGGGAGCCTGGAGAGGGGGATGTCTTAGGGGTGGAGCCCTCACAAGTGGATTAGGGCCCTTACCAAAGGCCTCACAGCCTCCCTCAGCCCCCTGCCACGGGTGGCCTCACCAGGCCCAGAGTCTGCTGGCACCTTGATCTTGGAGTCCAGCCTCGAGTGTGACCTGTGAGAAACAGACTTTGTCATCTGCCACCACCCAGCCTGCTGTCATGTGTCAGAGCAGCCTCAGAACAAAGACCGGCCCACAGGAAGGGGTGGCTTGGATCAGAAAAGGGGGCAGAGAGGCCGAGGAGCAGAGGCTCCCACCCGGGAGGCTCCCGCTGGCTGGCCCTGGTCCGGCCTTCATGGAGACTGATTTCTCTTTCCACCTCCCTTGTCCCTTCCTTCCTCCTCCCTCCCTCCCTCAAGCGTTAATTGAGAGCTCACTGCTGACCCTGGGAGCCGAGTCAGGACCCAGCTTGGGGAAACTCATCTGGTCCAGACCAGCAAGCACTAGTCCCCGCCCAGGCCCAGCCGGAGCAGGCACTGCGCATCCCGGCTGCCCCCCCTCCGCCGGGCTCAGCCTTGAGACCCTGCTCTCCACGGAGGGCCAGAAGCCAGGGCTCACCACCCGGGTTGGTCCAAATATGGAAACGCTTTGCTGCGCCGAGCCAGCCACAGGCCTCTTGCCATCACAATTCATGGACATTTAAAAACAGCAAATTTCCTCCAAGCTTACTCCCAGGAAACTCCTCCTCCTCATGGTAACTCCACTGGGCCTTGACTCTGCCTGGTGGGTAGTCGAGTCACTGTGGTTGGGAGTCTGAGCAGTCTCTGCGGACAGAAGGGCTGCATCCCAGCCCCACCCCAGCACAGCATCTTGCTGAGACTCTGGGTTTGGGATGAATTTTCTGTGGCCACTGCAACAAATTACAACAAACTTAGAGAGACTTAAAATGGGCCAGGGGCGGTGACACACGCCTGTAATCCCAGCGGCTCAGGAGGCTGAGGCAGGAGGATCGTGAGTTCAAAGCCAGCCTCAGCAAAAGCGAGGGCGCTAAGCAACTCAGTGAGACCCTGTCCTTAAATAAATACAAAATAGGGCTGGGGGCGTGGTTCAGAGGTCGAGGGCCCCTGAGTTCAATCCTTGGTACACCTCCAAAAAAAGGATAAGATGTTATCCTGTCAGAAGTCCCAAGAGAAGCTCACATGGCATCAGCACGTGTCAACAGGGCCCTGTTTTCGCAGCCTTGGCTTCCATGGTCACCTCTCTGACTCTCTGACCCTCCACCTCCCTCATAAGAGGGTCTTGCTGGCTATGGCAGGTCCACCCGGGTTATCCAGGATGACCACTCCCTCTCAAGATCATATCAGAATCCTATCTGTGAACTTCCTCAGGCCGTGTAAGGCAACGCCGACCCCAGGGAGCACAGGGTGGGCGTCTTTGGAGTCCATTTTTCTATCTACCACAGGTTCTTTAGCCATAAAATTGGGTTTTGGGTTTTTGTGGGGTTTTTGTTTGGTTTGGTTTGGTTTTTGGAGCCAGGATTGAACCCAGGGTGCTTTAGAATCTTTTAATTTTTAAAAAATATATATTTATTTTCTTATTCGTTTTCAGTGGATGCAATATCTTTATTTTTTATTTTTATGTGGTGCTGAGGATCGAACCCAGTGCCTCGTGCATGCCAGGTGTGCACTCTACCACGGAACCACATCACCAGCCCTAGAACCTTTTAATTTTGAGACAGCGCCTCTAAATTGCCCATCTGGCCTTGAACTTGCCATCCTCCTGCCTCAGCCTCTTAAGTCGCTGGGATCACAGGTGTGCACCGCCCCACCCAGCAAGCTAAAACCCGGGTACTGAGAACCTACTTCACGGGCCTGCAGGGGAGATCATAGAAGGTGATTTGGGTGAAGCATTGAGCGCAGGGCCTGGCGCGGGACAGCATGTGACATTGTCATCTCACGTGAGACTCCGTGAGACCAGTTAGTGGACAGAGCCGAGTCTGGCCGCCCGCCCTCAGCCCTGCAGGCCGTCCCTCCCCTTCCTTACAGGTACCTGGTCCGCTCTGTGACGGGAGGGAAAGCGCTCACGCCTATCTCTGGGGTCCTTTCCAGCCCCCGTCGGGTGGATGGAGGCTCCAGGAGACTCTAAGGCTCCCTGGGGCATGAGGACTTGGTGGGGCACCATGTGCCGGCTGGATCGGGGGCAGCGTCCAGTCCTCAGGAGGTTGCTGAGGCCCAGGGAGAGAGCTGCTTGCCCCAGGCCCCAGGGAGGAGGAAGAGCTGGGCACGGACCACCGCCACCTCCACCCAGGACACAGGGCCCAGGGCCAGGGGCCCTCCTCACCTGTCCCTGTCACTCATCTGGCGTCTCCGGGTCTGATGATGACTGACTCCGGTGCCAATGGCTGAGCATGCTGCTCTTTGAAAGGGGACCTTCCTGGTAACAAGAGAGAGGGTGCATCGCAGGACTTCCGCACCTTGTCCAGAGGACACATGTGTGTTTCTGGGGGGGCCTGCATGTCCTGAGCGCAGGCGAGCTGGCCTCGTGGCACCAGCACAGGGCACTGCTGCCCAGGGCCGTCACTGCCCACGGGCAGCCAGACCTTCGTCTGCGTGTCTGGACGGGCAGAGTCCCTCCCTCTGGGTTCCCGCGCGAGGATCACAGCCTCCATTGGGTGGTCCTCTCCTCCCTGGACCACCCAGCGGACCATGGGGCTGCTGAGAGCTCACCCAGCCACCCAGTCACCACGGTGACAAAGCAGGGAGGCCTGGGGAGGACCTTCTCCTCCTGAGGCAGCACCATCTGTGCACCTGCCCAGGAACTGCCAAGGGTCTCGTGCCTGGCAAGACCCTGCTTCGCCAGCCCTCCCTGATGGCCGCCCAGCCCCGCAGGAGGTGGCGGCAGGTCTGTGGAAAACTTGGGGCCGGGGGGTCGGGGCTGGGGTCTGGCCCTGGCTTTGCCACTGACTTGCTGTGTGACCTGGACAGCTCTCTGTCCCTCTCTGGGCCTGATGCCTTGCCTGGAAAACCAGGGTAAGACATAAAGATGTGAAAAGGCCCTTCCTGCCCAGTGGACCTCCCAGCGGCCCTGTCCCTGGATGTGTCATGAGTCACATCCACTGGACCTGTGTCCCACTGCGGGGCCCTCTGGGAGGTGAGCTTCTTTCTTCCCCCACATGACCCCAAGTCCTCCCAGGGTAGGTGCTGCCTTCAGCCCTGTGGTCAGCACTGAGCTCTGCCCCTCCTCAGGGCCCACGGCTCGATTCACGAAGACCCTCGCCTGGCTCAGAGCAGCACTCCCCTTGCAAGTCTCAGTGAGGCCATCCCTGGGTCTGGGCCCACATCTCCGGGCCCAGCAAGGGAAACTTCAAGGAGGCCACAGACAAACGCTGTGGAACACGGGCCCCTCTTGAACCAGGTCTCCGCCAGGAGCCCTCAAGCTCTGCACCAGGCCTCAGGCTCCTTCCAGTCCCATCTCCCTAAAGACTCCAGGACTTTGCTCATGCTGTTCCTTTGCCTCCATGCTGTTCCCTGCCTTGCTCACAGGCTGCCTCCTGCAGGAAGCCTTCCCAAATGCCACCAAATGCAAACACAGACCCGCCCCAGGCCTCCCACAGTCTATGGAGCCTTCCTCCAGATCTGTCAGGGTGTCCCTTGTTCCTAACCCGGGGCCTGCGCACCCTATGCTGGGGTGGAAATAGACTGGAGAGAGAAGGGTCCCAGCAGCGGGCGCTTCCCAGGAAGCTGCAGAGGACAAACAGCTGGTGGCGGGTGGCTGTGACTCACCCCAGGCCTGGAGGCAGGGGGATGCTGCAGACGCTGAGTCAGGAGTCAGAGGCCTTCAGGAATTTTGATAAGGATAAGGCAAGCGCCCGAGTATTTCTAGAATGCAGAGGTTGGGGTGGGGGAGCCGAGCAGAACAAACCGCCTGATTATGCTCCTTATTTATTTATTTATTTCGTGTGTGCCCGGAGGAAATACGCACAGGTTTCAAAATCCAGAAGCTACAAAGGGGTCAGCTAAGGCCCTCCGCCCGCCTGGTCCTGCACCTGGTCCCTCCCGGGGGGGCGGCTGCTTACTCTTTCCCCCCAAATCCTTCTCCTGCCCTCTTCACTGTCAACACCAGCAGCCTGACGGCGCGCTGTTTGCGTTTCCCCTTCTCCTATCTCAGAAGCTCGCTGCCCAAACGTTTGTGTGGGTTAGGAAATGGATTAGTGCCCTAGAAAAAAGCCCTGGGGACCAGATGAAGTGGCACACGCCTGTAATCCCAGCAGATGGGGAGGCTGAGGCAGGAGGATCTTGAGTTCAAAGCCAGCCTCAGCAGTGGCGAGACACTGAGCAACTCAGTGAAACTCTGTAAATAAATTACAAAATAGTGGCTCCGTGGTCCAGTGACCCTGAGTTCAATCCTCAGAACCCCTCCCCCCCCCAAAAAAAAGACCTGGGGGAGCTGAGCTGTTTGTCCTTTCTGCTACAGGAGGACACAAAAGGCACCATCTGTGAAAACTGGCCAGACACAACAGCTTCCAGAAGTATGAGCAACTAACTTCTATTGTTTATAAACCACCCAGCCTAGGGTATTGTGTTTCAGCAGCCCAAACAAAGCAAGCTGCGTGTCATAGTAGGACATCAGGAGCTGCCACTTTTCTTTCTTTAACTGCATTTAAAGTTTTCAGATAAAAATATAGGGACTCGCCAGGTGTGGTGGCACGCGCCTGTCATCCCAGCTGCTTGGGAGGCTGAGGAAGGAGGATCACAAGCTCAAGGCCAGCCTCAGCAATTTAGCTTGGCTCTAAGCAACTTAACAAGACTCTGTCTCAATAGAAAAAGAGCTGGGGGAAAAAAATTCAGGGATTACATTCAAGTTATTTTTGAATCATTTGAATTTCCAGTAAACTATAAGCTATTTTTTTTTTATTTTTAGTATAAGCTTATCCCATATAATATTTGGGATATACCTAAACTAAAAAAAAAAAAATCACTGTTTATCTGACTTTCAACAGATATTGAAAGATGACTTGTATTTTTATTGACTAAATCTGGCCCCTGTGTATGTCACATGAGAACCTCCTACGGCTAAATCTTTAGGGGCTTTGGAAATCAGGTCCTAGACTTGGTGGGCTCCTACCCCGTAGCACTCCCTGGTCTTATTTTTCTTTTCTTTTTTTTTGGGGGGTTGCTGGGGTGGAACTCGGGGCCTCACACGTGCCAGGCAAGTGCTCCACCACGGGGCCACTCTCCAGCCCCTGGCCTTATTCCTAATCTGTGCAGGCGGGGGTGGGGGGTGGGGGGGGCAGGGTTCGGGCCCAGTTCTGGATTTCCCCTGGTCTCAATTACTGAGATAAGAAATGAAAGGCCCTCCGGGGCTGGTGGTGCCTGCCTGTGACCCCAGCCCTTCAGGAGCTGGGCAGGAAGCTGGCAAGCTGGATGCCACCCTCGGCCACCCAGTGAGTCCCTGCCTCAAACAACACAGAAAAAGGAGGCTGGAGGGGGACCTGAGTGGGGACGTTGCTTAGCATGTGCACAGCCCTGGGCTCCCTCCTCAGCACCACGGAAAGTAAAAATTACAAAGCCTTTGGAGTTGTCCAGCTCACTGACCTTGTCTGAGGCTCAGAGAGAAGGACCCCTGTAGTCACACAGCAAGGCAGGGGCAGAACTGGAGGTTCTGCAGCCTGGGCATTTGGAGCAAGTTCCTCTTGGAGAGGACACAGTGGGAGCGGTCTCCCAGCTGGGTTGCTCAGTGCTGGGTTGCTCGGTGCTGGGTTGCTCGGTGCTGGGGACCTGGTGCTGGGTTGCTCAGTGCTGGGTACCTGGTGCTGGGTTGCTCGGTGCTGGGTACTTTGTGCTGGGTCTGAACTCCAAACAGCCCAGCGGATGGAGGTAATAATGACCTGAGCAGCTCCCACTGTCAACCCTGCTGGGGGCTGTGTGTAACTTTTCCCTCCTGGTCCTGTGAAGATAAGCCCAGCAGTCCCACTTCTTGGAGCTGGACACCAAGGCTCAGAGGGGCAATCCATGTCATTATCTGTCAAGACCCTCCCGACCAGGAAGTGGCAGTGCTGCGATTTTAACCCACATGAGTTTAACCCCAAGGCTCAAACCCTTCCCCTGGATTACTCACCCTAATTAACATGTATGTGCCCGTTTTTCAGACGAGAAAACCGAGTAGTGGTGACAAGCCCTCTCTCTGGGGCCACTGTAGCTTTACAAGAACTCAGAGCCGGGACACTCGGGTGCCTGAGAATGGCCAGGGAGGGCTGTGACTCGGGGGTAGTGACCCTGGGTCCCATCAGTGGGACGAAAGAAACAGGAAAAGTCAGAAGAAACTGGGGCAGGAGTCGCCCCCGCCCCCAGGTGCCCCCAGTCTCCATCCGGCTCTGGCTTCAGCCTCTCCAGTCCCCAAACCCTGGGCGGCCCTCCTCCTTCTCCTCCTCCCCCTTTTTCAGGAGTCAGAGGAGAAGTGACTTCCCTGTGTTGTCCTGTGTCACTGTCCCCCACCCACACATACCGCATCCCCTGGCTGCCTGGTCCCCAGATAGTGGCCTCTCCAGTGCAGGGCTGCAGGTTGCTCACTGCTTCCCTGGTGCTGGGCACAGGCCAGGCCTTCGCAGAAATGAATTAATGGGAAAGGCCAGGGATAGGTAATGGCCCCCAAAGATGTCCATGTCCTGTCCCTGGAACCTGTGGATGGGCTGTGGCATAGGGCAAGAGGGCTCTGCAGAAGTGATTCTGGGAAGGGCTGAGACGGGAAGAAGTTCCAGCCGGGGCCCCAGCCTCTGCCTTCGAGCTGCGAACTGTGCCTGCCCCAGAGCCAGCCCACAGCCACAGGCCGTTCCTAGCAGTAGGTGTAGGACTCTCTCTCTCCTCCCTCTCTCTCTCTCTCTCTCTCTCTCTCTCTCTCTCTCTCTCTCTCTCTCTGCCTCCATCCCTATCCCTCTCTCTGCATAATCTGTCCCTTGTATTTCTGGCTGATACAAGGGCCACTTGGCGTCCAGGGTCTACACTGCAGACTGCTCACAACCCACCTCGGTGGGTGGCCGAAACCCAGAAGCTCTGGGTTGGAGCCTGTGTTGCTCCCAGTCTCCAGGGACAGGAGGCTGGCCCTGCTGACCTTGCTGTGGGCCTCAGGAGTGCAGGCTCCCTCCTCCCTCCCCAGGGCAGCTGAGCAAACACAGGAGTGTGGAGGGGGGGGGGTGGGAGCAGAAGAGCTGGGGACAGACCCCAGGGGAGGGCGGGCTGAGACCTGGGGCCGCAGTGCAAGGTGAGGTCTCTACAGAAGACAGTGGACCCAGCGGTGCTGGAAGCCAGGGATGGTGGCTCTCGTCTGGAATCCCAGCAACTCAGGAGGCTGAGGCAGGAGGCCAGCCTGGGCCTCTTAGCGAGACCCTATCTCAACATGAAAAGGGCTGGGGGTGTGGCTCAGTGGTGGAGCACCCCTGGGTTCAGTCCCCACTACGGAGGTGGGGGAAGCCAAGTCCAATGACCAGCCCCATGGTCGGGCTGGGCCCTGGGGACCCTGTCCCCATGCACAAGCTGTCCGTCTCCAAATGGCCTCCACATCTAGTGGAGAGGCTCCTGTTCATCATAAATGGCCACTGAATGAATGAGCGGGGTCTGGGCTAGGCCAGGAGGCCCTAGGAGAAGGCATTTCAGAGCAAGGTCTGGGAAGAGAGAAAGGAATGGCCCCCGCCAAGGAGCTGGGGCGAGAAGGGGCCTGGGTGGCACCAGCCCCCACCACCTCAGCCAGGGGGAGGTTCTTTCTGGCCTCCCTCTGTCCACCCCACCCCCACCCCATGGTAACTTCCTTGTTTAAGGCTCCCACCCCCTCCCACCCCACTCCAGTCACCAGAGCCGGGATCTCTGCCCAGCTCCCAGATCCTCTTGTCCTGGGACCTCCCCTGGGCTGTGGTTTTAGCAAACAATTTGGAACCTTCTGAGGCCTGGGAGGGGGGGCCTCCTGCCCTCCTTCTCAGGGGGCTTAGGATGCTCCGGCCCTGGGACAAGAGCACCAGGACGGGCAGTGGAGAAGGCCTCGGGGAGGGGCCACATTTGTACTGTGACCTCAGCTGTGTGATGGGAAAGGTGAGCTTGGAAATGGAGCAGGGGGTCCAGGTGCTCTATAGATCAGGTCCATGGACACCCATCTGCTCTGCACACAGCCCTGGGACTGTAACGTATCACAGATGAATGGGTTGAAGCCAGAGAGGGTAAGTAACTTGCCAAAGGACACACAGCGGAAAATACAAGGATCCGTATGTGGACTCCAGAGTTCCTGCTTGTAAGCACAGGGCTCACAGACTCCAGGGGGGTAGAAGTAAAGGTCTGGGCGGGGTTGGTGAATAGCAGATGCTTGAAGGGCAGGGCACAGGAAGACGGGCCCAGACAGGTGGGCAGGGTCCAAGTCAGGTGGTGCCTTAGAGGACATGTTCCTGACTATGGAACTTCCAGGTAGGACGTTCTTTGGAGACGGTTGGCTGCTGACAGATACACGGGAAGCCCCTGGGCTAGCTGACTGGCAGAGCCCTCTGGCAGGAAGATTTTGGGGTGGCCTCTGCTCAGATCAGTGGGGGCAGTGGGCGCCCAGTCCTATCTGAGGGGGGGACCGTTTGCTCAGTCCATTCCAGAAGCGTGATGAGCAGGGGTCAGCAGGACTCTGAGCCAGGATGGAGCCTGTCCTACCCAGACCCTAACCCCACTCTGCAACCAGGAGCCCCTGGGCAGGTCACCGGAGCACTCTGAGTCTCACACACCAGTCCCCTGTCCCCCTGGCCTGTCAGAGGATCAGCATGGCAGCGTCCTCTGTGACCCATCCCAGTGACCTACCCACTAGGCACAGGTGACACCCTCTTTAGACAGTTCCGGAGAAAATGACGAGAGCGCCAGGTCTCTGTATCTGGGTGGCCTCTGACAACCTGAAGACTCACAGTCGCACCTGACTCCACCGACCCTCACACAGGCCCAGAAGCCATCGGGGCTCTCGTCATGTCATTGGAGCCACCGAGACACCCACAGGGAGGGATTCCTGTGAGCAAGGGGCGCTCCCCCTCAAAGGAATGCACCTGCAGGCTGTCACAGTGTTGCTGTCTCCTCCCAAACCCAGATTGGAACCCCAACAAAAATAACGATAATAAATGGCCGTAATTATAAAAGAGCACAGTAATTGTTTTTTTTAACAGAGAGAGAGAGAATTTTTTTTAATACTTATTTTTTTTTTTTAGTTTTTGGCGGACACAACATCTTTGTTTGTATGTGGTGCTGAGGATCGAACCCGGGCCGCACGCATGCCAGGCGAGCGCGCTACCGCTTGAGCCACATCCCCAGCCTGAGCACGGTAATCATAACTGCTTCTAGCAGGACAGGGTGGTGCATGCCTGTCATCTCTGTGACTTGGGAGGCTGGGGCAGGAGGACTGCATATTCAAGGCCAGCCTCAGCAACTCAGTGAGGCCCTAAGTATTGTGGAGAAACCCTGTCTCTAAATAAAATATAAGAAAGGGCTACGGTGTGGGGCTGGGGACATAGCTCAGTTGGCAGAGAGCTTGCCTAGCATGTACAAGGCCCTGGGTTCAATCCCCAGCACCACCGAAAAGGGGGGGGGGGCTGGGGATGTGGCTCAGTGGTAAAGCACCCCTGGTTCAGTCCCCGTGCCAGCACCCGCATTAGGTGATTCAGTCCTCAGGACGTCTATCCACGAAGTAGGAACATTGCTGTTCTCACTTTGCAGGTGACAAAGCAGAGGCTCAAGGACATTCAGGAAGAGGCGGATCCTGGCTTTGAACCTAAGACCAGCCCCTGGCACCAAGACCCCCAGCATTGATCCCCACCCAGCTACGGGGGTGGGGGTGGGGGGGTGCCTCCCGGTACTTGACTCTCAGCATTTTGCTCTGTGCATCCCTGAGGGTCCCACACCAACCAGGTGACGTGAACCCTGTTGTCCTTCCGGTGCCGAGGGCGGAGCCCAGAGCCTCAGTGTGCCAGGCCCGTGCTCTACCGCTGAGCCCACCCGGACCTTCCCGGGGCTTCAGAGGGTTGGGATCAGCGGGTGAAAAAGAGTGGAAAGAGTGCACACCTGGATTTGAACTTCAGCTTCATCTCGTCTGTCTGTCTGTCTGTCTCTCTCACTGATAGTCGGCACCCGACCCCTGAGCCACGTCCCCAGCCCGACTTTGATTTGTATTTAGAGTCAGGTCTCTCTATGCTTGGCCCCTTGCCATTGCTGAGGCTGGCTGGGAACTCAGGTCACCACACTGGCTCAGCTCCATCTCTTAAGGGTCAAGTGTGACCATGACCTTGACATCCTCCTCGGTTTTGTTTCACACTGAATCCCCCTCATCCAGGAGGGAAGATAAAGCAGCCAGCCACAGGCCTTGGAAGAACACGTTAGGCAAAGCGTGGGCCCGAGGGCTGCTCACCCGAGCTCCAGGATCCGTGGGCAGCTGGGCTCTGGCATGGAGGTCGCGGGTGGGTCAAGGTCGTGAATGGCTGACCTCCACACTTGGACATTTCCCAGATGTGGGCCTGTGTCGTCACTAGGGTTCTTAAACATGGAAGAGGGGGACAGAGGAGGGTCAGAAGAGTGTGGCATTGGTGTCCCTGAGGGCAGAAGAAGGGCCTCTAGCAGCCGCAAAGACAAGGAGGCAGATCCTCCCGGTCCGGAGCCCATGGGAACCAAGCAGCCTCTGCCTTACCTGTGGCTCCTGAGACCTGCTGACCCCCGCACACACCCCACCCGTACCTTCCTGTTTTATTGTAGTCTGTACCAGGGGGGACCCAGGGTGCCTCACCACTGAGCTGCATCTCCAGCCCTTTTTTCGTATTTTGTTGACAGGGTCTTTCTGAGTTGCTTAGGGCCTCACTGAGTGGCTGAGGCTGGCCTTGAACTTCAGATCCTCCTGCCTCAGCCTCTAGAACTGCTGGCATTACCGGATGCGCCACAGTGCCCGGCTTCCTGTAGTTTTAAATTACCAGGCGTGTGGCCATTTGGTAGCTACCATGAATCAGCAAATGTTGGTTCCCACTCCTCCCTGCACCCAGCACCCTCCCCATCCAATCCTTTATTTTTAATGTTTATTGCTGCAGATGGAACCCAGGGCTTTGGGCTGCTAAACACATGCTGTGCCACTGAGCTGCGTCCCTGCCTTTTTATTTTATCCATGAAGAAAACAGGCTGGGGGTGGCCTGGAGGGTACCTAAGGACACACAGCCACCAGGTGGCCGTGGAGCCAGGACCCTGACTCAGGTGCCTCCTATCAGGTCGGCCAGGCTGGGGCAGGGGGACCCAAGACCTAGAGTGCTGGTGCTGCCCCAGCTTCACTCCTTGCTGCTCCCAGCCCCCAGCCCCCAGCCCCCAGCCCCAGCTGTCTGTCCTTATGTCCTTCCGTCTTCCAGGGAAGCACTGTAGCCTGGGGTGCTCTCTCCCTGGACTCAGTACCCGAGACCTGGGGCTCTCCCCTGCTCACCCAGCCCCTCCTCACCGCCTCCTGGGGCAGCCCACGGCGGGGCTGTCGTCAGAGCCCCTCAAAAGTGAGTCAGCTTTACCTTGAGTCCAGGGAGCCTGCCCAGGCGCAGGGTGGACAGGGTGGGAGGGGAGGCCCGGCCCCCAAGGCCAGCTGACAGGTCAGAGGAGAACTGCTCTTCCTCCTTCCTGCCTGGCCCCTGGGAGCCCTCCTGGAAGGCCTGCTGGTCTCAGTGCTGAGCTGCAGGGGTGGGGGACCCGGCAAAGGGGACAGGAGGCCAGGGAGAGAGGACAGTGAGATCCAGAGAAGAGAGACAAAAAGAAAGAACCAAGGGAAATGGAGAAGGTCAGATGGCCAGAGGAACAGGCAGGAGAAGAGTCTGAGGAACAAGAGAAGGAGACTTAGGCCAGGTGGGGGCGCAGCCTGTGATCCCAGCAATTTGGGAGGCTGAGGCAGGAAGATCGCAAGTTCAAAGCCAGCCTCAGCAATTTATCGAGGTTCTAAGCAATTTAGCAAGACCCTGACTCTAAATGAAATACAAAACGGGCTGGGGATGTGGCTCAGTGGGTAAGGCTGGGTTCAATCTCTGGTACCAAAGGGAAAAAAGAGAGAGAGAGAGAGAGAGAGAGAGAGAGAGAGAGAGAGAGAGAGAGAAGGAAAATTAGACAGGAAAATTGCAGACAGGAAAAATGCAGAGACAGAGACAGAGGCTCAGAGTGGAACACAGAAGTGTAGGTCAAGAAGCCCAGAGAAAAAAGGAAAACCCGAGGGCAGAGTGTGTTCAGTGGCTCCAGGTGAGACCCGGGGCTAGGCTGAGCCACACGGGCACAGCCAGCTGGGTAAGAAGCCTCACTGTTGTGGCCTGGGAGACTTGGCAGGTGTCAGCCTGGCCACTGGACCTCCAGGAGGCTGGGTCTCTAGGCAGGAAATCGATTCTCCTGAAGCCTTGACTTATGACAGATTCTTGGGAAGACCCCAGCCCAGCCTCCCCCAAGTCCTTTCAGAAATCATTAAGGGTCTCCATGGATGCCCCTGCAACAGGGAAGCTTCTCAAATGTGCATAGAAACATTAAACCAACCGTTCAGGTTCTATAATAGGAAGAGCTGGGCTCAGGCTGAAGGAACAGACTTGCTGTGTGACCCTGGCCGAGTGGCCTCCCCTCTCTGAGCCTTGGATATTCCAAATGGGGCAGAGAGAGATTTTGTTCTCAACCTGGTGCCTGTCTAGGAGAACGGAAGGGATTTAGATACTCTCCCATGTGCAATTCTCCCCAGGTACCCCTCACACCAGCTCAGTCCCACGTGCTGGCTTCAGGCTGCCCTGTGGTCTCCCTGGCTCTGACATTTGGCCTCTGTTACCTTCCCCTCTCTCACCCAGAACTCTTCAGGTCTCTGAGCTCTGGAACCTTCCTGCCCCAGGAAGGGGTTCAGCATCTCGCCAAGGAGCCAGGCCAGGTGGGTGCCCCTTCAGCCCCCCTCCTATTAGCTGTGTGGTCTCCAGGAGCAGCTTCACCTCCACGGGCCTCAACTTCTTCATCTGTCAGATGGGCTGATATTCAGACGCTTATTAGAAGGGGCTGCTGTGAGGACCAAGTGGGTTGATATATTCAAAGCATTAACAAGGGCACCTGGCAGAGAGCACGTACTGTAGACCTGAACTCTCACACTATTACCCTCCAAGTCAAGAGACCCTCCTTGAGATCTGCCCTACTGCGCTGGGCATGCCGGTGCAGCCTGTAATCCCCGCAGCTCTGGAGGCCGAGATGGGGGGGTCACAAGTTCAAAGCCAGCCTCAGCAATTTAGCAAGGTCCTAGCAAATTAGTGAGACTCTGTTTCAAAATAAAGAACAAAAAGAGCTGGGGATGTGGCTCCGTGGTAAAGCAGCCCTGGGCTCAATCATCCCCAGAGTTAAAGAAAAAAAAAAAAACCCTTTCACGGGGCTGGGTGTGGCTCAGCGGAAGAGTGCTTGCCTCACACGTGTGAGACCCTGGGTTCGATCCTCAGCACCACATAAAAATAAATAAGTGAAATAAAAGTATTATGTCCAACTTCAACTAAAAAATAAGTATTAAAAAAAAAAAAACAACTTTCACACAGGCCCATGCCTGTGATTCCAGTGACTTGGGAGGCTGAGGCAGGAGGATTGCAAATTGGAGGTCAGCCACAGCCACTTAACTAGACTGTCTCAAAATGAAAAATAAAAAAAAAAGGCTGGGGTGTGGCTCAGGGGTAAAGTGCCCCTGAATGTGATCCCTGGGAAAACAAAAACCAAAACGTCTCCCTTTCAGAGGGCCCCGAGGAGCGGTGAAGGACATTGTCACCACAGTAGGTTTTCCTGTCCGTGTCCAGAAGCAAACCAAGTCTGGGTCCTATGTTGGTCCGGCCCGTGGCTGCCTGGCACTTTTTGAGCACCTCCCTGTGTCGGGGAATTTCCCAGTGGTGACCTCTCCTTCCTTCCTGAACTGCCACTCAGCAGTGACAGCACGTGGGAGACCTGGTTTGCAGAGGCAGGTCCATGAGCTTCCCAGACAGATGGCGCTGGGCCTTGGCTGCCACAGTGGCACCCGTCAGCTTCCGCCCCTGGAGCTGGGGGTGGGCGTGCCCAGCAACAGTGACAAGCGACTTTCCCCCTTGCCCTCCCGGAGCCTCTGTGAGGTGTCCTTTCCAGCAGCCAGCCTCATCCTTACTAGTTCTCTAATTTCCTTTCTTTCCTTTTTCCTTTTTTTTTTTTTTTTTTTTTTTGTACTGGGGATTGAACCCAGGGGCACTTAACCACTGAGCTAAGCCCCCATCCTTTTTATTTTTCATTTTGATACAGGGTCTCACTAAATCACTGACTGGCAATCCTCCTGCCTCAGCCTCCAGAGCTGCAGGATGACGGGTCTATGATTTTCTTGATAGCATTTAGTTCCGTGATTCTCCAAGTATGGCCCAGAGATCAGCAGTCAGCAAGCTGGCAGCAATGCCAGGGACTTGTTAGAAATGCACATTCTTGGGCCTGCCTCAGACCATATTCTGTTGCTATAACAGAATTCCTGAGTAGTACCTATTTATAAAGAAAAGAGGTTTATTGTGGCTCATGCTTTGGGGAAGTCCAAGAGCATGGAACCAGCAACTGCTTGACTGGGGAGGCCCTTGTGCCGCTTCAATTCATGATAGAAAGCAGCAGAACAATGCTGGGCGCGGTGGTGCATGCCAGTAACCCCAGCAGCTCGGGAGGCTGAGGCAGGAGGATCAAGTTCAAGGCCAGTCTCAGTAAGGCCCTTAGCAATTTAGCAAGATCCTGTCTCAAAATTAAAAATTTAAAAAAAAAAACAAAAAAAAAAAAAACACAAGCTGGGGATGTGGCTCAGTGGTTGAGCGCCCCTGGGTTCAATCCCCAGTTCCAAAAAAAAAAGAAAGAAAGAAAGCCGCAGGACAGGCAGGCGCCTGGGAGGGAGGGGAGCACAGGGAGAGCCTTGCTGCCCCCAGTCAGCTGCCCCCCCACCCACCCAGAGCCTCCCGCCGGGCTCCTCCTCCACACTGTGGCCTGAGGAATAGGTTCCCACAGGCGGCCCTTTCAAACCCAGCACCTAGTGAACCGGGCACGCAGCAGGTGCCCAGAACAGCTCTGCTCTTTGCATTCAGTTCAAAAGGCAGTTGGTTTGGGTACAAGGCTCCGTGCCTGGCACAAGACAGAGTTTTTAAAAAGTGCTTCGAATCTTTCTTTTCTGTTGTTAGGGGGAGCTGGGGCTGGAACCCGGGGCCCTGGGCATGCCAGGCAGGTGTTCAGCCACTGAACCACACCCCACCCCTTTTATTATTTTACTTTGAGAGAGGGTCTCCCTAAGTCGTCCAGGCTGGCCTTGAACTTGCCATCTTCTTGCCTCGGCCTCCTGAATAGCTGGGATTACCGGTGTGTGCTGCCCTGCCCTGCCAGAACCACTAATAAAAATAAAAAATAATAAGACAGAAGAAAAAATGGGAGAGGGTAAAAGCAAATGCTGGGTGAGGAGAGAGCGGAGACGAGTGCTTTAATCAGAACTCGCTCTTTTGCAAGGGATAGGAACTTGACTCAATAGGCTTAAAGAAACAATGGAATTTATTGACTCATAGACGGGCAATATCCAGGGGTAGGCTTTTAGTTTCAGTTATGGCTGGATCCAGGTGCTCAAGTGAGCAATGTCGAGAGGGCTTGCCTCCCTCTGTACCTCCTCTCAGTTTCCTTCCACTGTGATACGGGTCCTCTCTGCACAGGGACACACATGACCCCCAGAGCTATGGTATATTCTATTAGTTAGCTCTGGGACACAGCTGGAATAAGGACAGGGCTTGGCCTCAAGAAGCCCTAGAACAATAACTGGCTGCTGAGCAGGACCATTGTTTACGGTTTGTGGTCTGTGAGGCCCTTGTACATACTCAGGGAAAGTCCAGCGTTCACCCTGTGTGCGCCAGCTTAGGCTACCCACTGGTGCCTGAAGCTATCACTGAGAGCTAAATGAATGAAAGTTCTGATTGGCTGAGTCCCTGGTCATGTGTCAAGCCTGGAGTCAGAGGCCAGTGTCTGGACCACAATGCCTACTCCACCAAAGAAGACGGACTTGGTAGGGAAAAGGGCACTTCAGGAGGAAGGAGCTCCTGGATCCAGCCATACCTGAAACTAGAAACTACCCTGGCAGATCATCAATTGTCCCATAACAAATCACCACAAAATCAGTGGCTTAAAACAACATACATTTCTTACCTCACAGTTTCTGTGGGTCAGGAAAGGTGTTCACACAGGGGAGTGGGAGCTCTGCTTTAAGGCCTCACTGGGCGGTGATCCACCTGCCCGGGGCAGGCTCCTCTGAGGCTCAACAGGGAGGATGCCCCTCGGCTCACAGGCTCCCTGCTGCTGTCCGACTGAGAGTCTCTGCTGGTGTGGGCCAGAGGCCAGAGGCCAGAGGCCTCGCACTGTTGTTTACTTCCTCAGCTGGGCCAGAGGCCTCGCACTGCTGCCCACTTCCTCAGCGCCGGCCAGGGCTGCTCCTGGGAAGAGCATTACATAAGCCATGTCGCCACGGCGGGTGGTGACCACAGGCTGATGCACAGCCGTCACCTTCGCTGCTCTCTGTGGGTCAGGAGCATATTATGGCCCTGCCGGGTTCCAGGGAAAGGGGCCACCAGTGTGTGACCAGCAGGAGGTGGGTCTGCCTAGCTCAGCACCCCGGGCCGCAGGAGCTGTGCCCTCTGAGCGAACAGTCCCCTTGGGGGGGCGGGGACCCCAGGAGTGACTACACGGCCTGGAGGAGGGGTGGGGGGTAGGGTGCTCCCCGTAGGTGGTCAGCAGGTTTTTTTTTTTTCTTGGTACCTGGGATTGAACTCAGGGCTCTCAGCCCCTGAGCCACATCCCAGTCCTTTTTAATGTTCATTTTGAGACAGGGTCATGCTAAGTCGCTTTGGGCCTCACTAAGTTGCTGAGGCTGGCTTTGAACGTGACGATCCTCCTGCCTCAGCCTCCTGAGCCACTGGGGTTACGGGTGTGCACATGGTGCCCGGCTCACTGTCAGCTCCTGAGGGTGAGAAGTCCTGTCTTATCGTTTATGGTTCCCCTGAGCCCGCCCACCCCTGCCATATCACAGGGCCGGAGCCGTGCTCTGTTGTACTGAGGGGTTGCACCAGGTGACAGGTGACGTATCCCAAGCCGGCCCTCCGTTCACTGGTCATCGATCGACAGGCCGTGGCTGTGCCCTCCGTGCCTCAGGCTGTGTGCCAGGCTCTGGGACACAGCTGGAATAAGGACAGGGCTTGGCCTCAAGAAGCCCTAGAACAATAACTGGCTGCTGAGCAGGACCATTGTTGGTGGTTTGTGGTCTGTGAGGCCCTTGTACATATCCTGTCCCGAGATCCTCTGCGGGATGCTGCTGAAGACTCTCAAGAGGAAATTCTGAAGATGCCCAGAAGGACAAAGACCCGGAGGTCAGGCCCTTCCTGGTGCGGCCTCTGGAGGAGGACCACTCTGCCTGGCCGGCACCCTGGCTGGGCTCCTCCTTCTGTCTGCCTCAGGGATTGGCTGGTGCCTGCAGCCTCCCCCCACGGGGAGCTGGGTGTCCCCTTGGAGCAGGCGCCTGTGGCCCTGGGGGTTGAAGGACCTAACTGTCCACTGCTCCTACCACAGGCCTGATAAGAAAGTGACCACAGTCCTTTTTGGATCACTTTCTCGGTCAAAAGAGGAACATGGTCTCGGGTGAAAGGGGAAGATACGGAGAGAAGTGCCCCTGAGGGACGGGCCACCGTGGAGGATGGGAGCCGTCGTCTTGGGTCCTGCCGCTGCCTCTGCCTGGGTTCAGGAGGCTCCCCTCAGCTGGAGCCATGCTGCCCCCCAAGTCCCCCGCAGGCTCAGCTGCACTGACCCGCTGCTCCTGGGGCCACCGCTGGCATCTCCTTGGCCTTTGGGGACTGCGACTGAGCTTCAAGGGACACAACCCAGGGAGGAGGATTTGAATGCAGTGGTGGGTTGGGACTGGGACCCCAGACAGTCCAGGGAAGAGGGGCAGGTGGGCAGGAGGGGGCCCCCCCACAGTCCAGGAGAGCCCGCTGCGCTGGGGGGAGCAGCTAGGAAGGGCCCCCAGTAAAGGACCATGGGTGCTGGCAGCAAGTCCAGCTGGGGTCCCCCTTGGGGTACTAACTGCCTGCTGCAGTGTAAGGCCTCTTTCTTCTTTTCCTCGTTCTTTTCTAGGTGCAGGAGATGGGAATTTTCCCGCATGCTAGGCTGGTGCTCCACCACTAAGCTGCACTCCAGCTGTTTTTTGAACAAAGGGTTCACAGTTAGGCAGAAACTGTGACGGGAGCCAAAACCCCCATTTCACGGATGGGCTGGTGGAATCCCAGAGAAGACAAGGGTTTGCCTCAGGCTCGCCGGCAAGTCGGGCGAAGGAATCAGGGCTGGAATCTAGACACGAGGTCTCCGGGCTTCAGTCTAGCACTTAAAAAAATAATAATAATCCAACTCTTTATTTTGATATAATTATAAACACAGGAAATTGCAATGTACCAAGTACAGGGGGAACCAGGGCACTCTGCCCCCAGCCTCCCGCCGTTACCATGGTTATGCAAATAACTACGGTAAGATCTCACACCCCCACAGGAAAGTCACTGGGAGAGCTTATTTAGACTTTTTCCAAACCTGCTTTTGTCTCTGTGCTGCAGGCAGGTGACCCCAAGCAATGTTAGCCCCTGTGTAGCTTCAGGTGACCACCTTTGCAACCAAGATCCCAACTGCATCATCATGACCAGGGGTCTCTCCATGGCCACCTTCTAACCCCCATTCCCAGCCCCTGGCCACTTGCTCTGCTGTCCATCTCCAGAATGGTGCTATTCTGGGAGTGTCATGTAAGTGACGCGTTGCTTCATCCAGCAGTTTTCCTGCCGTCCATCCATGTCACATATACCCAGAGTTCATTTCTTTTCATTGCTGAGTAGTATTCCATGGTATGGATATACCACTGTTTAACTATTCATCCATTGAAGGGCATTTGGCCAGTTTGGGGCTATTACAAATAAAGCTGCAGTGGGCATTCAGATACAAGCTTCCTCACTGTGCTAGGCAGTATAGATTTCCAGTATTAATCCCTGAAAGTGGTCAATATGTTATCTTATGTGGCAAAAGGGACTTTGACAATATGATTAAATAAGGATCTGAGTCATAGGAGTTTTAGCTGGGCACAGGTTACCCAAATAAGGACTACATTTCCCAGAGTCCCTTGCAGCTACCCTTGGCTCTGTGGCTACATCAAGGCCAATAAACATGCATAAAAATGATGAGTTCGTGGGCTGGGGTGGCAGCTCAGTGGTAGAGCACTTGCCTTGCAAGCATGAAGCCCTGGGTTTGGTCCCCAGCACCACATAAAAATAAAGATATTGTGTCCATTTACAACTAAAAAATTAAAAAAAATTATGAGTGCAGGGGGCTGGGTTGTGGCTCAGTGATAGAGCCCTTGATTAGCATGTGTGAGGCCCAGGGCTCAAACCTCAGCACCACATAAAATAAATGAATAAAATAAAGCTATTGCATCCATCTACAAATAAATATAAAAAATGATCAGTGCAATTTCTTTTTGTTTTTTATACCTTTATTTTATTTATTCATTTTTATGTGGTGCTGAGGATCGAACCCAGGGCCTTGCACATGCTAGGCAAGTGCTCTACCGCTGAGCCACAGCCCCAGCCCTGATAAGTGCAATTTCTGAGTGGTGGCCTGAATCAGTTCACTGTTACTACTTAACAAATTCCCCCCCCAACTTAGCAGCTTAGAGCAACAGTAGACATTTATTAACTTGATGCCGGCTGTTGGTTGGAGGCCTCAGCTCCTTGCCGTGTGTGTCTCCCCCCAGGACTGCTTGAGCATCCTCGTGACATGGAGGATGGCTTCCCAGAGAGCCAGTTGTCCTCGAGAGCAAGGTGGACAGTGCAACGTCGTCAATGTCCTAGCTTTAGAAGTCACATTCTGCTTTTTTTTTCCCAAAATATCCTCGTGTTACCCAGGTCATCCCTATTCAGCGTGGGAAGGGACTACACTAGAGTCAAGGATCACTGGGGACGGTCTTGGAGGCTGGCTATGACATGCCCCTCTCTCCTTCTCCCTTCTCTCTGCCGAGAGTGACAAGCAGTTTGCCACCTGTGGCTGGAGAAGACATGTGTCAGGCAGTCCTCCAGGAATGGCCAAACAACAAAACCGAAGGAGCCAGGTGTCTGTCACTGCAGAGCGACCTGCCAGCCTGCGGCCGCTGCCCAGCTATCTCCCGGGGAAGGAGAGCATCTCTTAGTGAAGCGTGACATCCCATGCTGTTCCAGCAGCCTCGTCTGTCCTTAATAAGTCCCTTTGCTGGTGCAGTGAGCACTGTCCCCGCCACCCCCAGCCCCTTGACCTCTGGGTCGGCGTGAGGTTGGCTGGGGGAGGGGACTTGTGGCTCTGGTTTTCTTGGGATGGACCCAGCGACTAGCTCATCCCTCTGTCCTGACCCTCCTGTTCTCACACTGGCCCCGCCCCTCCAGAGACCAGGAGGGCGACCACACTTAGCACCCTCCCTCACTAGATGTTAAGAGCGTCTTTCTTTTACTTTAAAGCTTCTCAAAACCACAGGATTTTAAACTGGCCTTGGAGCGAGAGCTCTCCCGCCATTAGAGCACCCGTAAGAGAGTGCTTTCTCCCGACACCGTCCTGGTCATTTGCCCAGGTGAGCTTACCTGTCTAGAGAGTTCCCGCCAGTCCGTCTGCTCACCTGAACCTGAAAACAAGCCCCATATTCCAGATGAGGAAAGTAAGGCTGAGATAGAGCTGGCCGATAGGGCGGTGGAGTGGAGGCCGGGCTTGGGGTACTCACAAGAATTTGTCAACTGAGTGGATGAGGTGACGTGTGTGAACCAAGTCACAAGAGGGTTCCACGGGAGCCAGAGAAGCAAGACCCCAAGAACGACAGGCTTCCTCACCTGGGAGACGCGCAGTCTGCCCCACCAGGCGCCTGGCTCCCTTCGTACCAAGTCTGAATCTTAGACACATCTTTCTTTTCCTCCCTCCCACCCTGCCTCCCTTACTTCCTTCCTAGCACCTGTTGAACCCAGGGGTGCTTGACCACTGAGCCACATCTCTAGCCCCTTGTATTTCTTTTATTTTGAGACAGGATCTCAGTAAGTTGCTTAGGGCCTCATTAATTGTGAGGCTGTCCTCAGACTTGTGATCCTCCTGCCTCAGCCTCCCAAGCCGCTGGGATTATGGGTTTGTGCCACCATGCTCCTGGCTAGAGGCACCTTTCAAAGCCCACGTGTGCACCGAGAGCTCACCGCATGCTGCGTGGCATCCTAAGCATTTCCACAGATGAGTTCAGGTCCTGCGAGGGAGGCACTGTTACAGTCCCCACTTCACAGAGGCGGAAACTGAAACTTCCAACAGAAAAGCCTTGACCTGGAAGCCGGTTCTACTGCAGCCCACGAGGAGACCTTGTTTAGAATAGTTCCAGGGGATGTGGCTCCTGCCTTGTCCCCAGTTAAAAAATAATAATAAGGAAGGCCTGTTTAGTCCGACTCTGACAGCAGCTGCCACGTGCTCCTTGACAGTCCAGCCCTTGACAGGGGCTCTGCCAGGCTCCCTGACCTCTGCAGAGTCGGGCTTCTGGATGAGCACAGAGGCCAGTCTCTGCAACCAAAGGGTTCTGTGGGAACGGCCACCTCTTCTCTTTCCCTCCAGCTGCTCCTGGGAGGCCCCTGGGACTCTCCTCTTGGCCAGCGGCTTCCTTCTGAGTCTAGCTGAGCCACTCTGGCAATGCGTGTTTGCTTGTGGTGGAGTCTCCTTCCCCAGGAGTCAAGCCTGAGCTCAGGACCCGGCCAGCCACTGGGAGGTAGAAGAGGAGTTTGAAACGAGGCAGACCTGGGGCCCTGGGTCTTCTGTGCAGGGCTGCTGCCTCACGGACTTACAATCCAGCAGGAAAGCCAACCATGGAGCTCACAGTGATGGAAACAGCGAGATACAGCTTCACACCCATCACAGATTAGAAGGGACAACACTCTCTTGGCGCGGTGGTGCACACCTGTAATCACAGAGACCAGGGAGGCTGAGGCAGGAGGATCACAAATTGGAGGTCAGCCTCAGCAATTTAGAGAGACCCTGTTTCAAGGTAAAAAATGAAACGGGCTGGGGATGTAGTTTATTGATAGAGCGCCCCTTAGAACAATCCTCAGTACCAAGAAAGAAGGGAAGGAAGGAAGAAGTCTTGCAAAAACTCCCCAAGACCATTTGCTAAACCCCCAAAGTTACATCTACTCAACTCCATGTGCCTAAAAGTCCTTATAAACTTAATAAAAACAACATTTAGTACTTAGCAACAAATTACTAAGGCTTGTGGAGATAGTCCAGGGTGACCCAGGCCGCTCCGCTCTGTGTTCATTAACCTCAAGGCTCCCTTCTGGCCTGCATCCAGGGCCTCTAAGCAGCCTTGCATGTTTGGCCTCTCTTTTACCTTCCGGTAAAATTCTTTCCCAGAAGTGCTCTTGTTTCCATGTGGAGAGGCCACATTGGGTGCCCCAGGTCCCAGTGGTGTCCAAACCAGAGTGACCATGTATATCTAGAGGGGACTCCAACCACTGAGAGCAGGGGCCCAGCAGATCCCCGACTTCCTGAGTGCACACCCGTGGAGAGGCACTGGGGCGTCCAGAGGGAGGGTCACGACCCAGGCCTATCTGAGCTTGCGCTTGCTCTCTCTCTCTCTCTCTCTCTCTCTCTCTCTCACACACACACACACACACACACACACACACACACACACATCTCAACCTACTAAAATCCTGTTTAAATGCCGAGAGTCTAACCCTGGCTAGTTGATGATAGTGTCCCTAGAGAAGAAACCCTCTGCAGCCTGCTAGGTTCCTAACTGATCTGCGTAAGTGGAAATGGAAGGATCCTAAGTCAAATGAACACAGTCGCTGGGCACGATGGTGCACACCTGAAATCCAGTGGCCCAGGAGGTGAGGCAGGAGGATGGCAAGTTCAGAGCCAGCCTCAGCAAAAGCAAGGCACTAAGCAACTCAGTGAGTCCCCGGGAAAATAAACAGAGTCCAACTTGAACCAGCCAAATAGAGACACAGCCTCTCCATCAGTTCTTAAGCTTGGTCCAGTTTACCAACCAGACAGCTGGGGAGACAGACGGGGTTTCCCCTCTAGGGGGGAACTGCCCGCCTTGAAAAAACTTCCACTGGAAATCCTTCTCCCACGTTCCCCGGAGGGACCTCCGACTCTTCTGGCTCTGTTCTAGCACTAATCCCTGGAGACCCCAAGTGTCTCTGGGATCCACATGGCAGAGTAGGGGCTCCTAGAGGTCAGATGACTCATTTAGACCAGGTCTGCCTCACACTTGGCCAAGCGTGGTTGTGTCCCCAGTTCCAGAATGCGTAACTGGAATAGATATAACCAGGTGACAGGCAGACTCCATGAGGCAGATGCTGTTGTTACTCATCTTACAGAGAAGGTGACTAGGAGACTAGGAGGTCAGTGACTCTATCCAAGGTCGCACAGCTGGGAAGTCGGGATTCAAACCTTGTCAGCCTGGCTCCAAAGTCTGCACCCCTAGCCCCACACTAGAGCTTCAGAGCTTGCAGCTCAGCTCAGGAGCTGGTGAGGCTGGGGTGGATGGGGAGGCCAAGGTGTCCCAGGCAGGTGGAGGGGCGGGGGCGGGAGGAGCCAGTGGGCGGGGCCAGAGCCAGGGGGAGCAGGCGTTGGTGTCTCCCGCCGTCTCAGTGTCCCCAGGTGCCAGCCCTGGGGAAGGGCCCGCAGGGCGGAGTTCAGGTGCTGCCTCCCGCCCCCCCCTCTCCCCGAGACATGGTCCCACCCTGGCAGATCGGGACAATCCGGAGCCTCCCAGACACGTGGTCTCTGTACACCGTCCTTGGGGTCGGGGCGTCGCAAGGCGCTTTCATCTCAGAGTAAACACTTTTTTGGTTTCATTTTTGCTCCTTTTATTTACGGCTCTGGGCTCCTTGACCCCCAGCTGAGGCCCTGAAAGGAGGGCAAAGGCTCTTCCGCACACCCGGGAGGCCTCGTGGCCTTTTGTTAAGGACTTTCTTCCTGGTCACAGGGAACGAAGCTGCAGTCCCTGGAGACCGTTCTCCGGTCCTTCACCAACAAGCAGCGGCCTGGGAAGGAGCCCATGGACGGCTCCACCCTGGCTTGGTGGAAGGAGAGAGCCGTGGAGATGTGGGGGTGCCCTGCCATCCTTCCTCGTGGTCCCCACTTCTCTCCATGAGAGAGGCGGGAGTTTATCCCGTTCCTAGATGAGGACACTGGCACAGAGAGGTAAACTAACTGTCTCGAAGTTGCAGAGCAGCCCTTGGGCAGCCTGGGTTAAGAACCTTGTTCCCTGGCTCTTGTCTCTTCCCCTCCCAATCACCCAGGACCTCTCAGTTGGTGAATCTTGGAGAAAGAGAATGAGAATCTGAGAAGAGAGTCCTGCCCTAAAGCAACAAGTGATCGAAAGTTCAAGACCAGCCTCAGCAACTTAGCAAAATAAAAAAATAAAATAGGCTGGGAATGTAGCCTGGTGGTAGAGTGCCCCTGGGTTCAATTCCCAGTACCACTGAATAAATAAAGCAGAAATAAATATAAATAAACCATGCCACGATTCTATCAAGGTAGTGCTAGTATTGTCCTCATTTTATAGGTGAGGAAATGGGGCACAGAAAGGAAAAGCAACTTGACCAAGAGCACTCAGCTCATGAGTGGCAGGGTTGGGATTTGAGACTGTCTCCAAAGCCCACTCTTTTAAAGAAAAACTTGGTGAATTGTGGTAAAACATGATGTAGGATTCACCATTCTAACCATCTTTTGCTTTTTGGTGGTGCTGATGCTGGGGATCGAACCTGCTATTTCCCCAGCCCTTATTAGTTTTTGTTTTGAGATAGGGTCTTGCTAATCTTCTGAGACTGGCCTCCAAATAGCAACTCTTCTGTCCCGGCCTCCTAAATCAGTGGGATTACAGGTGTGTGCCACCATGCCCAGCTCTTCTTTAACCATCTTTGAATCTTTTTCCCCCTGCACTACTGGGGATGGAACCCAGAGCCTCTTGTGTTTGCTAGGCAAGACTCTACCTCTGAGCTACCTCCCCGCCCCTCTCTTAAATCACTGTCCAGCTGGTCTGTGGCATCAGTGACTGCATGTTTTGTGCAAATATCAGCACCATCTAGCTCCAGAAATTTTTTCATCTTAACAAAATTGAAATTCACTGGGCATTGTGGTGCATGCTTATAATCCCAGTGATTCAGGAGACGGAGGAAGGAGGATCACAAGTTCAAGGCCAGCCTGGACAACCTGGCGAGACCCTATCTCAAAATAAAAAATGAAAAGGGCTGGAGATATAGCCCAGTCATTGAACACCCCTGGGTTCCATCCTCAGTACCAAAGAAAAAAGAAAGAAAAAACTGAAACTCAGTATCCATTAAACAATAAATCCCATTCCCCTCTGCCCAACCCCTGGCAATCACCACGCTGCTCTCCATCTGGGTGACTTTGACTATTCTAGGTGCCTAAGTGTGGAACCATGTGGTGAACGTCTTTTTATAGCTGGCTTATTTCACTTAGCAAAATGTCCTCAAAGTTCACCCATGCTGCTATTGCAAGTGTTAGTGTTAGAATTCCCTTCCTTTTTTTTTTTTTGGTACCAGGGATTGAACTCAGGGGCACTCGACCACTGAGCCACATCTCAGCCCTATTTTGTATTTTATTTAGAGACAGGATCTCACTGAGTTGCTCAGTGCCTTACCATTGCGGAGTCTGAGCTTTGAACTCTGGATCCTCCTGTCTCATCCTCCTGAGCCCCTGGGATTACAGGAGTGCGCCACCGCACCCAGCAGTGTTGGCTTCCTTTTTAAAATCGAATAATCTATCTGTCGTAGGAACAGAGCCCTACGGCATGTGTCAGTGAGCACCTGGGTTGATTCCATCCTTTGGCTAAGTGTAAATGATGCTGCTATACACATGGGGTACAAATATCTCTTGAGACACTACTTTCAACATTTTGGGGTGTACCCCCAGAAGTTCTGAGATCACCGCGGCTGCCACACTTCCTCCATTAGCAGGATTCTCGTGGGGGGCTCTGAAGGCTGTTCAGGAAGGCCTCCCTGCTGTGCCTCCACATGGTGGGAAAGCTGAGCAGCCGATCACCTCCCCCCACACAAGCCTGGCCTCTAGAGGCCACACCAGGAAGGCAGAGGCCCTGGCTCCCGTTCACCTTGACATGCGGCAGCCAGGAGCATGAGGGGTGAACTTGGAGCCAGATGGGGCAAGGAGCCAAGTTCCCTGGGCCTGCATCCAGCCTGGGTACTGCCTGGCTCTGTGGCCCTGGCTTGGTTCCCCAGCCCCCTGGTGCCCTATTTGCTCAACTGTAAGGTGCAGTTGTCATGGTCATCATCTCCTCAGGGTTCTGGGTGGGACACAGGAGCAAGCCATGCCCGGGGCTTACAGCTGTGCCCAGCACAGGTTGGCTGTACCCAGGGGGCGCAGGCAGAGCAGAGTGCTGGCTGGGAGAGTGCATGAGTTCGGTCTCAGCTCTGCACTTCTGGGTGCCTTCAGACAAGCGAGGTCCTCTTTGTGGACCTGGGGTTCCTCCTTGGTCTGGGTGATTACTTCCCCTGCTGACCTCCTGGGGAGGAAACCCAAGGGGATCCCAAATGTCCAAGATGGTGCTCTAGATTACTGTCATGTGCAGCCCTTGCTGCCCATGCCCCTGGATTGAGAGGGACAGGTCAGCATCCCACACTTCCTCACAGTCCCTCAATAGACACTCACAGTGACTAGGGGTCCCCTCTGGACCCCAGTACTCTGTCCCCAGCCGCCTGCCACCACAAGAGCAGGAGTCCCAATGTCTGGAATCAAAAGGGATTTTTTTGGTTCATGTATAGAAAAGTCTAAGGCCAGAGGCCTCCAGGGACAGCTAGAGGACTCTGGGAGTGAATTGGCTGGCTGGCCAGGCTGGTGGGTAGTCACGTTAGGGACTGGGGGCAGGGGCAGCTCTTGTTCCTTAGTGAGGTGTTCCTCCTTATCGGGGTCAGAGAACAAACCCAGTGGGGAGCAGTGACTCAGCCTCAGTCCCTAAATACTTCTGATGCAGAGGGAAATCCATCCCGAGGACTTCTAGATTGAGGTCATTTCCTTCCATAGAACATGACTTCAGAGTGAAGTGACTTAGAGAATGTTTATCCCCTGGACGGCCACTCCATTCCAAGGTGACTTTTGATGGGGTTTGGAAAATTTTCCTGGTGATCTGAGAAAAAAATAAATGACTCCAGACTTCCATGGTAAATTCTAGGACGTGCAGACAGCAGGTGACGGTCGGCAGGTGGGTTTTCTAATGCCATCAAGGCCTAGACCACGAGGTTGAGAATTAACTTTAAATTTTATTATGTTATTTATCATATTTTACATAACTTACCTAATTTTAAATTTAAGTCTAATATTTCTGAAAGATAATACAGGCCCATAATAAAAATTCAAAACATAAAAAAGGATGGAAAGGAGAGCCAGTGTGGTGGCACACACCTGTAATCCCAGCGGCTCGGGAGGCTGAGGCAGGAAGATCGCGAGTTCAAAGCCAGCCTCAGAATGGCAAGGTGCTAAGCAATTCAGTGAGACCCTGTCTCTAAATAAAATACAAAATAGGGCTGGGGACATAGCTTAGTGGTCGAGTGCCCCTGAGCTCAATCCCTGGTACCAAAAAAAAAAAAAAAGGATGGAGAGGGAGCTGTGTCTCTCCTCAGCATGGCCCACCCCTCAATGCCCACCTCCCAGAGTTCCCTCTTTGGAACAAAATATAAATTATAATATAAAAGTATATATTTTGCCAGATATCTCCATGTTAGGAGCTGGCCAGCTTTTTCTGGAGAAGCCAGAGTCAGTATTTTAGGCCTTGGGGGCCATGTCTCTGCCTTTGTACCTTCAAAGAAAATGCATAGGCCAGGCATGGTGGTGCACGCCTGTAATCCAGCAGCTCCAAAGGCTGAGGCAGGAAGATCACCAGTTCAAAGCCAGACTCAGCAACTTAATAAGGCCCTAAGCAACTTAGGAGACCCTGTCTCTAAATAAAATAAACTCGAGGGCTAGTGATGTGGATCAGTGGTTAAGAACTCCTAGGTTCAATTCCTGGTACCCCCCACCCCCCAAAAAAAAAAAGTTGCAAATTGTTCATTCATTTCCCTAACCCATTTTTTTTTTAATATTTATTTTTTAGTTTTCGGTGGACAGAACATCTTTCTTTGTATGTGGTGCTGAGGATCGAACCCGGGCCGCACGCATGCCAGGCGAGAGTGCTACCGCTTGAGCCACATCCCCAGCCCCTCCCTAACCCATTTTAAAAATTGGATTTTTTAAGGGGCCAGGAGTATAGCTCAGTGGTAGAGCACTTGCCTAGATGTGTAAGGCCCTGGGTCCAATCTACAGCATCTCAAAAAAAAAAAAAAATTGCTTTCTTATTGATTTGGGAAACCTTTTTATTTACTTACTGGGGACTGGGACTGAGTCAGGGGCACTGACCACAGAGCTATATCCCCAGTCCTCTTCATTTTTTACTTTGAGACAGGGTTTCCCTAAGTTATTGAGGGTCTTGCAAAAGCTGCTGAGGCTGGCCTCAAACCTGTGGTCCTTTTGTCTCAGGCTTCTGAGTTGCTGTGACCTTCCTGATATAGCCTCCCACATTACTGGGATTATGGGCATGTGCCACTATTTATATAAAATTTACTGATACCAACATTTTGTTCAATTTCTAGTATTACCCCCACCCCCCACCCCACATCTTCCAAATGCCTTTACTAAGCTTGACAAAGTGATCCTGAAGTTTATTTGCAAGAAAGGGAAAATTCTGAAAGAGAAGATTACTGATCATCAGGCATGGTGGCTTGCCTGCAGTCTAAGTTACTCAGGAGGTTGGGGTAGGAGGGTCACAAACTCAAAAGGATCACAAGGTCAGCCTAGGCAATTTAGGGAGAGCTAGTCTCAAATTAAAATAAACCGGATGTGGTGGTGTATGCCTGTAATCCCAATGATTTGGGAGGTTGAGGCAGGAGGCTCACAAGTTCAACACCAGCCTTACCAGCTTAGCAAGGCCCTAAACAACTTAGTGAGACCCTCTCTCAAAATAAAATTAAACAAATCAATAAATAAAAGATTTTTTAAAAAATATTTTTTAGTTGTAGTTGGAAGCAATGCCTTTATTTTATTTTATTTATTTTTATGTGGTGCTAAGGATTGAACCCAGTTCCTCGCATGTGCTAGGCAAGCACTCTACTGCAGAGCCACAGCTTCAGCCCTGTTTTTGTTTTTTTTTTAATAAATAAAATAAAAAGGGCTGAGAGTAGCTGGGTGCAGTAGCTCATGCCTGTAATCCCAATGGCTCAGGAGGCTGAGGCAGAAGAATCATGGATTCAAAGCTAGCCTCAGCAAAAGTGAGGCACTAAGCAACTCAGTGAGACTCTGTTTATAAATAAAATGCAAAATAAGGCTGAGAAATGGCTCTGTGGTTGAGTGCCCCTGAGTTCAATTCCAAGTACTCCCCTCCCCACCCCCCAAAAAAAGGCCTGGGGGTATAATTTAGTGGTTGAGAAGCTCTGGGTTCAATCACTGTACCCCTCCCCCACATACACACACATGCACGCACAAAGTTAATGAGGAGGATAATTTACTCTCAGATATCAAAAATTATTGAGTTATTGTGAAATTATAATCTGTAAATTTTTTTTTGTTGTTTCCAAGAAAATTGCTAACCTCTTGGACAAAGTATCTGACACATAGTAGCTATTCAATAACTATTTGTAGTTAATGAACACTGGGTGAAAGTTTTCCCTTCAATATTTAATCTTCTAAGTGTTAATAGAAGTAGAATCTTAGTAGGAATTCCACTGGAAACAAGAATCCAGGCAATTAAAGAAAAATTTTCTAGTAATAACACTTCATTAAAGTCTGCTGTGTCAGATGCCGTGGTGCATGCCTATGACCCCACAACTCAGGAGGCTAAAGCAGGAGATCACAGGTCCAAGGCCAGCCCCAGCAGCTTAGGGAGACTCTGCCTTAAAATAAAAAAAATAAAAAGGGCTGGGGATGTAGCTCAGTGGTAGAGAGCCCCTGGGTTCAGTCCCCAGTAGCATAAATAAATAAATAGTCTGTTGCCTGCTGGACAGAGCAGGCACCTTCCACGCCATCTTACCAATGCTGTCACTGGCCCTGTAAAGGTGGTTCATTACAGGAGAGGAACCTGACCTTCAGCAGGTGAAATAACTTGTCTAAGGTCACACAATAAAGAAAAAGACAGAGCCAAAGACAATGTCATGCTTTTTCCACTGTGCAGGCTGCATCACCATGTCACTAATTAACATGGGTGTGATGTTTTTCTGTTTATAAACATGTGTCACAAGTCATCTAAAACTCATGACAGCCCAGCTAGGAATGGTTATATCTAGAAGACAGATGATGAAACTGGGTTCCAGGCAGCCCCTTAGTTTTAGCCAGAGCTACCACCCGTAGCCAGGCCGTGAGCCCAGCTGCCTTAGAACCCTTACCTCATTGAATTCCAATGGCAGCCCGTGTAATTCTTACTTTAGCATTGAAGAAAGTGAGACTCATAGGACTCAAAGGGTACATGATTTGTGCAAGGTCATACCAAGAGCAACTGGGAAAACCAGCATTCAGATCCAAAGAGATGGTTGGTTGGTCAGTTTCTTGGGTGCTGGGGACTGAACTTCAGGGTGCCTGCCAGACACTCTACCACTCAGCCACTTTTTAGCTACATTCTTCTTCCTCTTCCTCTTCCTCAGGGGCCCTTAACCACTGAACTACAAGCTACATCTTCAGACCTTTCTTTAATTTTCTTAAAAAAAAAAATATTGCGACAGGGTCTTGCTAAGTTGCTGAGGTTGGTGGCTTAGAACTTGTGATCCTCCTGCCCCAGCCTCCAGAAACACTGCGATCCTTGGACTAGGCTGTCGACCTCGATCCTCATTTTAGAACTAGGAGGGCAATGTTATTCTTCCAGGTGGAAAAGCAGGATTTATTTGACAGGTCACATAGATAACAAGTGGTAGAGATGGGACTTGAACCCACTTCTGAGGGGCTCTCCCCACACCCAGTAGCCAGACTTTGGCTCTTCTGAAGAAGCCGCGTCCTGCTCTCACGCCAGCCAGGACATGTCTGTAGGTGGTGCTTTCTCCATGTTCACCAAAGTCTGTGCGAGCACCTGGCACCTGGCACCTGGCAGGAATATTGCGGAGGGAGGGAAAGTGCCAGTCGCGAGGTCCAGCGAAATGACCTCTAGCAATCCTTGAAGCTTCAGTCACCATGATTCCAGGGCCATCAGCCTCTATTCGACAGTTTATGGCCGTCCTGGTTTTTCCAGCTCCTGCGCTTCCAGAGTTCTTTTTCGAGGGCAGAAGGGTTGCAGACCCCCGCACGCTCTCTCGCGACGGGACCAGGCGGACCTGCTGCACCTCCGCAACCATTGGCTGTCGGGTAGGGCGGAGACTGGATTGATTTGCATACACGTACTCGATTGGCTCATGGGACGGAAGTGGGCGGACTCAATCAAATCTACCTGTCAGCAGGTGGGGCGCGCAGGACTTCCGGACAGAAAAGGTTCAAGGACTACCTGCGGCGACGAGTGAGTAGACTTCCTGTGCGTGGGGCGAGGTCTGAATCGCCTGCGCCCCAACTTTAGGTGCCGCACTGTGAAAGTGAACCTGCAGGAACAAGAAGCAAAACAGTTCCGTTGGTTACTTCTAGGGCAGCGCAAATTCCCCCGGGAAGGGGTGGGCAGGGCAGGAGTGGAAGGGAGATTTTTATTGTTAAATCTTTTCTGCCCAAACTGAGAACCTAGGGAGCCCATTAAAACAAGTGGGGCGATGGGTGGTGGCCGTGCGCTAGCGCCAGGGGAAATAGATGTCGGTATAAATGATGTAGGGGATTTGCTTTGTTTTTGTGATGCTGGGGATTGAATCCAGGCCGTCTGTGATGGGAACTCCTCCACTACCTCCCCAGCCCCAGATTATTTTAGGACACTATCAGAGATTAATAAACCACAAATTAATTTATTTATTGGCAGGGATTAAACCCAGGGGCATTCTGCCACTGAGCTACATTCCCAGTCCTTTTTTATTTATTATTAATATTTTTATTTTATTTTTTTAAATTTTAGAACAGTCTTGCTAAGTTGCCACCTTGGGCTCCCAAGTCACTTCACTGGGATCACAGGCCTGTGCCAAAGTATGCTGCACTTGAACTTCTTAACTGTGAATGTGAATGAGATTCTGTGTTCCGCTTTGCACATACCTCACTCCTCAAAACAACATTTTGAGTTATGCAAAGGCTTATAGAGGTTCAGTAGCTTACCAAAGGCTGTGGTCAATGGAATTCCACTAGTGTGTCAATGTCATGACCAGCATTTTTTTAAAAAAATGAAATAGGCTGAGTCCAGCGGTACACACTTGTAATCCCAGCAACTTGGGAGCTGAGACAGGAGGATTGCAAGTTGGAGGCCAGCCTTAGCAACTTAAAAAACCCTGTCTCAAAATAAAAAATAAAATAGGGCTGAGGGTGTAGCTCAATGATAGAATACTTGCCTAGCTTGAAGGAGACCCTCGGTTCGATCCCCAGTGCTGCAAAAGAAAAATAAAAAACTACAAAAAAAAATCAGAGAATATTTTGGGGAAATTTGTTTCATGTATGTAAGTGTGTTTTACTGAAAAAAAAAAAACTTATTTCTTACAGAAAGTAGGGGGTAAAAAACAAAACAAAAAAATTCTATTTTGGGGGCTGGGGATGTGGCTCAAGCGGTAGCGCGCTCGCATGGCATGCGTGTGGCCCGGGTTCGATCCTCAGCACCACATACCAACAAAGATGTTGTGTCCGCCGAGAACTAAAAAATAAATATTAAAAAAATTTAAAAAAAAAAAAAATTCTATTTTGGACACCATTAACGATACAGCACCTGCTACAGAATCCAGCATGAGTTTACTGGTTTGCACGGATTTTGCTGTGGGAATATAATCAGTCAGGTGCCTGATTGTGGAACTGCTTGCGAGCCTGAGACCCAGGACCTCCAGGGGTCATGCTGGACAGATGCCACCAACAAGGACCACTAGATTAGTAGTTTTTATTACTATGACTTTTATTATTATTATTAATAGAAAACCATGGACCTAGAAAACCTGATTCCTCTGCTCCCTGGCTGTCGGGCCAGGCTCTGACCAACCAACCCCTTCTGCTGATGGGAAAACAGTAAAGAAATTGATGGGACGGTGGGCTGGGAGCCAAAGGGCCTGGGCTCAAAGCCTGGCTCTGCTACTGAATAGCTGGATGACCTTGGACAAGTCACAAAACTTCTGTTTCAAGGACCTCATTTGTAACAGAATCTAAGGCAACATCTTGTAGGACTATTGTGGGGATCACAGGAGAGAATTCAGTCATCCCTAGATACCCATGGGGGAATGGCTCCCAAACCCCCTCAGATAGGAAAGGCTTTGGGTGCTTATGTCCCTTACATGGCATAGTATTTGCATACAACCTACAACATCCTCCCATATACTTTAAATCACCTTTTATAATACCAGACGATGTAAATGCTGTGTAACAGTTGATACACAGTATTGTTTAGGAATAATAAGAAAAAGTCTGAACCTGTTCAGATCAGACACAATATTCTGCAGATTTTCCTTTTCTTTTCTTTTTTCTTTTTAGTATTTGAGATTGCAGATATTTTTAATTCTCCGTTGGAAGTAGAACCAGAAGATATGGAGAGCCAACTGTATAAGGAAATGTTCTCAGAAAATGCCTGGCATGTCCTTCCTCCTCTATAAACGTCAGCTGTTATTGTCTTTCCAAAGCCATGGGAAGCCACCAATGGAGGGATTGCTGGCAGAGAAGGAGCCCCCGCCCCTGGAGGCAGCTTCAACCCGGACATTGGCATTGACACATTATTGGCCACATTATTGTCTTCTAACAGGTAAAGAAACACTGAGGCTCCTAGAGGTCAAGGGATAGCTTCAGATCACAGTGAAGAGCAGCAGAGTTGACCCCCTGGTCCTGCACCCTTCCTGCAGCTTCACGCCTTTGCCTCTGTAGACAAGGACAAAACAGCCTCACTGGCTGAGCCTCCTGCCTTGCCCAAGGGTGCTGAGTGGTTTTGTCTCTGCTTCCGTTGGCTGAATGACTTCAAGGTGGGGGGCTTCTCTTGGGCAAGAGCAGTGTGTCCTTGGCCTCTCTTCTCTGTTGCATTACTTAGAGCTTCCTCTTATCTCCAGAATCTTGCAAGTCACTCTCCCCATTAGCCAAGATAACTCTGCACACAGGAGCCTTTTGAGTTTGTAAAGTGCTTTCCCAGGTGTGTAACCAGATAAGCTGCATCAGACAATCTTGTTAGTTAGATGCACAAAATCACACTCCTCCTCCTCTCCCTCCTCCCTTCCTTCCCCCACTTCTCTCTTCAGTACTGGGGATTGAACCCAAGGTGTTCAATGACTGAGCTATGTCTCCTGCCCTTTTTATTTTTGAGACCAAGTTGCCCAGGCTGGCATCCAACTTGCGATCCTTCTGCCTCAGCCTCCCAAGTAGCTGGGATTACAGTCATACATACTCCTGGCCCTGTGATTGTCTTCTAACAGATAGAGAAACACTGAGGTCCAGAGAGGTCATGTGATTAGCTTAAGATCACACAGTAAAGAAGTGGCAGAGTTGGGACCCAGGTGCAGCCTTCTTTTCTACCTAATGATAAAACATGATAACACTCGTTGGCTTATTGTGTACCAGGCATTGTGTCATGTTTCTTACTGATGTGATTTTATTTAGTTTTCACCCAATAAGTAGTAGAGCTAAGATCCCAGCTTCCTTTATATCCCAGCTGCTTTGCACTGGGGGTGAAGTTTCATTTGTTCCTAATTGCTCGAATCCTATAATGTCACCCCAACTCTGTCACCCTGCAGCTGGGCTTGATTGCTAAGGCGGCCTTTGATGTTGCTTCCCCATCTTGGGACAGGCTTCACAGCACCTGGCCTGACCCCAGCAGGGAACACATTATGATCACAAGGTCCTTTGCCACACAGAACATGAGGCCAAATGGTAAAAATGCAACCGTGAAGGGAAGTCTGAGGGACGCTCCGACAGAGTCACACATGCCCAGCGTGGTTCTGGGTGCTGTGCCAGGTCACGCCCTCCGTCCTGGTGTGGGGTGGGGGTGGACCACTTGGTTCTCATCTTCAAATGCCTGTTTCCATGGAACTCAAGCAAGCAAAGGCCACTGCATTTTTATTTGTTTTTGTTCTTTGTATAATATCTTTATTGAGATATAATCCACATACCATAAACTTCGCCCTTTTAAAATGTACAATCCTGTGGCTTTCAGTGATCCTCTGACTTGCTCAACCCTCCCATGATCTAATTCCAGAACATTCTCCTCACTCAAAAAAGAAGCTTCATAGCTATTAGTAGTCAGCCCCTGGTCCCCTCCCACAGACCCTGGCAGCCTCTGTCTGTCCCTACAGAGTGGCCTCTCCTGGAACTTCACGTAAGAGGACTTACATACTCTGAGGCCTCCACTCTGTGGCCTCCGTGGCCGACTTCTTTCAATTAGCACGATGTGTTCAAGGTTCCTCCACAGGCAGCCTCACGTCCTTGTTATTCCCAAGTAGTACCCCACTGTGTGCACTGCCTGTTTGCTTATGCAAACGTTGGTTCATGGACATTTGTGTTGTTTTCACCCTTCGCATAACACTGCTGCCGAACACTCACGGGGTGTCCGAGTTTCTGTGTGGACAGGAGCTTCCCCCTCATAAGAAGTTCAAGGTCATGTGGTATCTCAGTCTGTTTGCTGCTGCTATCACAGAATATCACAGGCTGGGTGGTTTGTAAAGACAATAAGCTTATTTCTCACAGTGTTGCGAGCTGGGAAGTTCAATGTCAAGGTGCTGGCATCTGGTGAGGGCCTTCTTGCTGTGTCACCTGGTGGAGAAGGGCGTCCCATGGTGACAGAACAAGAAGGTAGGCATGAGAGCGAGCTGAGCAAGCCAAACTCCCTTTCAGAAGAGCCCACTTTCCAGACACAAACCTGCAGAGAATGACCTTGATCCATCAGGAGAGTGGAGCCCTTACCACCTAACCATCTCTGAAAGGTCTCACCTCCCCAAACCGTGATGGCAATTAAATTTCAACTTGAATTTGGAGGGGACATTCAAACACTAGCCTGTGGTAACTGTTGACTCTAGAGGAAGTGCCACACTGGTCCCCAGAATGGCTCCACTGTTTTCCAACCTACCGGTGACAGGAAGTTCCCCGTATGCCCGTCATTTCCACTTTCAATGCTGGGGCTTGAGCCCGGGGTTGGGCTGTGCCACAGAGCGCCACCTCAGTCTGTGTTCTCTCCTGAGACCTGAAGAGGGATCTAACGAGGGGATCACAGGGCAGTGGAGCTCAGGAAGCATTGTGTGCCCTTGTCCACTGGACGTCTATGTGATCTGCTCCTAAGGGTGTGATTCCAAGGTGGACACTGCTCATGGGGAGACTCACGGCCTAGGCAGGGAGGTGCAGCGGGTCAGGAGGCAGGGAGATCTGGACTGGATCCCAGCTCTGTCTCTGACTCCGAGGCCCCGCGCCTGCCTCTCTGAATATCCGATTTTTCTTTAATAAGGACATCAGATGCACACCGCAGGGGTGTTGTGGGGACAAGGCACACCGTCTGAGAGAGGCACTGTTAGTGACACAGGAAGATCCCTTCATTCCACCGCTGAGGTCTGAGTCCCTGTGAGGTGTCCGTCCCTGGGACACAAAGGTGATGAGGACCTTGGTGCCCTCAGCTCTCAAGTGTGGAAGAACAGATACAGGAACCGAAGGTCGTGTCTCCGAGTGACAGGTGCCATAAAGGAGGCTCTCCGTGGTTTTCTGGTTGCCGAGGAAGGGCATGACCAGAAGGTCAAGCAGAAGGAAGTGGTGATGGGAGGACCAGGTGGGAGAGGCCCCTGTGCTCAGGGTGGCCTGGACTCCTGGATGGGGTCCTCCCTTGTCCACACCTCACTCATCAGGCCCTGGACCCACCAGTGGCCTGTCTGCCCTGAGGCTGGAAGGGGACAAGCCTTTGGTTCACAATCCAGATGAGATAAAGGCTGTCGCCTCCCTCCCAGAGCACACACCCACGCCTCTGTGTATCCAAGACAGGTGGCCATAGGGCATTGGGTCGTCCCTCAGAGTGGGTCAGGGAGGAGAGACGGGAACCTACACTGGACTGGGAGGGAGGCAGGTGGCGCAGCGAGAAGGCGTGAGCCCCGACTCTGCCCTTTCACACCTTGTGATCGGCACGTCCGGTGGCTCCCTCTGGCCTCAGCTGACTTATCTGTAAAACAGGGATATACGCAGCTGTGCCCAAGCAGTGACCTAGAGACGAAGAGAGGCAACACGAAAATGGTATCGCAAAATCTAAATGCTGCCATCGTCACCAAGGTAGGTGGTACCCGGATCTGAGAGTGGATGGATAAGATGTGGGGTACCATCCAGCAACAGCAGCAGATGGCGTGTGGTTAGATGCTACCACGGCGATGAGCCGGGAACACATCGTGCTGAGTGAAAAGCCAGACCCAAAGGCCACGTGTTATAGAATTCCATCTACACGGAACACCCAGAGGAGGGGACCATGGAGAAAGTAGGTTGCTGTTACCTCCTGCAGGGTGGGAAGCTGGGGAGCTTGGGCAGTGCCTGCTGAGGGATATGGGGTTTCTTTGGGGGTGATGAAAAGGCTCTGGAATAGCCGAGTGCAGCGGTGCGCTTCTGTAATCCTAGCTACTCAGGAGGCTGAGATAGGAGATCACAAGTTCAAGGCCAGCTGGGCAACTTGATGAGACGCCTACTCAAAGTAAGAAGGACTGGGGATGAGGCTCATGGTAAGGCACCACTGGGTTCAATCCCCAGAATACACACCTTCTCTCTCTCTCCCCCCTTTTTTTTTTCTCTGTCTCTCTTTCTCTCTCTCTCTCTCTCTCTCTCACACACACACACACACACACACTGATGATAAAAAGAAAAGACAGGGACTGGGGATGTGGCTCAAGCGGTAGCGCACTCGCCTGGCATGCGTGCGGCCCAGGTTCAACCTCAGCACCACATACCAACAAAGATGTTGTGTCTGCCGAAAACTAAAAAGTAAATATTAAAATTCTCTCTCTCTCTCTTTAAAAAAAAGAAAAGAAAAGACAGAATGTTCTGGAATTAGCAGTAATGATCATAGAATTCTGAATATATTAAAAATCACTGAATTGTACACTTTGGATTTTTCCTTATTCATTTATTTAGCAGTACTGCTGATTGAACCCAGGAGTGCTCTGCCACTGAGCTACATCTGCATCCCTTTTTATTTTGATTTTTGTGACAGGGTCTCACTAAGTTGTTGAGGCTAGCCTCAAACTTAGGATCCTCCTGCCTCAGCCTCCTAAGTGGCTGGGATTTCAGATGTGCACCAAGTAGGTCACACACAGCTGAATCATGCATTTTAAGTGAGTGAGATATGTGGCCTATGGATTATATTTGGATTATATATATTGGATTATATATGGATTTATTTCCTAGCACTATCTGGAATGATACCATAGGCATATGCCAGTGAATAATGGTTCTTTTTAATTTTTTTGATAATTTTTTGGTAGTTGTAGAGAGACAGAATGCCTTTTGTTTTTAGTTGTCAATAGACCTTTAATTAATTAATTAATTAATTTTTATGTGGTGTTGAGAATCGAACCCAGGGCCTCACACATGCTAGGCACAACCCCAGCCCCCCACCTCGAGAATGCCTTTATTTAATTCATTTTCTTATGTGGCGCTAAGGACTGAACCCAGGGCTTCACACATCCTAGGCAAGTGCTCTGCCACTGAGCCCCAGCTTCAGCCCCATATATGTTCTTATTTTGATTTTATTAACATTTTTTTTTTTTTTTGGTTCATTCACTCTACAAACACTTATCAAGGGCGTTGCAGACACTGGGTCCTCAGGAAGCCTGTGGCCTCCTTGTCTGGGGCAGACAAGCTGGTGGTATAACTAAAGGGAGCACAGGGTGATGTAGGAGCAGCAGAGGGACATTGTGCCAGGCGAGAGGACCCAGAGAGGCCTCTGCAAAGAGTAACCATCCCTAAAGACCCAAGAAGACAGGAAGGAGTGCAGGGGGCAGGGACCAGGGGTCCCAGACAGACAATCTGCGCTTCAGGCCCCGAGTGCTCTTCTGGGGAAGAGGAGGTGTGCAGCTTGTGATGGAGGCTACCTAGCTGCTCTCAGGGATCATCTGCTGAGTAGTAATGGATGTAGAAATACAGGTGCTCCGGAATTACTACTGAGACAATGCTTTATTTAGTTAGTTATTTTGCAGTTCTTGGATTGGATCCAGGGTTGCTATACTACATCCCCAGCCCTCTTTTATTTTGGGACAGGGTCTAAGGTGCTGAGTCTGGCCTCAAACTTGTAATCCTCTGGCCTCAGCCTCCCGAGATGCTGGGACTATGGGCATGTGCCACCACACCGGGCTGTAAGACATTGCTTTAGATTCTCCCTAGAGATTCTAGAGTTTGTTTGGTTTTTTCAGTGCTAAGGATCAAGCCCAGGGCTAGGGATGTGCTAGGCAAGCACTCCACCCATGAGCTACACCTCAGCCCTCCGGGATCTAATGTTCCTGGAAGGGCAGCCCCTCAGTGAGGGGGCCTTGCTAGCTTGCAGTCGCAGTGGGGATAGGTCCTGAAATGCTGCCATTTTTTCTTTTCTCCTTCTCCTCCTCCTCCTTCCTGGTGATTAAACCCCAGGGGCTCTACCACTGAACTACATCCCCAGCCTTGCTAAATTGCTGAGGCTGGCTTTGAACTTGCAATCCTGGGTCTCAGCCTCCCAGGTGACTGGGATTACAGGTGAGTGCCCCCACACCAGGCTTGGCTCCTCCCTCCCCTTCCCCTCCTCCCCCCACCCCTGTACTCCTCAGGTGCTGGGGATGGATGCTGGGGCTTCCCACATTCTAAGCACCCGCTGTATGCTGTATCCTTGGGCTACGGAGCCTGAGACTCTGCATTTCTAACAAGGTCCCCCTGAGGACAACGCTGTGAGGCCACTAATCCTAGCACCGCATTCTCCACCTCAGGGCTTTGCCTCTTCTGAGCCCAGCAGCTTCTTGACCCTCCCCCATCTGTCACAGGCTGTCCCTCTGGGCCCTGCATTCCTGTGTGGAAAGGGCTCCTCTGCATGCTACCTGCCACCTGGCCCTTGGCAGTCCTCCTCAGGCTCTGGCAGTGCCCACATGCAGGTCCTGGGAGCAGGGACACAAGGTCACGGGATCCCAGCACCTCTGGGTCTGGGGCCTGAAACAGGAGTGGAGCGGGAAGTCAGGTGCGCAGACAGGTTTGGCCAGGATGAGATGGTGGGGGCTCGGCTGGGGACTGTGCAGGAGGAGAGAAGAATGCTGCCTAGCAACAGGGAAACACGCCAAGAATCCTGGACTTGGGTTACAGAACTCTGGGCCATTCAGATGTTTTCTTTATGCTTTTATGAAGGCTGGAGGTGTAGCTCAGTGGTTGAGCACCGCCATCCTGGGAAACTTAGCGAGACTCTAAATCCAAATACAAAATAAAAAGGGCTGGGAATGTGGCTCAGTGGTTAAGTACCCCTAGGTCCAATCACCAGTACCAAAAAAAAAAAAAAAAGAATTAAAAACCCAGAAAATAGCAAGTGTTGGTGAGGATGTGGGATGTGTCAAGTTGGTGCAAATGTAAAATGGTGCAGCCACTGGGAGAAACAGCTTGGTCATCCTCAAAACGTTAAAAATAGAATTGCCATATGATGCAGCAATTCCACTTCTGGGTATATAAGTAAAAGAATTTGAAGAACGGTTTTGAAGATAAATTTATATATTTGTAGCAACATCATTCCCAATAGCTAAAACCCAATAGCAGCCCAAGTGTCCATTAACAGTTAAATGGATAAGCAGATTGTAGTATTCAGCTACAATGGAATATTAGTCAGCCTTAAAAAGAAGGTAATTTTGTTGGGTGTGGTGGCACATGCCTGTAATTCCAGCAACTCTGGAGGCTGAAGCAGAAGGATTGCAAGTTCAAAGCCAGCCTCAGCAATTTAGGCAGACACTAAGCAATATTAAGCGAGACCTTGTCTCAAAATAAAAGGGCTGGGAATATGGCTCAATGGTTGAGCACCCGTGGGTAAAATCCCTAGTACACCCTCCCACACACACAAAAAGGTGATTCTAACATATACCACAGCGGAGATGGACCTCAAGGGCACTGTGCTAGTGGAGAAAGGCTGTCACTAAAAGACAAGACCCATATGACTCCACATGTATGAGGTGCCTAGAGCAGTCAAAAACATAGACTGCAGAATGGCGGGTGCCAGGACTGGAGGAGGGGAGAGTGGGAGGTATTGTTGAAGGGGTGCAACGTTTCAGTTTTGCAAGAGGAAGTTTTGGAGATGGGATCATGGATGGGGTGGTGGTTGCACAACGTGACTGTGGTAATGCCACTGCACTCTACACCTGGAATGGTCAGTGGAGCTTGTGACGTGTGCAGGACCAGGGGTTCTGTCCCCAGCTCCGCGAAAACCAAAGCCCAAACCAACAACACAAAACCCCAACATGGTAAATTTATGTAATGTGTATTTTACCACAATTTTTAAAAAATGAAAAAAAAAAAAACAAGAAAAGAAGAAAGACTGAAGAACAGGATGAGGCTGGAGTTGGGAGATATGGATTTGGACATCACTTGCAAGGATAGGATAGTTGCAGGTCGGGCAGGGCCAGGAAGGCCAGAGAGAGGGCAGGAACCTTGCAGGAGAACTGAGAACTGTGGCCAGTACAACCAGAGCACTCTCCCTGTCAGTTCCACAGCTCTGGCCTGAACTCTGGCTCTGCCGATTAATAGACTGTGAACTGGGCTGGTCACTTCACCTCTCTGAGCCTCAGTTTCTTCATCTGTAAAAGGGGGATAATATTTGTGTATCCCTCATCGTATCATCATGAGACAGTCCTTTTTTTTTTTTGAGAATTTTAATATTTATTTTTTAGTTATTGGCGGACACAACATCTTTGTATGTGGTGCTGAGGATCGAACCCGGGCCGCACGCATGCCAGGCGAGCGCGCTACCGCTTGAGCCACATCCCCAGCCCATGAGACAGTCCTTAAAACACGTAAGGGCTGGGGTTGTAGCTCAGTGGTAGAGCGCTTGCCTTGCAGAAATGAGGCCCTGGGTTTGATCCTCAGCACCAAATAAATAAATAAAAAACACTTAATACAGTGCCTGCTGCCTAGTGAAACAATAAATGTGAGCTTCTGGTAGAGGTGTATTAAAAATATTTCACAGCAGGTACAGCCCTGGTACTGACCAGTCAGCTGGTCCTGCACATTCTGGCTGAATGTCCACCCAGGCCACCAGGCTGGGGAGCGGTCAGCAGAGGGGAGACCGGTCCCTCTGGAAGTTTCTAGAAAGACTGTAGGGGTGGGGGGCTAGTTGTGGATCAGATTCAAATGCCCTCTTGGAAGTCTAGTTGGTTGAGGCAGCTTGCTGGCCTCCAAGGGCCAGATTCCAGGAGAGCAGGGCAGAGGGTGAGTACATGGAGGGCCTGAATGCAGAGGTCTCTGAGGAACGGGAATGAGAGGACAGGGAGAGCTGTTAGAGATGTGGCTGCAGCGACTCAGAAAGTTCCACCTTGAGCCTGGTGTAGTGGTGCACGCCTGTAATCCTAGCAGCTCGGGAGGTTGAGGCAGGAGGATCCCAAGTTTGAAGTCAGCCTCAGCAATTTAGCGAGGCCCTAAGCAACTTAGCAAGACTCTGACTCTGAATAAAACATTTAAAAAAGGGCTAGGAATGTGGCTCAGTTATTAAGCATCCCTGGGTTTAATTCCCATATCCCTCCCACAAAAAAAAAAAAAAAAAAAAAAAGAAAGAAAGAAAAGAAAAGAAAAAGTTCCAGTTTGTTTTGAAGACCAGGAAATTAGGAAATTCAAAGTATGTTTGCAGGCAGATGAGCTCCTGGGATATTGAAAAGACTAGTAATTGGCAGGACTTCAAACATATCTACCGTAGGATCCAAATTTCTTTCTTTATGTTATTGTAACTTTTAATTTTTTGTAATTACAGATGTATTGAAAATTTTAAGACTGGAAGAAGGACACCTGTGTACCTTTTAGCCATTTTCATCAGTTTTTCACATTTTGCTTCGATTTTATTTTGTTTCCTTTTTTGAAGTATAATTGTAGTCAACAGAGTGTCCAAACCCTGAGTGTACAAATCAGTGAATTTTACCTATGTGGAAACCCAGTGCAACCACCAGCTGGACTGATCTAGAACATTCTGTCACCCCTGACTTTGTCACTAGGGATTGACTGTTCCCGTTCTACAATTTCACATAAGTCAGATCATACAGTCTCCATCTTTCTGTGTTTAAACTCTTTCTCAACAGCATGTCCATGAGATTCATCCATTTAAAGAAATAACTATATTGAGATATGTCATAGACCATAAAACTCCTCTTTTGAAGTATACAATTTGTGATTTTTGTGGGGAGCGGTGACTGGAGATTGAACCACTGAGCCACATCCCTGGCCCTTTTTATTTTATTTTGGACAGGATCTTGCTAAGTTGCTGAGGGACTTACTAAATTGATGAGGCTGGCCTCTAACTTGTGATCCTCCTACCTCAGCTTTCCTAGTTACTGGGATTACAGGTGTATACCACCAAGCTCAGCTCTAAGAATGTTTTTATACATCCTTTCGAGAATCTAAATACTCTTTTCTGCTGGGTATATTCTTATGAGTGGACTGCTGGCTCTTGGGGTATACATGTATATTAAGTTATAGTAGAAACTGTCAAACACTTTCCCAAATTGGTCGTAGAAACTCCCACTCCCACAAGCAATTCATAAGAGCTCCAGTACTCCCTCTTTGTGCTCACACTTGGTATTTTAATTTTAGCCAGCCATCTGGGGAATACTGCTACGTCATCGTGGATTTCACTTGCATTCTGTGATAACTTATGATGTTGAGCACCTTTTCATATGCTTACATGTTACATTTGAATGTGTGTGGTGCCCGGATCTAAACCAGGGCCTTTCACATGTGAGCCAAGGGCCCTACCATGGAGCTACTCCCCCAGCCCTGCTGTCTTTTTTTTACAATAGTTATTCCTTTTTCCTCCCACATTTTTTTTTTGTGTGTGTGTGTTATAGTTGTACATACTGATGGGATTTGTCATTACAGATTTGCTAATGCACACAATACACAATATAATAATATAACTTGGCCAATATCACTCCCCAGCAATGTAGATAGATGGTCTTGATAAATTCTGTGTACACATCCTTTGTTAGACATTAAGTATTGTAAATATTTTCTCTCAGGCTCTGGTCTGATTTTTTTACTCTTTTTTTAAACTTTTTTTTTAAATAAACATCTTGTAGTCAGAGGTTTTATTTATTTATTTTTCTTTAACTGCTTTTATTTTGATTTTTTTTTTTTTACTCTTAAATGTGCCTTTTAGCAAACAAATAATCTTAATGAGCTTCAATTTAATAATTTTCTTTCATGGGCTATATGTTTTTGTGCTTGATTGAGTCACATCCACATCCCCAGCCCTAATTTGTATTATTATTATTATTATTATTATTATTATTTTGGTACCAAGGATTAAATCCAGGGATGCCTAACCACTGAGCAACACTTCCAGCCCTTTTTAAAAATATTTTATTTATTTAGAGTCAGGGTCTTGCTAAATTGCTTAGGGCCTCATTAAGTTGCTGAGGCTGGCTTTGAATTTGTGATCCTCCTGCCTCAGTCTCCCAAGCTGCTGTGATTACAGGTGAGTGCGACCATTCCTGGCTACTTTTTCTTTCTTTCTTTTTTTTTTGGTACCAGGAATTTTGAACCCAGGGGCGCTTAACTACTGAACCACATCCCCAGCCCTTTTTATTTTTATTTTTTTGTGTGGTGCTGGGGATTGAACCCATGGTCTTTTATATGCAAGGCAAGCACTCTACCAACTGAGCTATATCCTCATCCCTTGTTTTTTGAGACAGGGTTTTGCTACATTGCCAAGGCTGGCTTTAAACTCACCATACTCCTACCTCAGCCTCCCAGTTGCTGAGATACAGACAGGCATGCACCACCATGCCCAGCTGTAGTTTTTCTTTTTCTTTCTTTTTAATTAATTAATTAATTAATTAATTAATGATACCAGGGATTAAACTCAGGAGCACTCAATCCCTGAGTCACACCCCCAGCCCTATTTTGTGTTTTATTTAGAGACAGGGTCTCACTGAGTTGCTTAGAGCCTTGTGTTGGCTGAGGCTGGCTTTGGATTCTCAGCCTTCGGAGCTGCTGGGATTACAGGCATGGGCTACCACACCGGGCTTGAACTTTCTTAAAACAAGAGTTTAGAGATTTTTGCCTACTTCAAACTCATGAAAATATTTTCCCATGCTGCCTTCCAGAAGTTTTATTGTTTGTTTTTCACATTTGGGCCTCTGACACATTCTAAACTATTTTTGTGAAGGGTTAAGGTTTAGATCTCCCCATGTGGATATGCAGTTGACCTAGAACCATGTATTAAAAAGACCATCCTAAAGAAAAAAAAAGACCATCCTTTCCCCACTTTTTGCAGTAACATTTGCAAAAGTGGGATGATGACCATGAATGTGTGGGTCTCTCACTTTTATTTTATATGCATGTGTATAAAGGTTTGAAGCAAACAATAAGGTTAGTTATAGTTGTTATGTTGTGGACTTTAATTATTTTTCTTTTTAGTATTTTCTATAGTAAATATACTCTTATTTTAATATGTAAGACAAAACAGATGAAATGTTGTTTCAAAATATTACAGGAGTAGAGACTTGTAAGGGTGTAGGTTCTTGGAGGATGGAGTTTTTAGGCTGTGCAGCAAATGAGAGGGCCTTCTTGGTTAAAGGAAAAGTACAGGCTAATGGACTGGAGAAGAAAATTCAGGGCCTGGCCAACAGAGGCCTTAGTTCCCTGGAGAAAGTGGTGCTGGAAGGCTGGTAGCTAGGAAAATGGAAATGGCCATTGTCAACAATGCTCTGTGGTAAGTGCAGCTGCTAGCAGTTTTTAAAACACTTTCAGGTCCATAGTGCCGATTTACACCTTGATATATACATGATTTTTCAGGTAGAATTAATATACTTTCTCATCTATATCTCTAAATCTGGCCAAGACTTTACTTTTATTATTATTGAATTTGATAGGTGAAAAAAGGTACCCCATGCAGTTTTGTTTGCATTTCCAGTGACTGATTTTTTATAATTATTAACTATTTATACTTCATTTTTAAAATTTATTTTTCTTTCTTTCTTTTTTTTGGTCATGGCCTCATGAATTCTAGGCAAGTGCTCTACCACTGTGCTACATCCAGAGTCCTATATTTTAATTTTTAAAATTGCCTGTTCCTGTTTTCCTTCATTTTTATTTTAGAGTATTTGGGGGTTTTTTGTTATCAACTCAGAAGAGAACTTCTGATATATATAAACTCTTTTTTTCCATCTTTCTTTTGTTTTTAGATCATACTTTTTTTTCTTTCTTAAGTTCCTTTGGAAGAATAGTTTAGTCATAATAGCAAAAACATTCCAATAGGAAAGAGTAATGATGAGAAATGTGCCCTCGTAGACATAAAATGTATTATAAAGCTACCACTGTTGAAGCATAGTGGAATTGGCACAGGATCACACAGGAAAATGAATGATACAATTCAGAAATAGATTCAAGTATATACAAGAGTTCAACAGGTAATGAAGGTGGTCTCTGAAATCATGGAGAAAGTGAGTGATTATTGCAAAAGTTGTTAGATTTGTTGCTCTCTCCAAAACAAATTCCAATGAATCAAAAGATAAATGTAAACATTTTAAAATGAAAAAGTATCCTCTTGTAGTGAACAGTAACCAAAATAAGTAAGTGCAATTTATCTACCTAAAACAAAACAAAATCACACCAAGGCAACCTTTTTTGTAACAAGTATCTGAAAGGACCGGTACGAGGTGATCTCGTGGAGATGCAGAGGAGCCTAGGGGGCATTCTAAGGCAGCGTGGACAGGCGTGGACAGCCAGAGGAAAGGTTCGGAGGCCGGGAGACGGCCGCGTGCGGGCTCTAGCAGAAGACAGTGGCCAGAACCGAACTCAGGACGCACACCCCGAATCCAGGGCTGAGGCAATGCCCGCCCCCACAGCCATCATAATTATGAAAAATACCACTTTTCCCATATATGGTACTTAATGTCTGTTCTCGGTAGGGCAGGACTTAGGGAAACAGCTCGCAGGGCGGAGTGTCAGAGCCGCGGACCTTCCCAGTCTACTCCTTCCGCGCCTCTCCCGGGCTCAGGGAATGCACCCCAACCCGCGCCCGGAGTCCTACGCGCCCGGAGCCGTCGGCTCCTGATTGGTCTCGTCAGTGTCAATTCTCGTCCTGGAACCTGGCAGTTCGTTGGGCGCCCCTAGGAGGCGGGGCTCCCGCCTAGGAAGCGCGGAGGAAGGTGGAGCCGGCGGAGGTGAGGGCGGATGCGGAGATGATTCCCATCCCCGGGCCGCGGAGGCTCCGCCCGCCACCTTCCTACAGGCCCTGGTGTCTGTCTGTCAAGTCCACACGAGGACTGGAATGGGTGAGGCCAGGCAGGGGCGGGGCCGTCCCTCCGAGCTCCGCCCGGAGCGGCGCCCGTCTGGAAGGGACCCGCCTCTAAGAAGGCGGGGCGGGAAGGAGGCGAGCTGCCGAGCTGGGTGCGGTGAGGCGCGCAGATCACCGCGGTTCCTGGGCAGGGCACTGGAGCCTGAGCGAGGCTGACCTGCTGCTGCTCCCGCCTCGCGCGCTCGCCCCACCCCGCCGTCGCCCGAGCGCTCGAGAAAGCCCTCTCGGCAGAAGCAGCGCCTGTTCCCCGGGACACATCCAGGTTCAGGTGAGCCAGCCCCACCGGCAGGTCCCGCCCCGGGCAGCCGGCCGGCCGAGCGGGGGCGGCGACGACCGCGCGGTGTCTAGGGTCGGCTGGCCGACGTGGGGTTCTTGGCTTCTGCGCCGCCGGGCATCGGCGCGGGCGGGCGCGAACGCCGGCGGCCACCACCGGGCACCGCATCCTCACGGGAGGGGCCCCGGGACCCCGCGCTGGCGCTCGGGGAGGGCGCCGCTGGAAGCGAACCCCCGGGGAACACAGGACGGCTTGGGGCCTGGCGCTCCCTGACACCACCCCAGCCCTCGCGCCTCGGCGCATTCCGGGGACCGGGCACCGGGAGCCCGACCTCCTCCCGCCGCCGGGGCACGCGCCGCCCTCGCCTTGCGGAGGGCCCAAGTTAGGCAAAGTTTTTAACCCCTTCCCGGGAGCCGCTGTCCCCGGGACCCAGGAGATGGGATGAGGTCGGGGGCTCCAGGCAGCGGTTCTTTTGGAAGTTTCGGGGGTTGGGGAAACGGAGGTAACGGGCAGGCGGCGACCGCTTGGCAGCTGTCAGGGCGTCCTCCTGAGTCAGAATCGGACCATCCTGCCGCAGACTTGCGCCCGGCTCGGTTTCCGCCCTCGCCGCTGACTTCCTCATTCGCCCGGCTGCCCTCGTCCGGCGGAGGCGGGGGCGGGGGCGGGGAGAGGTGCGTTGGGTGCCTGGGGAAGGGGCGAACCGGTGGGCGCCCAGGTGGCGGGCAGGAAGGACCTCTTCCTCTCCTGCACTTTTCACTTTTGTGGCCCGGGGAAAGAGGCCCAGGAACGCCGGCTGCCGTCGGGGCCGCCCAGGCGTGCACCTGATTCCACCGCGCCCGTGGCTGCCCCGCCCGGCGGCAGGGGGTGGGGAAGCTGGCCATGCCTTAGGACCAAGCCCGGGTTATTGCATCTTTCCTGTTTGGGCCATTTGCGGGGTTTTATACAACCCCCACTTCCGCGCGCAGGGGTCCTTACCCCATCCTGTCCCGAGCCACGCCCAAAGCAGGAGTGCAGCTCTCTCATCCCTCCCCGGGGGCCCTCCGTTTCAAACTGAAACGGAGCCTGTACCTACCCTGCGGGACAAGTTGGGGGCAGGGTGAGCGCCGGGGCTGCTGCCTGCGGCCCCACCCCGCGGTGTGGAGAAGGTTCCTGGGAAGTCCCAGGTCTTGGAGACGGGCGGCTCCCTCCGCTGGGCAATTGAGAGGCCCTGCCACTTCTTGGTTCACTGCGCCCTTTTCTGGGTTTAAAAGGATTTCAAAGTAACTGTTGAGTAACTGTTGAGGGGGAAGAGTGAGAGCCTCTCATGCAGTGCAACATTGTGGCCACTTTCGACTCGGTGAATCGGCCTGATGGCCTCACCTGGTGCTTTTTGGTAAGGAGGGAGGCTTCTTGAAGGCCTGTTTAGACAATCGCTCAATTAATATTAGTCAATTTAGATACAAGGCTGCCGTGGGTGGGGGAGGGTATGCAGATGTGTAATTGAGCAAATATTTAACTGACTTCTCTGTGCCAGGGACTTTGCCAGGTGGTGTGTATGTGGGGGTGGGGGCGAGGTTGAGTAAGACCTGGCCCCTGCCCACGGGCACTTTAGGGGAGAGTTGAGACAAATCTGTAGATGACTCTAATGTGAGGTGGAGATGACAGGGACCCCAGAAAGGTAGTGTGAGTCATAGGACTGGGAGAAGGGAGCCAACTTACCTTGTGAGATCCCGGAGTCCGCCGGGAGGAGGCCTCTGCTCCACCCCCCTCCCCCCCCCCCCCCCCCCGGAAGTTTACAGTCTTCAAGGAGAAACCGGGGCAGAGTGCCTGAAATACAAAGGCAGCCTGTGATGTGTGTCCCAAGCATGCCACAGACAAAGGGCTCGAGGAATTTCGAGGCCAGCAAGAGGGGCCAGCACTGTCTGGAGGCCTCCATGAGGAAGAGCACATTGCAGTTTTGGCAAACTGAGGCATGTGTGTGGTGTTGGAAAGTGAGGAGTCATTTAGTGGATAATTGGGGGGTAATTAAAAACCGGCAAGAGATTGCTCAGTGTAATTCGAGAGCCAGTGTGCCCCCAGATGGCTGTGGGGTGACACCGAAGAGCCTTGTTCTTCACACTCAGCAAGTCCTGGCAGCGCAGGTGGGCAGAGCCAGGTGCCTGGAGAGCCAGGTGCCCTGCTAGCCAGCATTGGCAGGTTACCCAGCCCTGGGGGAAGGGCAGCCTGAGAGGCGCATTCTGTGGGGCCCCTGGTCTGAAGGGCATAGGAGGGTAGGGGAAAGAGAGGGCTGGGTCCCTGGCTTTCATGTTTTTTATTTTTAAACTTTTTAACCTAAGGGGTTGGAGATGGGACAACTTCTCTCTTGAAGGATGAAGGACGCATGTTAATCACAGCCTGCCTTTTCCCTGCTCTTGCTCCAGAAAAAAACAAAACAAGGATCTGTTAGCTCTTTAAAAGAAGAAAAACATACTCAAAAAATGCAGCATTGTTGTGTGGCCTGGTAGGGTATTGCTAGAAACCAGGCTGGCTGGGCTTTCTTCACTTCCTCTTCTAGCTAATCCTTCAATAAAGTACTTAAGACAGCCTTACCAGCTTGACATCTTTATTTCAAAAGGAGAGGAGGGGTTGGCAGTTGTTTTCTTCTGAGCCTGGCCCTACCCTTTTCTTGGAGGGGGAGAAAAACCTAAAGCAAAGGGGGGAGGGAGGAAAAAAAAAAAAAACCCTGCCTTGACAGCTTCCTCCCCAGCATCATGTTCCAAAAATATTTAGAATAACAAAATCTGTGTGTCCTCTTAATTAAACAAACGTCCTAATTTACTGAGCATAAAACAGCATCTCTGCCCGTGGGGGCAGGAAGTGCATTTTTCCTTTGTGCAGCCCCAGAGAGTCACTGCTTCTCCACCTTAACCCTTGGCGTGCTGAGCCCCTGAGCTCACAGTCTTGGGTGACAGTAGATGGAGCCCTGGCTGCCGCTCTGGGCAGTGGTGCCCTGTGGTTTACAGAATCCTGTTCTTAGACCTGGGAACAGTGGGGTCATGGGAAGAACATAGAGTTGGAGGTAGATGGAGTTCAGATCCTCACCTTATCTTACTAGCTTTGTGACCTTGGGCAAGAGAGAGAATCTCCTGGAACCTCAGTTTCCTCATGTGTAATGGGAGACTCAAGCCTATCCTATAGGATCAGACAGGAGAACTGGAAGGAGTAAGGTACATAAAGTGCCTAATAAACAGTGGCTGTATAAATTTAAAAATATGTATATTATATACACGTGTGCATTTTTTCTTTTTTTAAGCCTTTCTACCCTAGGGTTGTTGGGTGAGAGTGGGGGTGCTTTGTTTCCCAAGCTCTGAGCTCAGGGTTCTTACTTCTAAAAAGGTGCGCATGAGCAGTGCTTGTGGCCTACGAGGCCCAAGTGGTGTGGACACAGTGGTCCTGAGGCCCATCTGCTGATGCTTTTGCAGAGATGCACTTGATGAGCTGTGCTAGGTAACCTTGTTACAGGGCTCTGGCCTGGGCAGAAGATGCACAGACTGACTCCAGTCTTGGTTCTAAAACCATTTCCGGAGGTCTAGGTGATGGCGGGTTTTGTGTGAAGAGCACTGGTCTTGTATATCTGGGGACGCAGCTCCCAGCTCTGACTCTACTTGACAGTATGTTTGATTTTGGTAGACAATGCCATATTCCCTAAAAAGATTATCAATTTATGTGTCTATCACTTATGCATAGGAATGCTGGGAAACTAAAGAGATGAGTAATTTAAATTCCTCCAAAGTGCTGCTGTTTCCAAGGCACTCTTGTACCTTGTTAGCAGGAGTGTGTCTTGCACAACTACTATTTTTTTTTTTTTTTTTTTTTTTTGGTGGAGGGGTTCCAGGGGATTGAACTATGGGGCACTCAATTACTGAGTCACATCCCCAGCCCTATTTTTTTTAAAACTTATTTATTTATGTATGTATGTAATGTGGTAGTGAGGATCAAACCCAGTGCCTCACACATGCCAGGCAAGTGCTCTACCACTGAGCCACATCCTCAGCCCTATTTTGTATTTTATTTAGAGACAGGGTCTCACTGAGTTGCTTAGCGCCTTGCTTTTGCTGAGGCTGGCTTTGAACCTCACGAGCCTCCTGCCTTAGCCTCCCCAGCCACTGGGATTATAGGTGTGCGCCATCATGCTTGGCTACAACTACTTTTTTAAAAAGTAGTTTGGCGATGTCTGTCAAAGCATAGTCCCTCTAACTGCCTTCTAGGAATTTATCCCACAGATAAACTTGAACAAGCAAAAGGAAATGTCTGAGAATATACATTATAGCATTCATTGTCAGAGAAAAAGACAGGAAACAAGCTAACTGTCCATTCCAAAGTTGAAGTTCATCCTGGTACAGCTGTGCAAATGAAAATCCTTGTAGTCCTTAAAAAGATGAGGCTGATCTACATGTACTAGAGAGGACATGCTCTCCAGGATAGGTTGTAACAGAAAACTAAATGCAAAGTCGTGGGCACAAGTGCTCCTTTTTTTTTTTTAAGAGAGAGAATTTTAATATTTATTTTTTTAATTTTCGGCAGACACAACATCTTTGTATGTGGTGCTGAGGATCAAATCCCGGCCGCACGCGTGCCAGGTGAGCGTGCTACCGCTTGAGCCACATCCCCAGCCCCACAAGTGCTCCCTTTTGTGTAAAACCTGGCATATCACCTCTGCTCCTGTGCATGGGCTATTTCTGAAAAGATACTGAGACCCTGGTAGTAATGGCTGTCCCTTTGTAAAGTCCTAGGTCAGAGAAGTGAGAGTAAGAGTTCCTTTTCACAGAATGCTACTGTGTATGAATTACTCTTAAAGAGTTAAAAGTTGAAATATTTCTTATTTTTCTTAACTATAAAAATAAGGGGGGCGGTGCTGGGGTTGTAGCTCAGCAGTAGAGTGCTTGCCTTGCATGCCTGAGGCCCTGGGTTCGATCACCGCATAAAAAAATAAATAAAAATAAATGTATTTAAAAAAATAACAAGGGTGGGGGCTGGGGATGTAACTCAGTTGGCAGAGTGCTTGCCTCACATGCACAAGGCCATGGGTTCAATCCCCAGCACCACACACACACACACACGCACACAAAATAATAAGCGGGCTGGTTGACCAGTCTCATCTTTAAGCTGCATTGCCCTAGGTTGTAAATTTCATATTCAGTGCTGACCACTTGCAGGGAAGGACAGAGGGTCTTAGAAGTGCTTGAAAACTGTTTGGTTCTGTTGTATTCTTATATGTATGTGTGTGTGTGTGTGTGTGTGTGTATCATTTTATGTGGTGCTGGAGATGGAACTCAGTGCCTCATGTATGCTAGGTAAGTGCTCTACCTCTGAGCCACAACCCCAGCCCCTGTTGTAATCTCTCTCTCTCTCTCTCTCTTTTTTTTTTTTTTTTTCTGGTGCTGGGCCTTGTGCATGAGAGGCAAGCACTCTACCAACTCTACCAACCGAGCTGTATCCCCAGCCGGTTCTGTAGTATTCTCAACAGTTCACATTTTCGCTACAGTGACCTCTTAGGCCATTAACTGATCTACTCCCTCATGTTCTGGGAATTGGTAAATGATTAGTTTTCTTTGTTGTATGAAAAAAGGAAGCCCACATGTGCTTCTGGAAAGTATTTTAGGATACCAGGGTTCCCACAGTTTGCCTAGCTCTGTCCTTCTGTCCCAGAAAGCCCACCATGACCAGAAGGCTAAACCAGACCTTCACTTGGGTCCTCTTCTCTATTATTATTATTATTATTATTTTGGTACTGGGGATGGAATCCAGGGTGCTTTACCACTGAGGTATACCCCCAGTCTTTTGAAACAGGGTCTCCCTCTAAGCTGAGATTGACCTCAAACTGGAGATCCTTCTGCCTCAGCCTCCCAAGTTGCTGGGGTTGCAGGTGTGTGCCACTGTGCCCCCTGCTCTTCCTCTTTTTTAACTTGAGGTCATTGCCTCACTATATAGAGCCCCTTTCTCTTCCAGCTCCGTTGTCTCCCAGACATCTGGCCTGTGGTTTTTCTGCATTAACAATACTGGGAAAGCCCACCTTCTTGAGAAAATGTGATCAAGGGGCATTGAGAGTGGGAGTCAATTTTTGATGGTGTGGGAGGTGCTGCCCGCAGCTTGGTGGGCTCCTTTCCCTAGGGAAGGCTGTGGAAGACCCCACCAGAGTCCTGAGCAGGCCTGCACCCTGCAAGGCAGCGTGAGGAGTGGCTGAGTCACTCAGGCACACGATGAGCCTGGCTCTGACATGGCCCTGCCTCCACACGGGCAGGTGGTTTGTGAGGAGGATGCCCTGTGGCATAGATCTGCCCCCAATGCCCCTACCTGCCCCTGGTAGGGCACAGGGGGAGCTGCCGCCTGGGTCTGATGCGAGTCTTTAAAAAGGAACTGAGCCTGGCTGTGCTGGAATTGGACCCTGTTTTGCCCCCTTCCAGCCTGTGGTGAGTCAGTGCCCAGGCAGGTGGCCGAGCAGGGCCCTGGCTGCCTCAGCCTCTCCTGCAGCTGTCTTCCTCTCCATCCCTCCTGCTGTGGCTGCAGGGAGCCTCACAGGACCTGGGAAGGAAGTCACCACTGAAGGGTGTGACTTCCTGCCCAGGCAGGTTGGGCCCAGGCCTGTGGAGAGGTTTGAAGGTAGTTGCCCCACCTTGAAGTCACTCCAGGTCCTTGTGGCAGAGGAGAAAGGGGGCCTTCTAGGGAGGCCCCTCTTGCCCCGTGGGCCCTTGCGATGACTGCCCTCCAGTGTGGGGAGCTGTAGCTGATTTCTTTCTTGTAGAAGGTTGTCACTGACCAAAGGGACATTTACATGTTGGAAACTTGGGCCTGAGGTTTTCTCCCTCCTTTCATTCTAACTTCAGTTCTTTTTTGTTTGCTCGTTTGGTTCTGGGGGTTGAACTCGGGGGCTGTACCCCTGAGCTGCTTGCCCCACCCTTTTTATTTTTTTTTGAGACAGGGTCCCGCCCATTTGTCAAGGCTGGGCTTGAACTTTAAGTTCTCCTGCTTTAGCCTCCTGAGTCGCTGGGTTTATACCTCCGTCCCTGGCTAATTAAAAAAAAATTTTTTTTTTCCCACTTAGAGAAGGAGTGGCTTGCCAAGGCTCCTTCTGTGAATTGGTAGGAAACCTTGGCTCCTGGTTTCACGCAGCCCCAGTTCTCGCTCTCAAAACCAGGAGGCTTGCGTTTCAAAGTTTTTAAGTGGCTCCATCCCCTCTGCTCCGTGTGGTTTAGCCAGCGGCTCCCGCGCCCCAGTCTTTTCCTTTGCAGGACGAGGTTAAAGAATGGGAGAGGGATTTGGGTTTCTCTGAACTTCTTCCAGGTGGGTGGGGCCCTTGGCCTGGAAGTTCCCACAGCTCAGAAAAGTCAGTAGCTCGCATGGGGTGGTGTCAGGCAGGGGTGGGCCATTCAGAAAGCCACATGGCTCCCACTGTCCTTTCACCAGGCCCGTGGGGGCTTCCAGTAACTTTAACTCACTTAACGTCTCTGGGGATGGATTCTCAACCTAGAACCTGTGGCACAGGGAGCAGAGCCAGGGCTTGGGGGCAGGCAGACTCGGGACCCCGCCGGCTCTGCCTCCCAGTGAGTTTCCACCTCCCCAGCACAGGCTGCCTGCCTCTGAGGACTGTGAATCTGTGAAACATCCTTGTCCTCCTCCTCCTCCTCCTCCTGTTGTATTATGGACAGCAGCATTTATCCTCGGGTGGTAGGAAATATATGTTTGAATTTTAGAGATTTTAAGTTTGTCCCACAAGGTGTCCCTTGACAACAAGGTGCGGTGGCTGAGATGACGGGAGCAGGCTGCCAGCAGGCAGCAGGCACCGCGTGGCCTTGGTGCCGGGGCTTCCCAGGCCAGCAGCTTGCTCCTAGCCTGATGCCACACGCTGGTCAGGCCGCTCCGAGCTGGCCAGAGCATTAAAGGAAATAGATGAATAATCAGCCTCAAAGCCATGGAGGCACCTTTATTTGGAGTGGTCCTTGCACAGAAGCCACCGTTTCCTGTGTTTTACGTGAAGTCACTGGGCTGCGGAGGGCAGCTTCCTGTCTGATAAACACAAAGAGCGGAGGCTTTGGAAGTTTGGGTGACTTAGTCCCCTGGGCAGAAGGAGGGAGCTGTTTAGAGCTCACTGGGCCGTGAGGAGCTGGAGGTCAAAGCAGGTCCCTTTTATTGCTGTCCCCAGGCCGCAGCCTGGTGCCTGGCACAGTCAGCCTCCAGTCCTTGTTTCGTGAATGGGACTGGAGTCTCCCTGATGCCTTTGCTTCAGGTGTGGGCTGGGGCTGGGGGACAGAGAGGCCCAGGCAGCCAAAGACTCAGGCGTGCCTTGTAATGATGTCTCCCAGCGGGGCTGGGGACGAACTTGGGAATCCCTGGGCTGAGAAAGGTGGTGGTGGTGGGGGGTGTTTCAAAGTTTGAGTTGTTTTTCTTCCTCCTCCTCCTCCTCTTCCTCCTTTCCCCCACTGGCATTGGGGACTGAACCCGGCCTGAGCCTGCCAATAAGCACATGCCGTGCCACTGAGCTTCGTCCCCAGCCCTGGTTTTTAATATTTAAGAGCCCACTATAGAATGTAAGGGAATGGCCCTGCAGTTTCCTTGCCATCAGTTGACAGGGACTCCTCGCGGTCTTGCTGTGTGTCCTGCACTGTGCTGGCTTTGGTGTGGCTTCACCAGAGTTGGAAGGCTGAAAGAATTCCCTGGCCCCAAGGAGCCTTTCCTTCTAATAGGGAGTCGGGAGGTGGGGACTTGACAGCAGGCTGGCCCGGGGTGTCTGAGTGGTCAGGGACTTTCTAGCATCTTAAGCCAGGTTTCTGGAGGCTGGAGTTGCCCACAAGGAAGAGGGAAGATGTGGGAGGGGGCAAGGGAGGAAGGGACAGGGGTGGGCAGAGCTGTGGCCCCAGCTTGATCATCATCATGGTTAAGTTTGTGGGCTCCTGTGTGTGCCGGGCTCCTACTTTTGTGTGGTTTGATTCACTGAGTTCACCCCTTGTTCCCATGAGGTAGGAAATCATCCCATTTTGCAGATGAGGTCATCATGCAGAGGTCAGACTCTGGTGCTGTGACTGTAGCTGGAGGAGTGGTCCCATAGATGCCCTTGCCCTGCGGGTGGGCACCCATGAGGGGCATATGCCTCCCCCCTTGCCAGTTGGCCCAGAGGTTGTCAGAGGCACGGAGCTCTGGCCCCTGGTGGAATGGGGCCTCGAGTTCCATGCTGAGCTGCCCACTCAATGGGGTCGCCGTGTTGCCTTGGCTACCGGCTTCACCTTTAACTCCAAGCGACTATTTCAAGTGAGTGTGGCTGGTCCTCAGGGAAGGCAGGTGAAGAGAAGGGCTGCTGGCGTGAATCCAGGCCTGAAGGATTCCTGCTGCGCCTGCCTGCTTTGGCTGGGCCCCAGGTACTGCCCAGGCCAGGGGCCTGAGGCCTGCCACCTTCTCCTGGTGGGCTCCTCTCAGCATCTGCAAACTTGCATTCTTGCTTTCATGGGTCTGCCTGTCCCACCCTTTGCCCTTTGGTGGCCATACTCGGCTCTCCCTGTGTGCAAGGCACTGGGCCAGGTGCTGGGGTGCGAGGGCAGGGAAACGTGGAGCCTTGTTTCTGGGAGCTGATGTCTTCTAGCAGGTACAGGTGCCGGGAGCCTGGGGAGGCTGAGAGGGCTGCCTGGAGGAGGCTGCGTCTGAACTGATCGATTGCAAGGTGTGGACAGGGCAGGGCTTGTCCAGGGTTCAGGGCTGGGACCTTGTTCAGTCACTCAGACGCCATCAAAGTTCTGTTCAGGGGTGATTCAGGGTGCCCAGAGCCTTGTGAGTCACCTGGGCTGGTATAAAAGGTTTTTCTTGGGAGCTCCTGGGCCCAGCTCCCTCACAGGCCAGGGTAGCCCATTAAGCCAGGCTTCCTTGTGCCGTTTCCTGGGAAGTGGGAGTGCAGGCCTCCACTCCCAGGTCATTAATCTCCGATGGATTAATGCTGGGAATTCTGCCTGTGCCCTCTGGTTGTGGTGCGATCATTCCCAAAGGACTTGGGGTGAGATTTTTTTTTCACAGAATATTGAGAGGCATCATTGTTATTGGACCAGTTTCCCTTTCAAGACAAGTAAGGAGTAGGTTGTTTATAGGGTGAGGGTTATAGCAATGGAACTGGCAGGAGGCGCGTTTCCCCCTCACCCCGGCCACTCTTGCGTCTCTCTGGGTTTCCTGTCCACACACACGTATTTTACATAATTGTAAGCAGAATGGATACTGTGTGTTCTCACTTATCGGCTAGAATATGAAGTTTCCTATGTGGCAGCAGTCTCCACAATGAATATTTTAACCGCCATGTTATGGTCCACTGAGGGGAAGAATCATTATTTACATTGCCAGAAAGTTCCATGGGTTTTATTGACTCTTGGAAATTCATTCATTCAGCAAATACCTCCCGCGCATCCACGTAGCTTTCTGCGGGCCAGGCCAGGCCAGGCCACAGGTGCCTGAGAGGTCCTGGTTGGGCTCTTGGGGGGCTTGGGTCTAGAGCCGGGAAGAGCAAGTGCTTCCCTCTGGTGTTGTGGTGTGAGATGGGTCAGAGGACGAGGTGGCTTTCTGGGTGCCCAAATCCAGTTGATGGAAAACACGTAAAACCACTTTGTCATTAGTGGTGAGGAAGCTTAGCGACGTGGACCCCGGAGCTGGGCAGTCTTTCCAGAGCTCCTTGGAGAAGATCTTCCACCTGCCGCTGCCCGCCTGGTGTGTGCTGGTGGCAACGAGGCCTGGGCCAGAAAGCCCCCTAGGGGGAGGTGGGGGGCCCAGCCCCCTGGGAGGCCCTGGCAGAGAAAGTGGGTAGGAGGCCGTGGGGGGTAAGGATGGAGGTGGAGGTCTCTGGAGCCTCCAGATGTCACAGCAGGCACCTTGGGCTCTGCGGTGGCTCTCCTCCCTGGCAGGATCCAAGGATTGTAGCAGTAAATTGCAACAGTTTAGTTTTGTTGTAAAGAGGAAGTTTCAGAATCCTAGTGGCTGCTTTTGAGCCAATATATGCTTGTTGTGAGGGGGGCTGGACACGGGGGAGAGGCTGCTGGCCCTGGCTGGACGCTGGGTGGAGGGGCTGGCTGGCCTTGTGTTCTTCCTTGCCAGGGGCAGCGCTTCCCTCTCTTCCCCAGCCCACCCGGACCCAGCCGGTCTGACCTGAAGTCTGCTGCTGTCTTAGCAGGAGAGGAGCTGGGGTTGGGAAAGAGGCAGAGACTTGCGGGTGCCTGCTGCAGGGGGTAGAAGGGGCCTGGGACCTGGGGGGGGCGCTGTCCTTGGCCCTGGGTGTTTTAGGCTTCACCCGACCCCTCACACCCCTCCCCTGCTCGCAGTTTGGCTTTGTGTGGGAGCCACGCCTCTTGGGTTGAGGTTTGTCATGGTGTCTCCTCAGTGACCCCGTCCCCTTAAATGTGCATCCAAAGCAAGAACAACGAAGTGAACCCTCACCCAAGCTGTTTTTGCCACCGCACAAGGTGACCTGGCGTCATTGCTTTGAAATTAGTAATAATAAAACCCCCTGGGAGGATTTCAGCACTCGGTAGACGACGATGCTCCCTCCCTGTGAGGTGAGGCGGCTCGTTCCTTCATTCCTGTCATCTCTTTTGCTGTTTTGCTGAAGACTATCTTTAAAAGTATATATAGTATTTAAAAATACTTACTAGCCAGCCGGGCTTTTGGGTTGGCTGGTTTGTTTTTTGTGATATTGGTGATTGAACCCGGGGGGCTCTGTCAGCTCTATTTGTGTTTTTTGGTACTAGGAATTGAACCCAGAGGCGCTTTACCACTGAGCCACATCCCCAGCCCTTTTAATTTTTTATTTAAAGTCAGGGTCCTGCTGAGTGGCTGAGGCTGGCCTGGAATTTGTGATCCTCCTGCCTCAGCCTCCCAAGTCATTGGGATCACAGGCGTGCACCCCCATACCCAGCTTCTTATTTTTTGAGTCAGGGTCTGGCTAAGTTGCCCAGGTGGGCCTCAAACTTGTGATCCTCCTGCCTCAGCCTTCTGAGTTGCTGGGAGCCCAGGTGTGAGCCACTAGGCTGACATTTATTAGTGATTATATTGGAGGAGGGAGAGCAGGCACAGGAAGAGAGAAAGTGGGGGGAGCAGGTGGACCTTCAGAAGGTGCAGCTGGACTGAGTCCCATTTTCCTCTAGTTTATCTGACACTGTTCTAGGTTGTGGATGCTTCATTTAATAGAGCCACCGAAGTCCCTGTGGTTTCCATGCGAGTGGGGGACTCTGAGGGCACTGCCCACCCCCTCGCTGTGGCCCTCCCTAGTTTTGGCACTTGCATGGAGAACAGGAGTCAAATGAGGGACAGGTGTCAGCTTGCTGGGACTGTCCTAAGAAAGTGCCACAAAGTGGGGGTGCAGGCAGCTGAATGGACTCTCACAGTTCTGGAGGGGGATGTCCAGGATCGAGGTTCGGAGGTTGGCTTCCTGTGAGGCCTCACTCCTCAGCCTGCTTCTCCTGTGTCCTGGCGTGGCCTCTGTGCCTGCCCGTATCCTGGTCTCGTGTCAGGACACTAGTCATGCTGGATCAGTGTCCACCCCTAGGACCTTGCTTTAATTTAATTACCTCTTTTAAGTCCTCATTTCCAAATGTCACATTCTGAAGTACTGGGGGTGAAGGCTTCAACAGCTGGCGGGGGTGTCCAGTCTGTGAGGGGGAGGGTGTGTGCCCACAGGCAGACTGTGGCTCAGAGTGGAGCTCTGGGTGCCCAGGGACATTCCACTGGCCTTTTTTCATTGAGGAGGAGCACCGAGTCCTGCCCCCAGGATGCTGCTCTGCCATTTGTGTACCTAACTGCTCGGGTCCCAGTTTCTCACCTGTGAACGGCTTGATGAAACCTGCTTCTGCGTGTCCTTTGGGCAGCTGACAGTCATGTGGAACACACTTGCGTAGTGTCTGGTTCATGAGGGACCCGTCAACCTCAGGCCCTCCCTGCACCTGCCTCTGCACCTCCTCCTTCCGTCCTGCTTCCGTCCCCTTGCTCCCTGGTTCCACTTGGGATCCCTTTAGTGACGCCTCGCCTTCAGGGGCCCTGGTCCACCCTGCCTTCTGCCCAGTGCTCCTGGGCTAGGTGTCCTTGGAGATGGTCCCTCCCCAAGAACCCTTTATACACCAACAAGGAGTAGAAAACTGGCGCAGGACTGTAACTTAAGCTGGGCTGTGGCCAGTGTTGGGCGCCAAACTGCAGTTTGCCGCCGCCACCTTCTTTTTTGTGCTGGGGATTGAACCCGGGCCTTGTGCACGAGGCAAGCACTCTACTCACTGAGCTGGTCCCCAGCCTGCAGCTTGCCTGGGCCCACTGCTTCCAGCCCGCAGTGCAGGGCCACCCACTGACAGGCTGAGCTCGCTTCCCCTTTCAGGGTCACCACCAGGATTTGTCCCACGCCCTCCCTGTGTGCTTGGGAGACAAGAGAAGGGACTCGACCCTGAATGTGGGTCGTCCAGACCTGGTTCAGCTTCTCCTAGCGCCCTTGGGTAGAGGGCTCTACTTCCCTGGCTTCTACGGCCATGAAGGGAGCGTCTGGGTTCCGTTCCCCTCTCTCGCCTCCCCTGCTGCCTCCTGCTCACGCGCACCCCATTGCCCTCACCCCCACTCTCCCACTTGCCAGCTGACGGACCCTGGGCAGGTTCTGCCACCTTGTGCCTCAGTTTCCCCTGTGTGTGAGGAGGAGAAGAAGAAATACCACAGAGGGTTTGGTGCTCAGTTACTGTTTCATTCATGTGCAGTTTGCCCAGCATGGTGACTGCTTATATATTAAAAATCTATTTTAGGCGCCGTGGTGCCCGCCTATAATCCCAGCGGCCCAGGAGGCTGAGGCAGGAGGATTGCAAGTTCAAAGCCAGCCTCAGCAAAAGCAAGGTCTTAAGCAACTCAGTGCGACCCTAACTCTAAATAAAATTCAAATAGGGCTTGGGGTATGGCTCAGGGTTCTAGTGCCCTTGAGTTTAATTCCTGTTCCAAAAAAAAAAAAACCAAAACCTATTTTAGTGGCGCAGTGATGCACGCCTGTGGTCCTAGTGTCTGGAGAATTGTAAGTTCAAGGCCAGCCTGGGCAGTTTACCAATATCCTGACTCAAAATAAAAAGTAAAAAGGGCTGCGGATGTGGCTTAATGGATCAGAGCTCCCAGGTTCAATCCCTAGTCACCCCCCCCAATCTATTTTAATCTGTTTTTCCTATCACTTTATAAAGCTTTATGCCATATCCAGGTTATTATAATTAAAGTCTCACAGTCCTGTGAGGGTGGCAGTATTAGCATCCCCGTTTTATAGCAGGGAATGTTGAGACTCCAGGAACCTAACAAGACCAGGTAGCAAGTGAGGATCTAAGATCCTTTCCCAGATTCTGATTTTCAGGCCAGTTATTTTCCACGACTGCCCCCCCGCCCCTTCTCAGGTCACTTCAACTGGTGTGGGTGATGTTTGTGACATTGGGTTTCGTAGACTGTGGAACAGTGGTTACGGAGTCCTGGTTCCTTGTTGGCCTCCTAGTGCCAGGTGTCAAATCCAGCCCTCCCTCTTCCGCCTGAGACCCTCAGGTGGCCAGCAGTGCGGGTGGGCAGGCAAGGTGGGGTGCGCCCACCTAGTCCGCGGGGCACCTGGCTCCTGATCTCTCTTGGCCTCCCCCACAGCCTCCTCCCGAGCCCACCAGCATGCTGTTCAGCCAGCTTTCCGCACAGCGGCCTGCCACCCCCACCGGGTTCCTGTGGAGGAGGAGGAGGCTGTATAGCGCCAAGCCAAGCCGTGCGAGCTTTGTCACAGATCCACTTGCCTAGC